>NC_142048.1:39793120-40102286 GCF_982192425.1 Myodes glareolus
CTATACCCATATCAGGATCTAAATGAGAGCTGAGAAAAACAATGGATCTTTGTTTGGAGAATGAGAATAAAAAAACCATAACTCACTATTCATTCGTCATTTGCAAATGGAATTCCTAGTGATCTAGAAATGCTCAGTGATGAAAATAGAACTTCACGTAGCTGATGGAGAGTGTAATCAGCAAGCTTCCCTTCAAACAAGAGGCAAGAACCTCAGCAGCCCCGTGAGCGCCTGATATGCCACTGTGAGCCACGTCCTGATATGCCACTGTGAGCCATGTACTGAGGACATGCACAGTGTTTCTTAGGACAGGAAGGACAGAGCACCAAAAGGACCTGCTCTCCTTTAAAGCCCATGTCTGTAACTTCAGGAAGTTAATGCTACATTGTGTTTAAGTAGAGAGGAATGTACCAACTAAGGAGACACAGGGTAGTTCCAGTTGTACATTACAATGTTTTGGAGAAGTTTTCCTTGAATTATGAAAAACTTTACAAACTTTTTAAGCTGTCCTTATTTCTGTTCTACTCAGCTTCATTTATGAGCTGACAAAGCTCTTCCACATTTTCACTTCTGTTTCTTCAACTCTTTCTAGCACTCAAAAGGATACAAAAGCGCGAGCAAAAAAACTGTAACTACTATCCCTATATTTTAAAAAATGGTGTAGTAAGGAAAAAATAGTTCTAGGTTCTGTCAGAGAAAAGATAAATAATATATATTCCAATATTGTTTGAAGCTATGGTGTCCCAGTATTGCTACCTGTCAGTCACACTGCAATATTAGGATGTGAAATAGGCAGGTTAGGGCAGCATCTGTCCCTTCCATTGTGAGTCTAAGACTGTCCAAAGTACTAGTCACCCAGAAGAAACCTTGAGACCACAAGATAGTGTAACAGAAACATCTGGGTCAGCATCAAATAAAATGGTTCTTTAAGAACCATTTTTTTTCTAAAAAAATAAATTTGCCAACTCTTCAAACTGTGCCAAATACAGTACTAGCTTTTAGGGGAAATCGCAAATAAAATATGATTCCTTCACTGGTGGAACAATTGCCTTGTGATCGCAGTCATCAAAAAACAAACCTGGAAATACCCTGAAACCCAACTGAAAACTCTTCTCTTTACCAAGAAAGTCCAAAGGCATAAAATTTCCTGGAAAATGCCACACCAGGAGGTTACTACACAGATGTCTGGGTCGCCACTAGGAATGACTTAATCTTATTCTTTGCATGCTACAGCTCTGTTTCTACAATCTCCAAATTCATGTGTACAGAGATCCCTGTAGAGCTCAAGCTTTTACTTGGGATATGAGCATGAAAGCTTCCTTTAGTAACTGTGGAAAAACTGCAGCAGCAGCAGCAGCAGCAGCAGCAGCAGCAGCAGCAGCAGCAGCAGCCACAGCAGCCGCAGCAGCAGCAGCAGCCACAGCAGCCGCCGCCGCCACCACCACCGCAGCAGCCGCAGCAGCAGCATTATAGTAGTGACCACAGCTGCAATAGACACTGGCATGTGTGGCATTATCTGGGTAGCTCCCTGGGCTCTGAGCATCTCAGTGCAATAATTCACTCAATCCTCATGACTCTTCAAGGCAGATGTTATGGCTCCCATTGTAGGTCAGGAATTTACTGTTCAGAGGTGGAGTAACTCACCTGCTTGGGTCTAAGCTATAACATAATCAGTATTCTAATCCCAACTAATGTACAGAATATGAGTTAATGGAAGTAAGACTTTGCTGGATTTTGACCAATTCAAATGTATACATGCATAAAAATTCAACTTATATTCCTGCACAGGTAAAAATGTTCAGTCGGTTCACGACTCAGCAGAAAGTGCTGATAAATGAGTGACCTAACCTAATTCCCAGTCCTAAACACAATATTTATGCCCTCCCCTCTAAGGCTCAGGGAATATTGCAGAAGAGGGAGTGGAGAGAATGTGATGCCAGAAGCTAGGGAGAAGGACTGGCAAATGCACATACGCAACCATTGCGTATGAGCTCAAGGCAGCTGTGGATAAGTGCACTATGTCTGTTAAAGAATGGGCCCACCAACCACAGAATAAAGATGAAGAAGGGGCTTAGGGGTCCTATTCCTCACTGCTGAGTTACTTCCTATCGAGAGATTCAGGTAGAGCAGGAGCCGTCTACAGTGGTGACCCCGCAAGTTTCCTGTGGGTCCTTCCAATCTAATGGTGACAGATGGCTCAGTTATAGTAAATGGATCATAAAATAAAACCAAGAGCCACAAATCTGGGAAAGTGATGGAGGTAGTGATAGAGATTGGGGGAGATAAAGTAGAGGGAGTGATCAAAATAAATTTTATAGATTGTCTTCGGGTTACTATTGCTGTGATGAAATGCCATGGCCAAAAACAACGTGGGGAGGAAAGGGTTTATTTTGCTCATATTTTCACATTGCAGTTCTTCATCGAAGGAAGTCAGGGCGGGAACTCAAACAGGGAAGGAACCTGCAGGCAGGAGCTGATGTAGAGGCCATGGAGGGGTGCTGCTTACTGGCTTGTTCATCATGGCTTGTTCAGCATGCTTTCTTGTTGCAACCAGGACCACCAGCCCAGGGATGGCATCACCCACCATGAGCTGGGCCCTTGTCTTAGTCACTGTTTTACTGCTGTGAAGAGACACCTGAGGAAGGCAACTCTTATCTAGGAAAGCATGTAATTGAGGACTTGCTTCCAGTTTCAGGGCCTTAGTCCATTGTCATCACGGTAAGGAGCGTGACAGCAGGGAGTGTGGTGGCAAGGAACATGGTGGTAGAGCTGCATTCTGATCTGTAGACCTGTAAAAGAGAGGAGAGAGAGAGAGAGAGAGAGAGAGAGAGAGAGAGAGAGAGAGAGAGAGAGAGAGAGAGAGAGAGAGATATGGAGGGTTTGGGGGGAGGAGTCTGGGTCTGGTGTGAGCTTTTGAAACCTCAAAGCCCACTCCCAGTGATGCACTTCTCCTGCAAGGCATCACCTCCTAATCCTTCATATATAAGACTATTGAGGCCATTCTTATTCAAACCACCACAGTCCTCCTACCTTAATAATTAATAATTAAGAAAATTCGCTGCAGGCCTGCCTATTCCCAATCTTACAGAAACTTTTTCTCAATTGAGGTTCTCTCCTCTCAGATGACTTTATCTTGTGTCAGGTTGATATACAGCTAGCCAACATGCATGCACAAGTGTGTGTATATTTTTGTGTATATGTCTGCATATGTGTGTATGTGTATATCTATAAAATTATCAAAGAACAAAACTGGCAACAAAAATAGAACAAAAGCTGTGAGATATCTTTGTATGAGGCTTCTGAATTTTATGCAAACCTGTTAAGTATTGAATAGTGAATATTTATGTACTGAATAGACACCATATTTCTGGCTACAGATGGACTGACACACTAAATAAGTAATTCCCCTATAGATGTTGTATTGTTGTGGAGAGCACACACTGCAAACAAATTAAGCAAAAATACATTGATTGAAAACAAGTACCAGAGGAAGAAGCAAAGTAAGGGAAGCAGGCGGGCCACACTACACCTGAGTCCATATTCTTTCTTTGGTTCTGAGAACTCTACAAAATAACATTTTGGGCTGTCCCTTGTGGCTAGGCCGAGTCATGTGATTAGATTCTGAAGAATGCAATGGGAATCAAGTGGAGTCTGCCACATTTAGGCCAAAGCTCCTAAACACAGAAAGACCAGGTTTTAGTGAATGGCCCCACACCCAGGAGTATATGGGTGCCACAAAATGGATGCAGTGAGTTATTTTAAAAAAGAGAGGAGACAGTATGAAGTTGGGAGGGACAGAAGAAGTATGGGGATGAGTATGATTAAGTATGTCATATTAAATTTTGAAAGAATTAATAAATTGTTAAATTTTTAAAAAAATGTTTAAAAAGGAATTAGGTGTGTATGTGTGTTCATCTGTATGTGGAGGCCAGAGATCAACTTGAGGTTCTCATACCCTCACAGTAAGGAGCTGCTTAACTGAACTACCTTCCAGCCTATGCCATGCATATACTCTTCCAAAACCCTTGCCCTGCATTGCTAGTTGAGTTTCTCATACATACACACATATGCCAAATTTTGAGACATTTATACTTGATATATTAGTTTAATCTATTGTTTTAATACATTTTCTCATTTTAACCTATCCTTGTATTCATAAAAATAAGTCTTATTTGTCTATTATAGTAGACACTTCTAGCTGACCACCAAAATTTATTCTCTATATCATCCACAATAAGAGAGTTAAGTTGGGGATGCATTTACTGGACTGTAGACATCACATAAATATCTGAGTCCAAGAGGATGCTTTCCTACTTGGGGGCTTTCTATCCCTTACAACATCATCAACCTAAGTAAAACAATCAGAGAAAACAATTCCAAACAAAACAATGCTGTTTCTTCGGGACTAGTAGAATATTACAATGGGAATACCCAAACCATAGTAAATTATGGGTGTATTTTAGGAGGCTGAGGCAAGAGAAAGCTGTTTTCTACAAAGCAGAGTGGGTAACATCAGAGATTTTAAAGCAGACCTCTATGGTCACAATGATTAATAACAAGAGTGACATCAGTCCAATGTGAAGCAGAGTTGTAGAGCAGATATAGAAGTACTTTTTGTGTAAGATTGTGCATTCTCTGTGTAAGTGGAGACTCTTGTAGTCCTTCTGGATAGTGTAAGGCATAGAAGACTACTCGGACACAAGTTTCAAGTCAAGGGAAAGTCTTTATTAACTGGCCGGCGACTACACTAGGTGTTTGGGGACCATATAGTCTTAAAGGTGGGTTTTAAAGCACAAAAATCCCACTGTGGAATGACCTACCTCAGTTAGCAAGAACAATCAGAAGCAGAACTACAGAATCCAAAAGGCAAGGTTAGTACGTTTAAGGCTTTTCCCAGAACTATGGACGTTGATGGATTAGGTCATTGTTCTTGTTTTGGCAGGTGTTGTTTTGACTGCCTCTGTGCCCGGTTCCAAGGCCTGCATGGGTTTCTCATCATGACATTAGTTGTGCTAAGATCTGGGGGCCGGTTACAAACTTTTTCTGTGTAACTTCTTGGCATCACTTCCTTTTTTTTCTGTTGTCAGTGTTAGGTCCCAATTAGGTCCCAAATATGGCAGCGCTGCTGACACTGTCCCAGATGACAGTCTGGGTTCAGCTCAGGCTGGATTCTGATGGGGTGAACAGAAGGCTTGTTAGTGGATAAGTAAAAGCCTCTGATCAGCACTCCTCAAAAACCTTGTGAAGTGGGCTTTTGCTTGTCAGAAAGAACATTACTTCCTGTCTTAGTTAAGGTTTCTGTGGCTGTGAAGAGACACCAAGATCATGGCAACTCTTATAAAGAAAAATATCTAATTGAAGCTGACTTACTGTCCAGGAAACACAACAGTGTGCAGACAGACATGGTGCTGGAGAGGAGCTGAGAATTCTCCATCTGGATTGGCAGGCAGCAGGAAGAGAACTGGCTTGATCTTCTGAGACATCAAAGCCCAACCCCACAGTGACACACTTTCTCCAGCAACGCCACACCTCTTACAAATACCACTCCCTATGAGTCAAGCATTCAAACACATGGGTCTTTGGGGATCATTCGTGTTCAAACCACCACACTTCCCTTCTTCCCCTACAGACAACCACCTCCAGCAAAGGGACATCTAGCTCCCTATTAATGCCAACAAGCCCTGCAACAGTGCTAAGTCCCCACACTAGCTCCCCGGCTCCGGGCCTGCATGCCCCTCCCACGTTTCTAACACCCAGACTGTTCTGGCTGGCAGGCTCTCTTTTAAAACTGGTGACAGAGTGATGCCTTTTTGATCTTGATTCATGTTTCTTTCACAATACCTTTGCCCACCTCCATCTCCATACTTCAGAGTTTTAGGTCAAATGTTTTGCTGGTTATGGAATTCACCATACACATTCGCATGGTGGTTACTTCAGTCTTCTGAATTTCTGTAATGATTTCTGTTTCTTTTTGAAAAAAATATTTAATGCTTTGCTTCATATTTTAGGCTTTAGTTTATGGTATTGGCTTTAGCATGCTAAATTGAGTCTGGCTATAGTTGACAGAGCCCCATCCCTTTCTTGCAATAAGCACCCCTTAGCCATGACTAACTCATGAATTATTTTCATCAAGCAGGGGAGAAAATCACTTTGATTTTCAGCCCCAACTACCATTATTGCTTTCTTTAGTTAGGCTGAAGGGTCTGCTCATGAAATTAAGACATTCCCAAATAATTGAAATTTCATAGATTCTGGCATTTTTTTTATAACATTAAAGGAACAGAACTAATGTTAATTTAGATAAATTTGGCAAATACATTAGTGAGGTTTCAGATATGCAAATGATGACTGCTATGGAAAGAATCCTTACCCGAGGCTGGATTTTAATAGATCTTTGTCATTCCCGACACTTCTGTCTTTGCCTTTCATTGACAGAGTAAAACCTTTCAGCTCTCCGAAGTCTTTGATCACCGGGCTTTCCCCATTCCTTTCCTCTCTGTTTCCAAATCGGCGGCTTCTCTTTCTGAGTTTATCTCTGTCTTGTAATGTCTTACCAATGATGCTAGCCAGTAGCAGCCAGCATGCACCCCCACCACACTGCCTTCCCACCTTACTTCCTGCAGCCGCGGGCTCAGTAAGCATGAGATTGACGTCAAGTTTCCTCAGGTTAATGGTTTTACCAAAACGATTGTCTCTGACTTGAATGCCCTCTCCTAGAGACTAGCACCATGCAGACTTCCAAAAGAGGGCAGCAGCCAACAGTCCTTTCCAGCTAAGACTCCTATGAAACTCAATGGTCATGATGGCATGAACCCTAAGGGTGTAGAAGTGGCACACAGACCTTACTGGTAACCAGCAGCTCTCCTAATTGGATTTAAGGTTTGCTAAACAAGAGAAAAATCATGTCTGGTATTGTAAACCTAGTCAACCACCAGGAACTAAGGAGGTCATGGATCCTGGAGAAGAATCTATAACCAACTTTACTAAACCAGCATCATCCCAAGTGACATTTTAAATATGTATTCTTGTACCCACAGATAAGTGTAGCTTTCACTCCTCATCAAAGAGGTTTCTTTCAGGTCCATCTCAGGTCCTTTACACTTCTTTTTATAAAGCTATTAATGCTATCACAGGGGCTTTAACTTTATAACTTCATGCAATCCTAATGACCCACTGTCTTAGTTAGTGTTTCTATTGCTGTGAAGAGACATCATGGCCATGGAAACTCTTATAAAGGAGAACACAGAATTGAGGTGGCTTACTGTTCAGAGGTTTAGTTCATTATCATTATGACAGGATGTGGTGGTGTTCAGGCAGACATGGTGGTGCGCAGGCAGACATGTGGTGTGCAGGCAGACGTGGTGGTGCGCAGGCAGACACTGTGCTGGAGAAGGAGCTGAGAGTTCTACAACTTGATCTGCAGACAACAGGAAGTGAACTGAGACCCTGGGTGTGGCTGGAGCATGTATGAGACTTAAAAGTCCACCCCCACAATGTCACACTTCCTCCAAGAAGGCCACACCTACTTCAACAAGGCCACACCTACTTCAACAAAGCCACACATACTTCAACAAGGCCACACCTACTTCAACAAGGCCACACCTCTGACTTGTGCTACTCTTTATGAGCTTATGGTAGCCAATTGCATTCGAACTTACCACACCTGCCAAAGGACTTTTTCCTCCACATACAATTAACATATGGATTTGAGTACATAAACTTTCCGTGAGCATATTCACACCCTAACAAATAACTAGTGTTGATATTGAGGTATCAATTTCTGCGCATTATCACTTAAACATGTGGCATTGCTTTAGTAGTGGGATACTGTAAGCAGGTCTCTTTGCAATAGACTGAGGCCATTATAGAAACCCGCCACCAGTAAAAATGTAAAAACAGAAAATTGTGTGATTCCCTAGTCTAAACTAATAGATCTATAACACAGTTCCTGCACATAAGGTGCAGGGATCACTGCTTAATGTTAGGAGATTTACTTCATATATATGTTTTGTGTAATAATGAGATCACTTGTTAATTCCCAGCTGCTTAGCCCTGAAACAATCACACAGAAACTCTATTAATTAAATCACTGCCTGGCCCATTTGCTCTAGCTTCTTACTGGCTAACTCTTATATATTAATTTAACCCATTTCTATTGCCACGTGGCAGTGGCTTACCAGCAAAGTTTTGGCATGTCTGACTCTGGTGGCGGCTCCATGGCTTCTCTCTGACTCCTCCCTTATTTCTCCCAGCATTCAGCCTAGTTTTCCCTGCCTACCCAAGTTCTGCTTTGCTGTAGGTCCAAATCCGTTTCTTTATTCATTAATGGTAATCACAACACACAGAAGGGACTCCCACATCAATATTGCACATTGCCTGCCCAGGGGGAAACAACTTTTAAGTGCTTTGAGGGTAAAAAGGAACTGATATGTTAATTATAAAAGGAGTTTGCATGAAACAACCCCATAGTATGTAGACAGGGCCATTGTGGTTTATAAGCCCCAGCCTGTATTTTTGATGATTTGGGAAAATACAATAGCAACTGAGCAGTCCAATTGAGCTTGTGGCTACTTGGGCTATGTTGGACTCATTCTTGTCTACTTTCTCCAATTGCCATATGCTGCCTGTATCAGGGGATCATAGACATGCAGAATGGACTGTCTCCTCCTGGATATGGGTGAAAGGCCACATTCTGGAGTGTAGGATATAGTTTCTATATGGTGGGATTAGATGACACAAACTGAGAGTGTGTGGGAAGAATGAAAACAAGAAATTAAAAGGAAGGACATTTGATTAGGTATGGCCGAGAAGAAGGCTTATTATAGGTTAAAGGGAGAACACCGACAGAGGCAGGGACATCTGGGAGAGTCCAGAGTGAACTTGACCCTGAGACAAACCATGTGAGGAGACAGAGAAGGGAAGAGCCTGGGGAATAGGGGACAGACAAAAGGGGCAGGTGACCAAAATGGGTGGATTATATGGACAAGGGCAACCCAGCCCTTGACCTGGAGAAGTTTAAGGTAGGGAGTGGGGTGTACCAACCATATCCTGTAACAGGTAGGTACTGAGGGATGCCGGGAGAATCTGGCAGCTAGGTTCATTTTAATATGTTGAATACGCTCCTTATTCCTCCTGGGTTTGAGACCTAAAAGGTTTTAGCTGCTGGCCTGTTAGCAATGTGCCTTGGAGGTCAGAACTCCTCTTCCTGCTTCCCTCAAGGACTGCAATGATGTGATCTTTTTTTTTTTTTTTTTTTTTTTTTGATGTGATCTTTTTTTTGTATATTTTCTTGAGAAGTCCATTAGGCTGGGAAATTTGACTGCTGACTGTTACACCCAAGAACTGTTGGGCAATACCAAGGATTCTAACATGTAGGCAATGAAGATACAAAAGGAAGAGAGACATGGTTCTGGCATGGGGTTGGGGATGGGGGTAGCAGTTTTGAAGAGCTAATGGCTGAGACTGTTACAAAATTATGACAAAACTAAGTCAGCCATCTAGGAATCATAGGAAGTACAGTGGTGGTCTGCAGAGTCAGTTCTACTGGACTTAAGATCATACTTCTGAGTGTGTCTGTAAGGGCGTTTCTACAAAGGTTTAACTGAGGAGGTAGTGCGTACCCTAATGTGGGTGACATCACCCCTACTACGGGCTGGGGCCCTGGACTGAAGAAGGAGGAGGAAGAAAGCTGAGGGTCAGCATTTATTTTCCTCTTGTTTCTGTTTGTGGGTGCAATGCTAACAGCTGATTCCTGCCCATACTGCCATGACGTCCCTGATGGTCTGCACCCTCAAATGTGGTCAAAAGAAACCCTTCTTCCTCAGTGACTGCTCCTATCAGGCATCTGTCATAGCAATGGCAGAGTAGCTGATATGAGCATCAAGTTTTTAAAAAAGACCCACGACCTCCTCATCATTCTAAATGTAAGGATACATAGAGAGGATTGAAAACCGGAGACCAAGATGAAATCTGAACGGCAGTCAGGGAAAGGTAAGCATTACAGGAAGAGGAACGAAGAGACAGTGGAGCAAAAATAATGCCGTCAACCACCCGCTGGGGCTTCTTCATGTTTGATGAGGATGGAGCCACAGCGTGAGGAAGCTGACTTAAAAATATCTGCCGACCACAAATTCTATACCTCTTTATATATCTAAATAATAAATAATATATGCGTATGGAATACTTTTCAAAATAAAGGAAAATACAGCTCCCACTCCCCCAGGCAAACGGAGACAGGGCTCTACTTCTCAG
The DNA here is from genome assembly GCF_982192425.1 of Myodes glareolus. Classification (NCBI taxonomy): domain Eukaryota; kingdom Metazoa; phylum Chordata; class Mammalia; order Rodentia; family Cricetidae; genus Myodes; species Myodes glareolus. The sequence continues at coordinate 39,803,372 of NC_142048.1, forward strand.
CAGTCTCATACAGGGATCTGAAAAGAAGGGCGGAAGGCAGAAACAATGTGACTTCAACCTGCAGTGTGCAGATATGAAAAGACAGGCTCAGTGTTAATGGAATTCATGAAGGCAAACCGAAGCGTCTGTTATCTTTGTCTTAGTTGTTCTAGAACGGCAATTCTCTGGAACTCCACCTTCCACCTGTACGCTGGGTATCCTTCCATGTCACATTGGCATTATCTGAATGCAGTTTTGGTTGCTACGGCTGTGACGTTGCTGCACATATTCAATACACAGCAGCATGGGATGCTGCTACACTGATGCCCAGAGCAGCCCAATACCAGAGTAACCCAACTCAGAATGCTGGTGTTGCTGAAGTCAGGATCCCAATCCCTGTTCTCAAAGACACTTGTCTAAAGAAAAAATAACAAAACTGTATTCTGTGCCCATAAAATCTGGCAAAATACAGGCGACGCTAGTGCTATACTCTAGAGTGGTTTGTCCCCATCAAAACTGATGGAAATTTGGTTACTTGGAAAAAAAATTTGGAAATTTGATTAAATTCAAAAGGCAGGGTCTTTAAGAGGAATTGGTGGCTTTCCTATGAACCTTCCCTAGTTCTCATGCGAATGAAGTTGTTCTCTTGAGAGTGAGCTGCTCGTTAGTTCATGGACTGACTCCTTTGTCCACCCCGCTCCTTTGTGCTGGCTGCCCTCCTGTTTTCTATTCTGCATGAGGCCGTGCGAGTGAGTCTCTTACTGGAAGCTGATCACGTATGACCGACCACTTGATCTTGGACTTACAGCCTCCAGAACTATGAGTTAAACAAACCATGTTTTCTTCATAACGTCCCTACCCCGTGTCAATTGTTCCTTTAACAGAAAGTGGAGCAAGACTGACATAAAGAGTCCAAACTGGAACTACACGGCTGTCATGTCCTTATACAACATAGGAGCTACTTAGGTAGGCTTGTCAGGTGTAGATGTGTATTTTAAAACCTAGGGCAACCTTTACAAGCAACAGAGATAAAATAGAAAAATTGCATACTCCTAGGTAACAGATGAGGAAGTTTAAAAGGGGAGAGAAACCAACCAACCAACCAACCAACCAACCAATCAACCAAAACCAAAACCACCCTAATGAAAAACACCAAAACAAAATAACAACAAACAGAACACATAAAACAGCTAGAAAGATAGTGGGTTTTAATTTTTGCTGTTTCAATACTCTCACAATGCTCATTTTATGAATCCTATATTACATTAATTCCCAAGTCAAGTAAACATAACAGGAAAATAAAAACTTCAGGCTAATATCCCCATGCACCTTTTGCATAACTATCCTCAAAAATACTGTGAAATTGGACACAGAAATATAGACAAAATACTGTAGAATAAAATTTGGGTTTACTGCTGGTTCAAAACAGAAATAATCATGTTCATGATTTAAAGAATAAAACCCCGAAGAGACCATCTCAGAAAATGAGGGGGAAAGTGATGTAGTGAGACACCCAGCACAGATATCTGATTTACACATGTGTGGACCTGGACATATGGATGAACACACACAGACACACACATACACACACAAACACATACAGACAGACAGACACACACAAAGTACACACACATATACACATACACACACAAACACACATAGACACACACACACACACACACACCAATAAAAAGAAGTAAAACCATATGATCCTATGACTAGAGCAGAAAAGCGTTTGATAAAATGTGCCATCCAATGATAATCACAAGTCTCAGCAAACTGGCTATAGAAGAAATTTCTCCAGCTGAAAAAGAAATCACTCCAGATATCATCATTCTAACGGTGAGAGCCTGAAGGGCTGTTATCTGAAATGAAGTGTGCGGTAGGCTTGTCCCTCTGGCCACTTCTATAATTTATGGTGCTGTTGGTCTTATCCTGTGCAGTGTCAATAGGAAACAACTAAAAGCACGTGAGATGGAGAAAGAAATCGTCCTTTTTTCAGAAAACATGGTTATCTATGAACTATCAAGAAATTTACAAGACGCTCCTAGAGTGAATAAGTGCGTGTATCAAAGTTGCAGGCTTTGAAGTCTTTATACATAGGAATAAGTTATATTTACATAAACCAGCAACAGTGCATTAGAAATCACGATTTAAGTAGTATCATTTACTATGGCTTAAATGAATTTACTAAGGCTTAAATACAAATTTAAGAAGACATTCGGAAGACTTACATGTTAGCGCGCTAGCTACTGATGAACGGAATCAAAGAGTATTTAGGAGGGGAGACAAACTCTATTCATGGGTTGGATGACTCAGCATAGAAACAACATCAGTTCTCTCCCAATGGATCCCTAGAGTTAGTGCAATACCAACTGCGGTGGTTTGAATGAGAATGGACCCCACAGGCTCATGCATTTGAATAGTCCCATATTTGAAACTGCTGGAGAAGGATGGGGAGGTGTGGCCTTGTTTGAGGACATGGTGGACATGTTGCTGAGGTAGGCTTGGAGGTTTCAAAAGACTCAAGCCATTCTGAGCCTCTCTCCGTCTTGTGATTGTGTCTCAAGATGTAGGCTCTCAGTAACCGTTCAATGCTGTCGCCTGCTGCCTTGCTACTTGCTACTTGTTATGATGGCCATGGACTCTGGCCCTCTGAAACTCTAAGCCCCAATAAAATGCTTTTCTTTCACAAGTTGCCTTGGTCATAGTGTCTTTCCACAGCAATAAACAGCTATAAACACCTACATAAGTGACTAAAACATCAGTCCTATCAAGATTTACCTTCAATATATAGGACAGCTGGTTCTAAAGCTTGTATGAAACTTTAGTGTTTGAAACCAAGTAGACAATGTCGGGAAAGAAGAATGTTTTTTAGAAGAATGCTACTTTATATACAAGCTGATATGATGTTGGTGAAGGGTGACTGACACATAGACCCTGGAAATAGAACTACACTATGGTGGTCTTTCCAGCAAGTGATGTTGGAACAGTCTGTCATTCACATGAGGGAGAGGACTTCAACTTTCATCTTATGAAAAAATGAACTCAATTGGATCAAATTGCATTCTTTTTTTTTTTTTTTACAAGAAAACATAGGATCAACCTCAAGATCCCTTTCAAGCTGTTTTCGTCAGAGAGAAATGCTCATTAACAGTTTCCTGCCAGTGGTGGCTGCTGTGGCCAGAGTTGTCTCTGTGTGGCTACCTAGAAAATGCAGAAGAAAGTGTGTATTTCCCCTGATTCTTGTTCTCTCTCCCACAGGGTCTCTGTTCCAGGCCTTCTGGATAGAAGTATCTTCTCTTAGACCTTTTTCTGTCTGCAATGATTCTGGACTGTCATTGCCTGCCATCTGAACTGGCAGGTGTGGAAGGAAGGTCAAGAGATTTGCTGCCATCTGGGATGCTCTTTGGGATTTGATTTTTATCCAATGTGTCTGCTCTTGTTTACTTATCAGAGTCCCCAGATACTGTGTTACATGCTCTCTTCAAGAGTTCTTGTAATATTTGAGGTACTAGTATGATGTGTGCTTATATAGACCTGTTCGGTCTGGGACCACAAGTTCTCTCCCTGTCCACACCCCCAACCTTTGACCAAAGATGCCTGTTTCTCCTGGCTACTGGTTGGTTTGAAGCGGGAACAGCTCTCAGTTCTAGCCAATATGATACAAAGGGCATTGGCTTGAAGCCACTGGGGGAGGTGTTTCTCCATGACCAGGAGAGCGCCAAAGAAAAAGTTTCTTCATCTTTCCTGCTACTGGCTGCTAGTATCTGAGAACATGATGCTGGGATTTTGGTTATCAGTTTTGGTTTTACACCCACAAAAGAAAACAGCACAAAAGGAAACCATATAGCTGCAAAGTGGTTTATGAAAATCTAGAACCACCCACCTTCACGCTTATATAAGTCGGACTGTACATTCCCTACGTCTAAGCACTTTCAGTGATGTTTAAGAATGGCACTCATGGTCATTATAATGATGAACTAATATGATTCCATTCTCCAATTTAGATATTCAGTCACCCACAAAATCATTGTAGAATTAATGACTATCTCGCAACAGTTTTAAAATTCTGCCTAAAATATACTTTTGAATTGGTTAGACACGGCATGTGGGAAAAATTGCTAATTTAGGGCTATACAGCAAAAATGAATGTATAATCTCAAATTAAATATGGATTATAACAAAATCATTCTTGATATTTTCGGACTGGGAAATGCTATAAATTTACTGTTATAATCTTTTATCCATCATTCAAAATGTTAACTGGGTATTCATTATGACTAGAAACTGGAGAGCCAAAATGATAGTCAGAAATGTTTACTGTTCCTTAAAGTCTTATAGTAGACATATACGCCTAAATAAATGCTCTAGTTAAAAATTCAGAGTGACATAAGATAATATAAGTATATGAATTTATAATCTATTAGAACAATATCAAGGAAAAGGGGCTATTTTGAGGCATTGTCTTTTGTTTTATAATGGATTTATATATTTCATAAATGGGTACAGTAAATTCACTTGGTACTAGGTTATCCGGTAATTGGTTTTGTATAACATAAGGCTTCCAGGAATGCCTGTTCTCCTAATAGAAAGAGACCACACAGAGCCCCTGTGTATTGGCCTCTAACTTGTTTTACTGCTTCACGGCATGTAAAGTCCTGCAGGAGCCATGCTGAAATTCTTTCAGCCACTTGCTTCAAATACAGCCAAAAGTAAGCATATCTTCCAGTGACCTGCAGGCTACCCTGCCTTCAATATTGTTTAAATCTGCACCCCGTCTCTGCTGGCCACCAATAACACAAACCATGAAATGACAAAATTCCCAAACTGCGGCTGTCTGTTAGGTCTCTTGGATCAAGAGCCATCAGGGCTGTTGTGGAGCAGGACCTCTCGTGGGTTCCACTCCCTCGAGGGTCTCTCTCATCTTTTTCCCTTTCTGGGTGGTGGCCCCTCAGCACTGCCCTTGGGAGGTCTGCCCTAAGAGACTTCCATAATTCTATTGTACTGTACAATAGTGGCCTCATGGCTCTATTTGCCTTGGTGATCTCCAAGATTGCCAAATTCAGCACATATTTCTGCTATATTGTCTTCTTTTGATTTTCATTTTAAAGAAGGGTTCGTCTTAAGAATTCTGTGTCTTGTATATCTTTTGGGTGAATCTTTTTACCCTTCCTTCAGACATTTGTCTAAACCACGCCACCAAGTCCTTCTCTGACCACCCTTGCTGAGGTTGCAGAGTACTTTCCATTTTCACCACCCCGCAGGTCCCAGTCTCCTTTGTCTTGCTCTGTTCTCTTTTAATCCCTAGGTACCCATCACCTTCTAACATGCTATTCCCTTTCCTCATTTATATTTACTATTTCAAATCTTTACTGGAGCATCTTTATCCTGAACTTGATGATGCTGACATATTGTCAACCACTTTAAATGTTGGTGCTGATATCAAAGACAAGACTATTCCTGGGGAGGGAGACCAGTACTTTTCCTTCACAGAGTTTAACTTCATGTCTTAATTTGTCAAACTATAGCATAGGTAGAGTTTGTTTCCTTTTTCCTATTTGGTACCTAGCAGGCACTTCATCATGAACTATTTACTTATTTGTTTTCAGCTCTGGAAGTCTATGCAATCATAGCATACAATATAGTTACTTTTTATGCTGCCATAATAAAATACCACGATGAAAGACAACTATGGAAAAGTGTATTTTGGCTTATAGCCAAAGTAGGAGTTGAGCAGGCACATCTTCAACTGATGACGTGAGGTAGAAAGAAAGAACCCTCTAAGCTCACCCCAGTGACATACTTCCTCTAATAAGCTGAGTCTCCCCAGAACCTTCCCAAACAGCGCCCCCACCTGGTGATCAAGTGTTCAAATATGTGAGACTGTGGAGGACATTTCTCATTCAAAACACCACCTTCTACTCCACAAACTCCACAGGCTCATGGTCATGTCATAACACAAAGTACCTTCAGGCCTATTTTAGAAGTCCTCACAGTCTTCCTCAGTCTCCCTCTGAGGCGCGCATCCTGACCAGCAGGAATGAATGCCACTAAAAACGAGAATTCCTTCCCTGGTCACGTCTTTATTCGGAGCCCTTTGATTGAGGAAAATTGGGGAAGGGAAGATAGAGCAGGGACGAGAGAAAGCTTAGAGAGAGCGTTGGGCCCCGAGGCAGCTGCTTTTAAACGGTGGAGAGGCTTGAACGCTGTCCTGATTGGTTAATGCCATTCTGCTGGTCTGAGCATGTGCAAGCAAGGGTGCAGGCAAGGGTGCTCAGCCCCACATGGCTAAGCCAGGTATACCTCCAAACTGCAGGACCAACCTGTGCCTCCAGGTGGCTCCCAACATCCCTCAGTCTCCATACTGCTTAAAAGTTGAAAGTAGAGACAAAAAGGCAAATCATATACTTCTAACATACAGTGGCCCAGAATATACATTACTGTTCCAAAATGAAATCATGGGAGTTTTGGGGGGAAATACTAGACCAAAAATAGACCATAATTCAGAAGGGCAGTATCAAATCTTGTAGCTCCATGTTCACTATCTGAAGCTTTATATAGTTTAGCTGACTCAGTTCCTCCAGCTCTCCTGCCTACAACATACATCTCTCTCTAGACCTTGGCTGCTTCCCCAACCCATGACTTGCTCAGTCTTTTTTCTTATTTATTTATTACTTTTTATTTGTTATTATTAATTATTATTTACTTACTTTGGTCTTGTGAGATTTCTCCATGTAGCCCTGGCTATCCTAGAACTTGTTCTGGAGAGAAGGCTGGCCTCAGACTCACAGAGATTAGCCTGCCTCTGCTTGGGACCACCACTGCCCAACTAAGCTTGGTTTTTATACAACCCAGGACTACTACCTGCATACTTAGGGGTGGCACTGTTCATAGTGAACTTTCCCTCCAGGATCAACCATTAATCAAGAAATGCCCAGAGTTGCCAACAGGCCAATCTACAGGAGGCAGTTCATCAATTGAGAGCCCCTCTTCCCGGATATATCTAGGATTGTGTCAACTTGACGGAAACCAGCTAGCACAGAAGTCTATTGTTATGGCAGAGCTAGCAAATGTTCCTCACTGACTCCTGTGTTGGACATCTAGTCTCTAGTGGAGTTATGTTGGAAAGCTATGGAACTTTAAGAGGAGAGGCGTGTCCTAGGTTCCTCTGTCATTCTTTCCACTTCTTGACTGCCATGAGGCGACCAGCTTCTTTCTCCACAGGCTTCTGTGCCATGATACGCTGCCCCACAGGGGGCCAGTGCAGCCTGGGAGTATGAACTGAGATCTCTGAAACCGGGAGCTCTGAAATAAGCCATTCCCATTTTGTAAGTTTTTCAGTCAGTGAGAAATAAAATACCGCACACACACTTCTCATGTGGCTGAAGGCAGGTGGGCTTCTTTTGTCATGCTGTAATCTTTTGGGCACATATTATTACTCTTGGGGATTATGAGTTACAGGATGCTGTGGTCCGGTGGTTAGCCTGGACCATAAATTATTCCTCACTGTCTGGTTTTTTACTTAAAAATCCCACCCTTTGTCCAGAGGGTCAACATTTCAGAGAGCTGTCCCCAGTGCTCTAGTTAAAGACTAAAACTAGTGACACCCAGCTTTCAGTTACTTTCTTCCTTTCTGTGTATGTGGAAGTCTCTGCCCTGTGGGTTTTCAATGCCAGTATTTCCACCAAGCCTGGGCTCCTCACCTTCATTTACACAATGGAGGAGCCCTAGCAGAGTTAGAAACCTCCCAAGTGTTTGGTCTGAATTGCAGGTTGAATCTGGGAATTTTTTTTCCCCAAGTTATCCAGCTGATTCTAATTTACAGCCCAGATTGCTGACCACAGAGCTAGAAAATGGCCTTTGGCAGATCTCTCACAGAAGTCCAGCAAGCCATGGAGTTTCTCTTAGTTCGGGAGCCATTTTTATCAGTTGCCTGTTGTGAGAAGGGGGAAGGAGGTATACACATCGTTCCGTGGCATGGTTCTTTGGCTAATCATTTTCTTTGTACTCAGCCCTCTTCTTTCTCTCTCTCAAATTTCACTTGAAGCATCTAGAGTGTTTAATACTTCAGTGGTTTGTGGTTTTCTCAGTTTTTCAAGTTGTAATCTTTGCTAGTCACAATGTTCCATTTTCCAAGAGTATTCAGAATTTCTGGTCCCCTGGTGGTCACCAGCATGTACTTTACACTGCTGTTGCAGACTTATTTTTGTTCATTGATTCCCCTTGTTATTTCATTGCGTTTGAAGAGGAAAAGAAGAACACATCTGTGCTTAGACTGCCAAATGTATTCCCCCTCCCAGCTCTATTCTCTGTTTGTCTCTCAGCCTAATAGATCTATAAAATATGGAAAAGGAATTTTACAATCCCTCATAGCAGCCCCATTTCTGTTTTTAATTTGATGCTTTTATATGACACATAAAGGTTCATGGCTATTATAAAATTTATGTAGATTTTGTCTTTTATGAATATAGAACAGTCAATTTCCCATGGAAAGCTTTTGAAATAAAGACTCACATTTTCTTCCTTCTTAAGGATTTTACTTATCGATAAGCCTTTGTTTATCACATTTTCTTGTCCATTTGATGGTTTCTTTAAGTTTCAACAGTTACCTAGATTTAATTATTTTTCTTTTTAAATGGGAAATTGAAACTTATTGTTAGAACTTCCATGCTGGTCCTCTGTGACCTGCTTTATGGTTTTAGAGTTCATATTCCTTATCTCCTTTGGTTTATGTCCTTTATTTTATACAGCATGCATTGTCAATTCTTCCAGGATTGCCAAAGATAAAAATCCCTCTTCAAATTATAGTCTTTGGGGTTTTAGAAAATAATACCGATCGGGTCATTAGTCCTTTTGTTGTTTCAACCAGAGCTTTTACTTTCAAATAATAAAAACAGAATCTGGACAAGTTAAAAAGAGGTTTTTTTTCCTGGAAAGAAAGGTAAGATAGTCACAATAAAGAAGGAAGTGTAAAAGATCATGACTTTGTTTCTTCCATTGATCAGGGGCTGTAAATCATTGAAGCACAATAAAATTCCCTGCCACGATGGAAATGGTGGACTCATCCCCCGGGGAGTGCAGAAGCCAACAGTTGCATGTGGCTAGAATACATGAGAACTAAACAAGGAAAATTAAGGAATGGTTATTTTAGTTATATTTAATTTAAACTTAAGCAATCACTACTATGGTGCACAGCTTTAAACAGAATGATCTTCTATCTCTTGACTCGGTCATACTTGAGTCATTCAGGCTCTCATCTGCCGGTTCTTTTCTCAGTTTTGGCCAACTGATCTTACCGCTTTAGGTTTTCTGTATCCATCCATGCAAAGCTCATCGCTAAAAATCTTATGGAAAATGTCCGACCATTCTCAGCTGTCATTATGCAAAATGAAAACTTTAGTTCCTTTTGGTGATCTGTGTCCTTTGCTGCCGAGTTCTGTAACACCTCATTTTATCATTTATCAGGGGATAGGAGCAAAAAGAGGCACCTGGCTTTTCAGTGATATGGTTTTCCCTTTGTTGTGAGCAAGACTTTCAAACTGGCGGAGAATGGTTATGAGAAGGGTTGCACTCCCTTCTGTTTTCTGGCTTCTTGACCCATAGTCTGAATCCAGAAGCAATGAACCACACAGGGCATCCTGTCTGTCTACCCTGATAACGTATTGTCTCTCAGCTGGAGGGACCCAGTCTTCTGTAGCTCATTACACTGCTGTGTAAGTCCAGATGCTTTCAGATAATGGGCACGTGATAAAAATAGCAGGTGTTTTATCACCTTTCCCCCCTTTACTACAAAGTAAGGTCCTTGGTAAGGGACAACGTCTTTTGGGATGCATGGCCGTATATAAGGAAGGCAGTAATGATGGTACTTGCTGAAGCTCAGTAAGGAGGAGAGAAAATCCAAGTGTAAAGAAGAGAATCAGTTGGTACCATTGTCAGGAAGGAAGGGTTCCAAGATAGTTAACGATCATCTCTGACTCCTTGATAGCTATCCCCCGGTGGTATTGTGTAGTAATGGCACCTAATGATAATCCTGAAGCAATAAAACTGAGTGGACAGCTTGGTGAATTAGTCAACTTCATGTAATAGTGTAATACCAGGGGCAATTAACTTATAAAGAAAATTACTTAGTTCATGGTTCTAGTAGGTCTAATGCAAGATCTTGTGACCTCGATACTTTGGGCCTTTGACAGCTGCACTGTGTTTAATGGTGTTCTCTGTATGTTGGAGCAAACCACATGTATCATGATCCAGGAAGCAGAGAGAAACAGAGTCTGAGAAACGTGGTACCATAGTCTCTTTCAAGAGCGCATCCCCAGGCCTTCAAAAAAGTTCTACTTCTCCAAACTACTTCCAAACTGCAGTATCCTGGGGACTAAGACTTTTTAACACATGGAACTCTGGGGAATGCTGCACATAGTCAACTCTCAGTACTTGGTTAGACTTTGAATTGAGAAGTCCCTACAAACAAACCAAGCGTAGCTTGACATCAGAAGATATGTGGGGAGAGACTGGCTCATACAGACAGGGCCCTTTGGGTCTATCTGATTAACAGGAGCATCTTTTTGACAGTGTATTTGCATGTTGTGTGCAGATGTTTTCCCTGTCTTGGCCCATTATGAGAGCTGTCTAGAATGGCAGCCCCTACCAAGGTTGACAGTCTAATTTTCTAAGCACCAGACATGTTCACCAGGGTCTTGGTTTTGATTTTGCTTCTTCATAATATCATGAATCATGATATTATGCTCATGCTCAAAGAATATGAATGCTAATAATGAAATTTATACTCATAAATAAAGCCTTGTCCAATGTCATCTGACATGTTTATCTTCCATTTGTGTGTGTGTGTGTATGTGTGTGTGTGTGTGTGTGCGCTGGGGCACTGTTTACAGAAGCTATTGCATGTGTTTCCCTTATAACTCATACTGCTATGAGTTCTGGTTCTCCTGCTTCAGTTTTCCATGGGTTGAGCTTACGGGTCAGTGCACAAAACATCATACTATGTTAAGTAAGAAAAGCATCCTTTCTCTCTCTCTCTCTCTCTCTCTCTCTCTCTCTCTCTCTCTCTCTCTCTCTTTCTCTGTCTCTCCCTCTCCCCCCCCCTTGTATGTGTGTAAGAAAGCAAGTTCATCTGGGGCCTGATTTCATTAGGGATCTCTAGGGAGGAAGAGCCCTGGTGAGAGTCCATTATTGGTGGTGTAGCCGAGACCAGAGGCCTTGAGTCGACCAGGAACTCAAGGCAATGAACACTTACAAGAAAAGAGGAACACATTAAAGGGCAAATTGTGTCTCAGTGGGCCACACTACAGTTTGCACAACAATAATTTTCTATTTTTAAAATGTATTTTATTTTATTTAAATTTGGTTTTGATTTGGAAGAGTTGCAAGGGTGGAAGGCAGATCTGAAGAGACAGGAAGATAAGTGGGCTCTGAATGCATGATATGAATTATACAACAATCAATAAAAATAAAATAAGCTATCTATGGTATACCTCTCAAAAACCAGTGAGGAAATGACTAAAAAAGAAAATCAAAAAGCATATGCTCCCCACTTTGAAAATACCTCTTAGAGGAATATGGTATGTATTCACTCATATGTGGATTCTAACCATAATTAAAGGTCTTTGAGCCTATTATTCGTGATCCTAGAGAAGCTAAATAAGAAGGTGAACCTGTTGAAAATCATGTAGCTATCTGCCTGGAGACTGGAAATAGACAAGAGTCCCAGGTAACCTCGGGTGCATGGGGGGGGGTGGGAGGGTTGTTGGAAGGGGAGAGGGTTAGAGAGAAGGGAGTAGTGGAGGAATGGGGAAAGCTAGGTGGACTGGGATGGGGGGAGGGAGGAAGGATGGATATGAGATCAGGGAAGAATATATTTCAACTAAGGGAGTCATTTTAGGGTTTACAGGAGACTTGATTATAAATGGGATCCCAGGTCCAAGGAGAGATCCCCAGACTGTTCTCTAGACAGAGGAGAAGGTGCCTGAACCGGCCTTGGCCTATAACCATGCTGATGAAGATTTTGCGTATCACCATAGATCCTTCATCTGACGATGGATGGCGATACAGATGGAGACCCACATTGGAGCACCGGACTGAGCCCCCCATGGTCCAAATGAGGGGCAGAAAAAGGAAGAACATGAAAAAAACTCAGGACCGCGAGGGGTGCGATCACCCACTGATACAAGGGGACTGATCTAATGAGAGTTCACCAAGGCCAGTTGGACTGGGACTGAATGAGCATGTGATCCAACCAGATTTTCTGAATGTGGCCGGATCTCTGAATGTGGCTGGTCTGGAGCCTTTCTGAAAAGCCACTGACAATGACACTGGGACTTGTTTCCTCTGCATATGCTGGATTTTTGGGATCCAGTCTGTTTGGATACTCACCTGCAGGGACCTGGAAGGAGTGGGGAGGAACTTGAACTTCCCACAGGGCTGGAAGCCCTGACTGCTCTTAGGGATGAAGAGGGAGGAGGAGAAGGATGGGGGAGTGGGAGGGTGTTGGGAGGAGGGGCGGAAATGAAAACTTTCATAATTTAATAAACTTTAAAAAAAAAAGAAAATAGCTCTTAGCAACAGCAAAACAAGGAAATGAGACTGGGGAAACAAATTATTTGGGATCTACAAAGCAATACATAATGGTGGGTGGGACTAACATATTAATGGTAGTCTTAAAGATAGATATAATAAACAGTCCAAACAAAATGCAAAACTGACCAGGCTGGATGAAAAATCATTTTTAACTGTATGTTTTATAAAGAAGATGAACTTAATTTTTATTATATTGTTGAGAATCTCAAACCTGAGTGCAGTGCATTGTGTTATTTATGTCACCCCCACTCCTCTGTCTGCCTGTAATGCAAAGATTTGGCCTTTTTGTAGGGTTCCTAACTTACTGCATATATTTCTCTTATTTTAAAAAATATTACTTTTTGGTGATAGAGTGGCACAATTTTTCTACTTTGTCTTCAATATCAGGGATTCTGTCTTTTCCTTCATCTGCTCTACTTGTAAGCCTTTTCTAACTGGCTTAATGAGGTATTTTTTTTTTTTGCTGTCTTTATTTCAGCTTGAGTTTTCTTCAATATTCCTATCTCCTTATTGAATTCACCTTTTAATACCCTGAATTGCCTTTGTTATTCTATTCAACTTTTGTTTGTGTTTCCTCAAAATGAATCTGGACTTTATTCCTATCTCTGGCTGTCTGTGTTCTCTTTAAACTGCTTAAATTCTTTGAACCTGTTTATAATTGTTCTCTTGACTTCTGAGTCTTGAGGTTCATCTAAGTATTTCCCACTAGAGAAGATCTCTATAGCACAGGTGGTCATTTGGGGGTAGCATCTTGTCTTGATCTTCCACATTTTTTAAAATGAGACCCTGGCATGTGCATCAGTTATTCTGTTGTGTATATGATTTGGGTTTCTTAACCGGCCTTCATTGAGTATGGGCTTGAATCTGTTTCTGTTTTTGCCAAATTCCAGTTGCTTTGAGACCAGGTAGGAGTTACTGGTAGCTCAGTTCTCAGTTACTCAGTGTGGATTTTCAAATGGAGAGGTTGGGGTGATTCCAATTTAGTTGTTTCTGGTGTTTTGGGCGGGACCTTAGAGGTGGTGTGTCATTGCTTGCACGATGCTCAAGAAATATAGCCTTTTTCTGGGCCTAGGTTGGTGGAAAGGCAACATGAGAGGAGGGACCTAGCCGACTCACCAGGAGAGCAAACATCCTCAGCTTGGAGAAGGCAATGGTGAATGAGCTTTTGCCCGAAAGATCTGAAAAGAATCAATGTTAGAGGATGGAAAGAGACATCCTTGAAAGTAACATCAGGCTTAAAATAGAAATTGAATAGAAATATGTCACTAGAGATAAAGATGAAGCTTTCAGTGGAATAAAAGGGCCAGTCTACTGGGAGGCTCTGAATGAGAACTAAAATGTTCCGTGAGTTTTGAGAAGCCTTTGCCAGGACCTGTGTCAACTGCCTTTAACTCATTTTCCTCCTTCTCTCTGGAAACAGCTCTTGCCTGTTTGGGTCATCTCCTCCCCTAGTCACATCTATCTTGATGACTCTGTGTGTGTGTGTGATTTCCTCTCTCTCTTACTCCCTTCCTCTTTCTCAGCTACCAAGATCTTACTTTCTGCTGTGTCTTATGTGTTACTGTTTCTTCTTCCCTCTCCTCTATCTACTATCTGTCTGTCTGTCTGCCTGCCTGTCTGTCTGTCTGTCTGTCTGTCTATCTAGTGTGATATCTTATATTCTATTGTGTCTGGTGTTAATGAACCCAGTCAGTTATTTCTGGCTCTAGGTATTATGTACAGTTGTTCTGGAATTTCCATTCAATCCTTTTCTGATAGTTTGGAATATACTGATGAAATTACTTATTTTTCCAAAACCTTTATTGACATTTGTCTATTTTCATATTCATTTTGCATATCAACCATAGTTGTTATTAAGGTCTTTGTAATTAACTCTAAAATTGGGATTACATATTGGTTTCTTTGTATTTTTAATTTTTTTGATTTGTGACAGAACATGTGGTTATTAGACTCCAGATTCCTGAGCACTCTCTTCTTTTTGGATGGATTGATGAATTCAACAACGAGTGAGCTGTGTTAGTTTATAGTAATATGTATTAGACACTTGCTACTTAACACACATAATTACGTTACTGCCAACTCACAGCTGGCACATCATGCTTTCATCAAGAGTTCTTAGTTTTGGGGGCGAGCATCCCATCCCATCCCATCCCATCCCATCCCATTCTATTTCATGGGTTTCTATTCTATTGTCTGTGTTGGGAGCCCTACAGTAGAGCTTTGTGCCAAAGTTCTGCTGCTATAATTAATATCTATGATAAATCGACCAAAAAGAAAAAGGCTCACTTAGCTCATGATTTTGGGGATTTCAGTCCATGATTGGCAGGTTCTGTTGCTTTAGGGTTTGTCTGAGGTAGAGTATCACGGTGGGAGTCTAGGGGTGCACAGCTTCTTGGCAAGGGAGCAAAGGGAGGCAAAGGTCCTGGTTCCCCATCTCCCCTGTAAGGGGAATATCCCACAAGTTCCACCTTCCTTTTGCTGGACCCAGACTCCTAAAGCTTCTACCTCCCAGTAGAACCGTTAGCAGATGTACTTTCAGCAAACATTTGAGATCTTAAGACATAATACTGTCTCACCAAAACATCAAAGACATCATCAAAAGCTTTCTGCTTTTCTTCAGGCTCCTTCCACATACTACTTCAGGATTGAACGCACAAGCTGGGGAAGAAAATCCTCAAGTGCTTAAAACGTTCCCCATCTCTACCCAAGCCTCTGCTTGTTTCTTCCTCCTCTGTAGAAGCTATTCTCCTGGTCTTGTACTGAGTTTTGCTCTAGACTTTTAGTCTCTCACCCCTCTGCAAATTTATTAGAACTCAGAGGCAAATGGCAGTGGTGGAAATCAGTTACTATCTCTGACCCTCCTCCTACATGTAGAAATCATAGTTCCCTCGGTGCTTGCTGCGTCAGTAACTCTCTGCTGCTTTCAGAATGATTTCTTTATCTTTGGAATGGGGCCTTTCCGTAAAGCCCAGGCTGGTCTTGACCCCATCATCTTCCTGCCTTGGTTGCTACGGTTACAGGCATGACCTATCTAGCCTTTGAAAGGGATGCTTTTTTATCTTATCTGACTCTCCCGTCCAAGGTGGGAGTGCTGATCTTTGGAGAAGTGTCACGTGTAACACGGAAGCTAAAACTCCGCATGGTGCATAGTTTAAAATATCTTTCTGTTTAGCCATCCATGATTTTGAAAATCAGCTGATTTCAGTCTTTGAAGGATATAATATTTTTTCCCCTCAGAACTGTAAATATGACATTTCACCGCCTTTCTGGTTTTTTAGAATTTGATGACAGACTGATTTTTATTTCTTTTTATAGGCTTTAAAAAGTCTTCTCTTTTCAGTGAAAAAATAACATAGTTTTGAGGATATAGCTATGAGTACCCCTTCCTGCGAATTTGGAGTTTGTGATCAGTCTTCAAGTGTTAAGTCCTTGCCTTCTACCCTTTTTGGGACAGCGTCTCTTGTTACCACTGTGGGATTGTGAGCTTCTGGGGACTCTTCTGAATCTGCTTCCCATCTTACCCCAGGAACATGGGGGATTGCAGACATATGCACTGTGCCTGACTTCACATGGGTTTTAGGGAATTGAAATCGGGTCCTAATTCACTAAGTTATCACTCCAGGTGCTGAGTGGAAACTTTAGTAGATTAAATCTTCTTGCCTCTGTCCCTTCATACACTTGAAGGCCTCATTGCTAATATGATGGTGTTTGTAGACAAAGTTTTGGGAGGTAACTGGGTTTAGATGAGGTCATGGGGGTTGGCTCCCATGCTACAATTAATATGTTCAAAGGAGAGGAGGAGACAAGAGCTGTCTCCCTGTTCTCCTCTCCCCCAGTGCGAAGACCCAGGGAAAGAATGACCATCTGCAAGTCACTAGGAGGACTCTTAATGGAAACTTGATCATATTAATTCCAAAATTAGATGCTCTAGTCTCCAGACTGAACAAATATCCATCCGTTGCTAAAGGCACCTATCATAAATTCATTTTGTCATAGCAGTGGGATACACCTCCTATCAATAAAATTTCCATAAATACTCATGCTTCAGCCTTGTCCTGACTAGTTTTATGTCAACTTGACATAAAAACTAGATTCAGCTAGATTTATCAGACAGGAGGGATCCTCAGCAGAGAAAAAAGGCTTTCACAAGATCAGGCAAGGTCAAGGGGCATTTTCTTAATTAGTGATTGATGAGGGAGGGCCCAGCCCATTGTGGGTGGTGCCATCCCTGGGCTGGTGATTCGGCGTTCTACGAGAAAGCTGGATGAACAAGCCATGAGGAGCAAGCCGGCAACAGCACCCCTCTGTGGCATCCCCATCACCTCCTGCCTCCAGGTTCCTTAGTTCTGCTTACGTTCCTGCCCCCATTGCTTTCCATGATGACCTGTTGTATGAACTGTGAAGGAAACTAACCTACCACAGCAAAGGTAATCCTAACTGAGGTAGCATCTCTACATTCTTGTCTGTGAGAACTACCTCAGAGGGTTCAGAGTTCAGCTTCCAAGTAGTTGCTTTTCTCTGCAAGTTGCTCTTTGCTCCCCTCCTGGAATCTCCCTCTCTCTCACACAGTGTAGCGCGAGGTCAGACACTGAAAGGGCATCGTTTCTCCATCATCCTTTTCTGGGCAATGTCTTCCACTCCAGGATTCTGCACCACAAGCATTAGCTGCTTCTACTCACGAACTTTGGTCTTCAGCCTCTTAGTCTGGATGTCACAGCTCTGTGCTGTCAATATTTCAATGTCTGCAAACAGTTATTGCATGGATTTTGGCTCCACTTCTGGAGTTTTTTTATAGGCAGTCTTGTCTGACATTTGCACTTCGTCAAGTTTGGAAGCAAAGGACTTACCACAGTATTTTCAAGGGGAGCTTCAAGGGGAGTTCACAATAATCTATTCTATTTAATCATTTTAAAGTGAGAAGAAATTGCCTGTGTCCCATATTTTCTCAGAGTCTAGGTGAGCAGTTTGCTGTGTGTCACATTGACCTTTGGAAGACATTTGAAATTTCATGAATGAATGGTGACATGCATAGTACTTTTAGAGTTTTGAAATCACAGTGATCATTTTCCAGCTTTATTTTTTTAAAGTCGTTCTATTGGTCCAATTGTCTATGCTAGCAAAGGTGTCCTGACAAAGTCTATTGTTCCGTGCTGATGTGGCAGATGACCTCAGCCCATTTTCCATCCCCTTTCCAGCCAAATTATTGCCGGTTTACTCTTCATTCTTTAAAAATATGATGTACATTATATTTGTGGGGGCTCTCAAAGGGAGAAGAACTTGTGGAATGAATGTTAATAAAGGGGATTTTTTAGAATGGCTTCCACACTATGGTTCAGCTAGTCCGACGGTGGCTGTCTACCAATGGAAGGTCCAAGAATCCAGAAGCTGTTGAGTCCACAAGGCTGAATAGCTTATCCGCTCTTCACTATACATCAGAATCATGAAGAAATATGTGCTAATGCCAGAGAAGGGATGGGCTTGTCAGTGAGAATGAGAGCAAGCTGGCCAAGGAAACAAGCTTCCTTCTTCCACGTCCTTTCTCTAGGCTGCCAGCCGAAGGAGTGGCCCAGATTAAAGGTGGATCTTCCCACCTTAAGGATCCAGAGTAGAAGTGGGTCTTCCTGTTTCAAATGATTTAATAAAGAAAAAAAACCATCCCTCATAGGTATGCCCAGCCATTTGTGTTTTAGTTAATTCCAGAAGTAGTCAGGTCAACAACCAAATATGGCCATTACACACAATATCTCACTAGACTGGGATGAGTGGCAGTGAAAATTCAGGAAGCCTTTCTTTGGATGAGATACTTTTACAACCATTGTCTGTGTGGTATTGTCTTGTCCTCAAAGCAACACACTTGGTTAACACAACTATTATCTTACTTTTATTACCAGGGAAATACAAAATCTACACAGTTGCATTGATAGTGAATGTGGGGTCGAGATTTGAATTTAAATTGCCTGGTTCCAAAGTTGCAACTCCAACACTATTCTAGCCAACCCTTGCTTGCCCACTTACTACAGTATGAACCATATTCTTTTTAATATTCTCCTACAAATCACTACCAAGTTTCTTTGTATATTCAACCATAAATGCTGTATCGTATTCAACTGATATCTCATTTTTGGACTTTCTTGTTTTAAATTTTGATTTAAATAGTGACAGCCACATGTACCTTTATATATATTTTTAGAAAACCCATCCTCATATATCATTAGAAAAATTCTTTGAACCAAAATGGTCTAGAACCAACGATAAGCCAATTTTAAAATTGTCATAGAAAGGTCAAAGCTATCTCCCAGGAAATAGGTGTCAAATTTACACTTCTGCGGTGAATAGCTCTCCCAGCATTTTAGTGTAAAATTTGGCATTAACACTTAATCTAGAAACTTTTCTCATTAATTTTTAACGTTGATTTTTTTCCATTACAATTTATTTCTTGAGATCATCTGCCCTTGTGTCTTCCCCTTGTTCAGTATATATGGTGTTTGCATGGATTGGGATTCACCCCAGAACTTCGTGGTTGCTAGGTAAGGACTCTGCTGTTAGGCTCCACCCCAGCTAAGAATTCTGTGCTTTTTAGCATGCATTTGGAGTCATTATGTTCCCTGCTTCTATAGAGTTAGTTTGTGAACCTGCTATAAGTGGAAGAATTATTTTCCCCTGAGACTTGGAGACATTACTAAAACAGTTTGCACTTGGTAGGTTTAAACAGTAACATAATTACCTGTATAGTGTGACTAAATTTATCATTAGAAAGTAAAGCAGGTTTTGAATCGATACCCCTTACTTAAATATTGTGACTATTTCTAGATCTCATCAACTCATGTACTGTTTCCTTTTATTTTATTTTCTTAGGGTCTAATGATTACATTGTAATTTAAATTCATATATTTGTACAGGAAAACAATTGACAAGATCCAATTTAGTTTATATAGTAGAAAAAATAGTTGCAGGAATTAAGAGATTCCAAAAAGCTAATATTCATTCTCTTCTCCCAGGCGTGTTTTCATGCATCAAGTTCTCTTTCATACTATGCATAAAGCCAGCTCAATCAATGCTTCAAAAGCTATTTCCTAACATTGATGCACTCCCCCTGGAACTCTGTACAGATTACTGAGACAAGGCTTTCATCTTGATCTTTGGCTTTAGCAAGTAAGTTTTGGAGTAAAACAGAGCCTACATGAATGAAAGTAACTACAAGGTTAATATCGACCCTGCCTGTTTCTTCCCTGTCTTTTTGGATTGTTTTCCCCAGATTTCCCCCCTCCCTTCTTATGCACAGTGTGCTCTTCCTTGTTTTAGGCCTTTCACTGTGTTGAGACATAAAAAGAAGCATCAGAGACTTTGATCATGCTGGTTTGGGCTATCAGTCTGCATTGGCAGTGTTGAGGGCTTCGCCCTCACACCAAGCGAGGGAATTCAGTCAGGCCTTTGTCTGTCCTGGCCATAACCTTTTATCTTTACCTGAGTCTTGAAAGATGATTACTGAATGACTCTAGGGTCATATTCAGAGTCAGAAGACTGTGGAAAGTCCTATTAGTCTCATGATATTTTATTATACCTTAAAAAATTATTTATTGGGGCTGGGGAGATGGCTCAGTGGTGAAGACCACTGGCTGTTCTTCCAGAAGACTCAGGTTTGATTTCCAACATCCACATGGTGCCTCACAATCCTCTATAACTCTAGTTCCAGGGTATACAACATCCTCTTCTACCTCTACAGGCACACCACACACACGGTACACAGGCATAGATACACACAAAACATCACACACATAAAAGTATTTTTAAAATTTAAGTGCATGAGTATTTCAGCTGCGTGTATGTATGCATACCACCTGTGTGCCCGATGCCTACAGAAGACTGAGAGGTCCTAGGACTGTCTAGGAATGACAGATGAAGGCTGCCATGTGGGCTCTGGGAAATGAACCCAAGTCTTCTGCAAGAGCAGCAAGTGCTCTGAGATGCTGAGTCATCTCTCCAGCCCCTTATTCTGTCACTTAAAAATGTTTTGAAAAAAATGTCCTCTATTGTGTCTTTAAAGCCTAGGAATGTAGATAATTTTGGGCAAACTGAATAAAGAGGAGAAAGAGCCAGTTGTTATTCTTTTTCATGATAAGGTCCGCCACAGTTTGTTTTCTCCTTAAGGTTAAGAAGCAAGCTGTTCAGAATATTCAGTGTGTGTTCCAGATGGTTGATTCTGAAAATCTGAGATACTTTGATCAAATATTTAGCTTCGGAAGCCTTTGTTTACATCCTGCTAATTAATCTATTGTTGTTATTGTGTATACTTGAGATTTCCATGCAAAAGGCATTGGAATAACTTACTACGCAAAGACATGATTGGAATGTCATTATTGGTCTAACATCTTCATAGGGCAGATTCTAAAATAAAATAACAGGAAGTTGTATTTGAGAACTCTTCCCTAGGTAGTATTTCTAGGTAATATTAATTATTGTTTCTCATAAAGACTAATTTTTTTCTCAGCTGTAATTTATTGTTTCTGTTCTCATACATGTAGACTCACGAAAACAGGCACCCCCTCCCAAGAACAGTATGAGTTTAATAATTCACAGGAAGGATGCATAACTTATTGGAAGCTATTATATTCATGCTTATGGCCTATTATCAACCAAGGGAGAGACAGATGGGCAGGCATCAGATCACAGCACACAGCTCCGATTTGTCCTTTCACAATGGGGTTATCAGTATGAACTCTGCCTGGGATGATCTGCGGCTGATACTGCCAACTATGAACGTTTTGTTACCTCTCTCCATATAACATTGAGCCATGGTGACCGGGGTGTGTACTGGAGCTCGGTCATTGACATGGTTGGCTAACATATCCAGAGGTAGGCTTGTCTTCTACTGCTTGAGTGATTAACAAACCTGTACAGAGTTAAAAAGAAGTCTGACCTGAAGTAAATGAGACAGATATAAAACAAAGTGAGAGGTGCCACTACTGTATGGTGTAACATGAGATCCTGCTTGTTGGGGTTTCTGTCCTGCCCAGTTCCCACAACCAGCAAGTCCCAAAGAAAACACACGGAGATCTCCATAGGTTATAAAACTGATTGGCCCATTAGCTCAGGCTTTTTATTAGCTCTTGTAGCTTATATTAACCCACTGTTCTTATCTATGTTAGTCACATGGCTTGGTACCTTTCTCAGTGGGGCAGGTCACATCTTGCTTCTTCGGTGATCTGGGCTGGACGCCTAAGGGAGCTTCCTGTTGCCCAGAATTCTTCTGTTCTCATCGCCCTGCCTCTAATTCCTGTGTGGTCGACCCACCTATACTTCCTGCCTGGCTAATCAACATTTATTTAAAGCATGATTAACAGAATACAGACAATTCTCCTGCACCAGTATGGTTTAAGCCTTCATAATTGCAGACCATCTTCTGACAGAGCTTGTGACCCAAAACTTCTATGCTCAGCCACATTGTGAGACCATCAGGGCTTCTACACCAACTGAGATAACTCCTGCCCTATTTCACAGTCCAGAGAGTGCCTCTGAGGACCTAAAGGCTGAAGCAGGAGCTCTCTGGGCAAAGTTAAATTCTTTATCATGCAATATCAGGTTTGAAGCTCCCTTGGGAGCACTGCAAGTGGAAACGGTGGGGAATATTTCCAGCAGACTTTGAAAAAGAGAATGGTCTGTCGGGTAGGAAGCTTCCAGAAGTAGGTATGGGTTTGTGTGTCATTCGGGTACTTGGCTGCTGTTGGGACTGCTAAGTAGTTCTGCAGAAACCACTGGTAGCAAGCATTTGTCCTTTGGAAAATAGTGGGTTAATTACTGTGCCGATTAGTTTTATGTCAGCTTGACACAAGCTAGAGTCATTGGAAGAGGAAAACTCAATTGACTCATTGCCGTCACTGAACTGGCCTGTGAAGCATCCTATTGATGAATGATTGATGAGGTAGGACCCAGGCCTTTGTGGGTGGCACCACCTTTGCCTGGTAGTTATAGGTATTGCAAAAGAGCAGACTGAACAAGCCATGAGCAAGCCAGTCAGAATGCAACACCCCTTCATGGCTTCTGCTTCAGTCCCTGCCTCCAGATTCCTCCCCTGCCTGAGTTCCTTCCCTGACTTCCCACAGTGATGGACTGTTTCCTTGTAATGTGAAATGAAACAAGACCTTTCTCTACTCATGTTGCTTTTGATCATGAGGTATTTTCATGGCCGTAGAAACCGTAACCATGACAGTCACCATCAGGCACAATGGCATGCAACAAACTCAAATTTGTAAAAGAGGAAAATGTCCTTACCGAGCAAAGTTGAGAAGAAATTAATTATGTTTTCAGGTAAATTTGCTC
This sequence comes from Myodes glareolus, assembly GCF_982192425.1. Taxonomy (NCBI): domain Eukaryota; kingdom Metazoa; phylum Chordata; class Mammalia; order Rodentia; family Cricetidae; genus Myodes; species Myodes glareolus. The sequence goes on from NC_142048.1 coordinate 39,826,262, forward strand.
AGGGATTAAAGAGCAGTATTGATTCCACAGTTTGCTATTTGTTGAGGAAACATTTGCTTTATTTAGCTGGGAAACTCTTTCTAAAAAATGAACAGTGAAGATTTAAACAGATGACACGTACCCCTCCACTCGGCTGTTTTTATGGATGAGAGTCTGTGATTGACACTTGTTAATTATTTGTTATCTCTTTCACTTCCATGACAACTGTCAAGGCTTGGGAATCTGAGAGGCACTCAGAATTCTGCTTTCCATCATATGCTTATAAAATAAGCATGTATTACACTTGTAATCTGAAAAATAAATCTTAAATACATAAAGTTTAGAAAGAATAGAAATGAACAAATCATCAGAGACATCACATATACTCCAAATAGGTGAAGAAACACAAAGAAAAATGTAAGACTCAACCCACTTAAAAAGTTGAAGGGCGAAGAGAGAAGAAAAGAAATAATATGGTTAAAAATTAAATAGTGTAGAAATAGATTTAAATTTGTCAATAATATAGTAAGCATAAACTATTACTTTTTTGGTTTTTTTTTCAAGTCAGGGTCTAACTATACAGATCTGACTGTCCTGGAACTCTCTATGTAGACTAGTCTGGCCTTGAACTCACAAATAGCTGCCTGCCTTTGCCCACTGAGTGCAGGGACTAAAGGTGTGCGCCATTATGCTTGGCTGTAATTACTCCTATTGTTAACTAGGATATATTTCTTTGGTTGAATGAGAGAAGTAAAACACCTGACAATGTAACATGAAGGGCCTGCTGCTTGTGGGGGTTTCTGTCCTGCCCAGTTCCCACAGCCAGTGCCATTCTGTAACATGTAGGGCCTGCTTGTTGGAGTTTCTGTCCTGCCCAGTTCCCAGTCTTTAGGTTCCAAAGAAAATACACAGAAGTCCATGTTAATCATAAACTGATTGACCCATTATCTCGGATTTGTATTAGCTCTTATAACATATATTAGCCCATTATTCTTATATATGTTAGCCTCATGGCTCGGTACCTTTTTTAGCAGGGTAGGTCACATCTTCCTTCTTCGGTATCTGGGGAGGACTAGAGAGGGAGCTTCCTTTTTCCCAGAATACTCCTGTTCTCATTGTTCTGCCTCTACTTCCTGTCTTGTTGACCCGCCTATATTTCCTACCTGGCCAATCAACGTTTATTTAAAACATGATTGACAGAATACAGACAATTCTCCTGCACCATGACTATATGTCACTTAAAGAGCGTTCCCCCAAATTTACCGACTCCTCCATTCAGATAATATAGCTTGAGTTTCTAAGAATTCTTCAATGAGCAAACCAGAGTCGCCATCCTCATAATACCCATATTGTAGCATGGGGCATTGACAATGAACAAATAAGCCATGTCATAGAATACTAGGGAGTGATCAGTACTACTCAGATGAAGTAGGATAAAGGCATAAAGATTTGTGGGTAGGAGGAAGCTGGAGTTTTAGATGGGCTGTTCAGGGGTTTCTCTTTGAGAAATTGAGATCTAACTGGATTGAAGGATGAGCCCCCTGGAAATCTGCAGGCTGAAGAAGTCAAAGACCAAGAGGTGGGGCCATGCCTGGCACATGTATTTAAGTAGCAGCAGAAAGGTCAATGTTGCTGAAATGGGTGTACAAGGCCAAATGATTACAATTGGATTGCGATAATCATTAGACAATTCATACATATTCCAAATCATTACATTGTATACCTTGAATAATTCTATATTTGTCAATTATACCTTTTAGCTTAAAAATAAATTTTTAATTAAATATTTTAGCTTCAAATGAATAGAAAATCTTATTATACACCTTTATTTTCTGTATCATCTTCCTGTATAAAATATTTACTAGAGTCACTTTAAGAAGACTTCTCTGATGGGACCTGAGTAAGGTCTCACTTAGCCTTGAAGTCTCAACATCAAGTTTCAGCTGACATCTTTGTAGGTTCGAATAATGGTAAGAGTCCAGCTGTAAGCAGTTCACCAAGAACCCCACATTTGATATCCAGTCACACATGGTATCTGACTACATTACTCGGCCTCATTTAGGAAGTTTATAAAAAGACAGACCATCCTAGGCTGATTGATCACCTTAACCTCCTCTTAGTAATGGTCTCCACAAGTCAATTTAGCCAGAATACATCCTCACCACTTCGTAATTTCCCAACTACTGACTACTGTCTGGTTTATTGGCTCCAAATCCCTCGTTCTTCTTACTGTATGTGGACTGATCCTGCATGTGTATCAAAATCTCTTTTTTTCTCATTACAGAAGTTCCAGAGTAAAAATCTATCTTACTGATTTAATTACTAGGTACCATGGATATGTTTTGACACCCACAAAGTATTAGCGTCAAAAGCTTGCTTTTCTTGGCAATGCTGGGTTAGCTCAGATTTATGCAAATCCAGGAAAGAAACTGATTGCCCCACTTTTGTCTTTCTTAAAATCCATGCTCTTTCTGTGTTATTTAGAGTTAAATTTAGAATGTCACATGACTGGGCAAATTTTGATTTATCTTTTGGTGGATGAGTCATTGACTTACTACTCAACAACACAACTTCTGGCTGTGTCACTCAGTAGCCAAGGCTTGCCAAGGTTCACACTGCTTGGCCCACTCCATTTTATCACTACACTGGGCCTTCCTGAGCAGTCTCTGGACACATCCATCACATCACAGTTTCCAAATGTTCATTTCAGTTTAGGGGGAGATGCTAGCTTCAAGGAGAACAGGAGTGACCCTTTTCCAGACCCATTTTCCACGTTTTTCATTTCATTAAATCTAGGTTTGTGAAGTTTAGAAAAGGATTTATGTGTTACCATTTGGCTACAAATACAATATTTCCTTATGAGCATTTTTTGAAATGTCTGGCAATCTCTGCAATGCTTGCAATGCTTTATTTAACCGTGTTGAGACTGCCAAACCCTTTTTTTTGTTGTTGTTGTTGTTGCTGTAGGTGCAGCCAGGTGAAGGCTTGCTTTTCATTGTGACTGTTGGAAATATGAAAAGTAATGAGAGTCTTGAAATGGGGTTCTCTGTTGGTGTGGACAGATTAGGATTAATGTCTGTGAATTCAGTGTTTGCTCTCACCATCTCTCTGAGTGGCATTTGAAAACACATGTTCCCTCTCTCTGTATGTATTTCTTACAGGCGGCTATGGTTGTGTGGGGTTTCCTTATTATTCCTCTTGGTAACTGATAGAAGGGAACACTGTCCTGATTTCTTTCTTCCTTTCTTTCTTTTTTTCTTTCTTTCTTTCTTTCTTTCTTTCTTTCTTTCTTTCTTTCTCTCTTTCTTTCTTTTTGTAAAAAGAGTTCAGTAATTTTAACACCCCTTATCTCATTAATTTTTTTTCTGAGAATATATATGGAATAAGACCTGATTGGCAAGATAGAGTTGTAATTAGTAATTATTCACTGTGCTTGCTCCTTCCTACTTGTCAAAGAATAAGAAAGCCTATATGCTGTAATTTACTCTATGTGACAAGTAATACATAGAAAAGAAAGGCAATTAGTTTGACCTGGGAGAGGAGATGGATGGATAGAGGGGTGCCAGGAAAACATTACGGGGTTTCTGAGATGACAAACCTTGACTGTGGAGATGGTCTCCCATAGCAAAACCATACTGAGTGAGGTAACCCAGACACAGAAAGGCAAATATAAATGTACTCACTCATAAGTGGCTTTTAGACATAAAGCAAAGAAAAACCAACCTACATTCTACAACCCTAGCAAACTTAGATAACAAAGAAGACCCTAAGAGAGACATACATGGATCTAATCTACACGAACAGTAGAAAAATAAATGATCTCCTGAGTAAATTGGGAGCATGGGGGTCATGAGAGAGGGTAGAAGGAGAGCGGGAAGCAAGGGTGGGGAGTGGATAAAGATGTGTAGCAAGAGAACAATGACTAAGACATATGTATTTGCTTTATGAAATATGTTCTACAGCATTAGTGAGCAATTATAATATAATACAAATCAAAGCATTGCTTGTGTCGAAGATACATCAACTCTCTGCACATTATATGTCAATAGAATGGCTGCCCGAATGTAGGTGGGAAGGAGAACAGGAGGCTTTGGTGACAGATGTGGATGTTTGAAGTGTTGTCTGCAAGTAGAGAAGGGGAAATATGAAAACTCTAAGCACACAAGGTTTGTCCTTCCCTGAATTCAAGCAGCCTTGTGTTCAGTCTCTTCTTGCTGTGCTCATGACTCCAGAAACTGGCGTCTGCTTTCGCAGCTCAGTGAACAAGAATGCAGCAGCTCATTTTCAGATGTGCGGTATCTCCATCCTGGAGAATTCTGTTCCCTCCAAGGAGACACACAGAAGTAACTTCTATGTCTTTGTCTATGACTAGGCATAGCCAGGTGGCTGGAATAGCCTTTTCCTTTCTTCTTGTAAAGGAGCATCCATGGAGAAAAAAGCCTGCCTTTTCATGTTTCCACGGTACCATGTAGGTTAGTTAATCTTGTCTGTAAACTGGCTTATCTGAAAACTCCAGGGCATTGCAGTTAGAACCACAGAGTGAGCCTCTAATAACAGTGTAGCCAAAAATCTCATAACATATTACGTGTAGAGAAGGTCTCAATTTTCAGCCCAGGTGATAGTTTATCTATATTTCTGTGGCTCAGTTACATGAAGTACAGACATTAGGAAATTATATGTTCTTAAATTTCTAATCTGCTGAGCATAGCATACCCCTCCAGGATGAAACACAAACTTGACTTCTCTTCTGAACAAGGCATCAACAGAGAGATGCAAACCAAACGCAAGATCCAAATTTCTACCGAACTCCTGCACTGAGATCCTCCTGCACCCCAAAGTACTGGTAGAGAAATGATGTTTACACAGCTTGGAAGAAACAGGTGTGGAAAAAGTTTGTTCATAAGGACGGTCAGGGTTTCCTGCCCTGTGGGAAGTTCAAGTTCCTCCCCCCTCCCTCCAGGTCCAGGAAGGTGAGTATCCAAGCAGACTGGATCCCCAAAATCCAGTATATGAGTGGGGGGAGTGGGAGGGTGTTGGGAAGAGGGGCGTAAATGGAAACTTTTATAATTTAATAAAATTACTTTCAAAAAAAAGATCAAAAAAAATAAAAAAAAAGTTTGTTCATAGAGTGGATGGCTATCCTGTGGCTGAAAAATACACTCATAACCTAAACACCATTCCTACCCTGTGAGAAAAAAAATAGCCTATTATTTATTTATCTATTTGTTTATTTAGTCACAGTGATTAGTTTAAGCTCTCACACCCCGGGTTTCCAAGACCCAATGTCTGTTTCCATGGAAACAACAGTGGCAAGAAGCTGCAAAGTTGTTGAACACATCTAATAATCTGGGGCAGTGGGGGGGGAGTTCCTTATCCGAATGCGTGGCAGGTCCCCTCCAGCATCTCTGGTTATTTTGTCTCAAGCGGTTCTGCCTCCTGCATGAACACCTTAGATACAAGTAGTTCAAGTATGCCAGTTGCAGGGAAAGTTTATATTGCACACGTGTGTATATTTTCATGTATGGCATACAGGCTTGTTTCATGGGTAAAGAGCCAAGAAAGAAGTGATGTGAAAAATATAACTTAAGGAAAGCCTTAAAGGTAAACAGCTCTGGCTCTTGAGACATTAAAATGTGGAAAGTCACACCTCACGCGATACATGCTTAACATATAGGACCCTAAAATTATACACTGAAGTTCCAACCAAATGTAATTTACTTATTTGTGACTTGGCCTTCTGTCTTAAGTACTTGCTTCTTTTCCAGTGCTGAAAACTGGGATATTTATGCTAGGAAGAAATTTAAATACTCATAATTCCTTAGCTCTGAAGTCTGGAAATATCCTCCAATAGTTAGAGATTTGATTTCTCCCCTTTGGTTCTAACCTTACAGTCTCTTGTCACTAAATTGCAACAATGTCTCCCTCAAACTGAGTATTAACCCCAAGGTTACCCTGAGTAACCTTCTCAGAACCCTTTGCCAAAGGCCCTAGTCAGAATTTTTACTATTTCTAACTCCAGGGTATTCTACTCCTCCCATTTGGAATTCCTTTTGTTCATTTTTCTGCTTGCCTCTTTATCTATAGATCTACCCACATACCCACATGTTCATCTATCCATCCATCCATGCATGCATCCATCCATCCATTCATATGCACACCCACCAACCATCCACCCAACTATCCACCCACCCACCCATCCATCCATGCATCCTTCATCTATCTTCCAATGAATACTGAGAGCAGACAGAATGTAGACCATGTGCTGAATTGGGTGTTATCTCTCTTGGAATTTGGTGGGAAGATGGTTATTTACAGGAGAAAGTGCCCAGCTCATGATCAGCAGTGATAGTGGTTCAGCTCACAAGGAACAAGGAATTGTACAATGTTAGGTTTCAGGAGGTAACATGAGATTTCTGTGCAAAGAGCCAATGACACTAAATTTACTTTGCGATTGGATTGATAGAGGTTCTTTTATCGCTCATTGGATTCGTTCCCAAATCCAAACACTGAATCTGTAGAATATGTAGAGTAAGAGGGATAAGGAAGACATCCCTGGGGTGTTCTTTCAAACCTCACATCTCTTTCTGCCTTTGCTAGCATGTCTCTGAGGTATTCTTGTAATGATCCTTGTAATGAACTCTTCTATCAATCTTGATTGTCAGTCACTTGATAGATTCCTATCTAAGATGGATGAGGTTATGGGATGGATATGAGAGTGGAAATGTAGGCACTCAGCAAGAAAGCAGCTACTTGAGGGTGACCATACATCAAAGAAGCCATGGAGACAGCAGGAAACATGAAGTCAAGTGGGTTGACCAGGCTCGAGAGGCTTCAAGGAGATGGGAGGGCTTGACTGTGCTAAGAAATTTCTTTTATATTTCCCGTTGTGCTCTGAGCCGGTAAATCAGAGGCTTCTAAAAAAATATATTTTCTTAGAGGAATAGGAGGTGGTGGATGACTTCATGGAAACTTTCAAACACAACTGAGAGGTGCGTAAATGAAGGGACAGAGACTGTGACAGCATGTATATGAGCTTCACGAGCTCAAGACTGAAAAAAAAATCCCAGCATGGAGTAGGGGAGTAGGCATAAAGTCCCACCCACACTAAGGAGCTATTAGAATTTGATAGCTGTTGGGTGAGGGAAAGTCAGTTTTCTTAATGATGTGATACCTGGTATATTGAATATACTCCAGGGCAGACTTCATATATCTATATCTATATCTATATCTATACCTATACCTATACCTATACCTATACCTATACCTATACCTATACCTATACCTATATCTATATCTATATCTATATCTATATCTATATCTATATAGATAGAGAAGGGAGAGAGAGAGAGAGAGAAAGAGAGAGAGAGAGAGAGAGAGAGAGAGAACAGGAACATGAAGTTGGGTGGGTAGAGAATATACCCTCCCTCTTCTCTCACTTGGCAGGACAAATTTGTTATCTAGGCTAGCTTGTCTTTAGGTCACTGGCTGAGAATTCATCTGATAATTCCCACCAGATGTGTGATGCTTTAATACCGTAATCCATTTCACAGTGGTAAACCATCACCTAGGCAGAAGATTGTCTCAGCCTGTGAAATAGTCAATACCTTTCTGCTTGTCCTAGCTGATAAACAATTTATGCTGGATAAGTAGGTGATAATTTTGACCTTATTTATATTATTTCATGTAAATAATAGAGGTGAGGATGAACTTTTTGTTTAAATATTTTGATTGGTAGGTAATTTTTTTTTATCTTTTAACAAGGCTGTATTAAATGAACAAGCAAATTTCAAATATTAGCATACAGATAACTAATTAACCATTGTTTGTTTCTGAAAGCCACATTGCTGTTAGAATTAGCCGAATAAGATATATTGCTAACGAATTAAGATATTTAATGTACATCTTGGGAGGCTGTAATTTCCACTGGATTGAGGATTAAGATAAGGAAAAAATTTTCCTTTTTGTCTACTATGCATTCATTTATTCAGTACCAGACTTCCACTATGTGTCAATATGATAATTATATATATTCTATACTGTGTGATATAACTGTTGTATATCACAGTTAACACGTGCTAACATGTTAAGAGGCAAGAGCAAGTGAGTGGTGGATTATAATGGGTACAAGCACATGGTGGCACAGGCTGCCTAAGAATGCAGATGTAAAACTGCTTTCAGAGGATGATGTGTAAACCAGCGGCTTTTGTCGCAGCAAGCTTTCAGATACAACCCTCTAAATTTGGTCCCTGAAGCTCTAACTCTTTCACAGCTGGATTTGGAGGCAGAGCCTCTTTAGAGATAAGATTAAATTCTTAAGGTTAAATAAAATCACAAGAGTGTGGCCCAGAGTCCACAGGATTAGTGTCCTCCCAAAACGCAGCATCAGGGAGCTTGTCCTGTCCTGTGCACGCGCACACACACAAAGATGATGGAGAAGGTGACTGAAAATCTGGAAAAAGGCCTCTCTCAAAATCAAATTTGCTAGAACACTGACATTGGACGTTTCACGTCAAAACTGTGAGAAGATAAATGTCTGTTAAGTCACGAACTTGACTTAAGGAAGTCCCAGGAGACTCCAACAGCCATGATCCTGTGCGTGTGGGGTTCAGGGGAGGGAGTGATGGTGTTTTAGGCAGAGGAAAGATTGTGTGAATAGTGACAAAGGCCAAGGATACCACTCTTTCCCTGTTTCTATGTCAGTGTGTGTGTGCATGTGTACATGTGGGTGCATGTGTATGCAGTGTGAGTGGTGTGTGTGTGTACATGTCAGGTATGTGTGTATGTGGTGTGTATGTGTGCATGTGGTGTGTGTATGTGTGCATATGTGGGTGTGAGTGGTGTGTGAGTGTACAAGTTGGGCGTGTGTACATGAGGTATATGTGTGTGCATGTGGGATGTGTGTGTGTGCACGTGCCAAGGTAATCACCCTATCTCTGAGTTACTTCCTTGCCCAAACTGTCCCTAATTCTTTTATTTATTTATTTATTTTTTAGATTTCCAGACAGGGTTCCTCTGTGTGGCTATAGAGCCTGTCCCGGAACTCGCTCTGTAGACCAGGTTGGCCTCAGATTCACAGAGATCCACCACCTCTGCTTCCTGAGTGCTGGGATTAAAGGCATGTGCCCCGGCTGCCCAGCTAGTGTCTTTTCTTAAGTTTCTTCTTTTATTTCTAATATTGTTCATTCTTATTATTTCTCTATTTCCCCTTAACTGTTCTTGCTGACTTTTGCCTTTTTTCTGTTGAGTGTACTTTTATTTGTTTGACTTTTATTCTTTTGCTATTTACTTTCCTCCCTATTCCTTCAGATGGTTGAGATGGAAACTTAGATTGCTGACTTTTCAATCTTTTCCCTTTTCCTAAATGAACATCTACAGATAGACTTTCCCTCTACGCACCAGGTCAGCTGTGTGGAACAAGCTTCGGCATAAGCCATGTGGCATAAGCCATGTCATTCTGTTCATGTCTGTGGTGACTGAAACATGCATTCTATTTGGTTCTTGGGAATTTATTAGACCCTGTTTTCTGACCTAATATCTATGTGATAAGTATTCATATTCACTTGCTATAATGTTGTTCTTCAGTTGTTCAGTATATATTGGCTACCATCTGTCTATCTATCATTGTCCATCATTGATCTGTTATTTATTTAAATGATTAATCATATTGATGTTTAAATATTTTACAGTCTTGCTGAGTTTCTCTTTTCATGTATTTCAATGTCAAGTGAATGTGTATTCCAGTGTGTCATTAGATAATGACAAGCTTAGAATTCTGCTTTGCTCTTTATCACTCTTACATTATTATGAAATATTTTAATTTCCCTAATATTATTTCTTAGTTTCTTTTAATAATATAAGTATATATGTACCAGCTCTTCTTTTGACATTTTATTTTTATATGTCATCAGGTCTGGCAGCCAGTACCTTTGCCTGATGAGTCCTTTGGCCAGGCCTCTATCTTGATACGGTTGGTGTTTGTGTGGTTTGTCTTTACTTGGTGTTTACTTTTAAATTAAATGTAGACCTCTACATAAAGCATGCCTCTTACAAACACCACATAGTTGTGCTTCTTTATTTTATCTTTTTCAGATTTTTTTATTAATTAAATTTATTCATTCACTTACATTCTGACCGCAGTTTCTCTCCCATTCTCTCCTCCCACCTACCCCGCCCCCTCCATCCACTCCTCCTCTCATGGGTGTCAACAAAGTATGAGTTATCAAGTTGCTGTAGGTCTAAGCTCCTCCCCTTGTATTAAGGCTGGGCAAGGCAGGTCAGTATGAGGAGCAGGTTCCCAAAGGCAGGCCAAAGCTTTAAGAACAGCCTCTCTTCCCACTGTTAGGTGTCCTACAAGTGAACCAAGTTACACAACTGTCACACATATGTAGTGGGACTAGATTGGTCCCATGCTGTCGGTCCAGATTCTGTTAGCGCCTATGAGGTCAGATTAATTGTCTCTATGGGTTCCCCTAGGAAGTCCTTGATGTTCCTCCCAGTTTATATAATTCTCCCTCTTTTTAGCAGGGCTTCTTAAGCTCAGTCCAATGCTTGACTGTGTGTCTCTGCATCTGTTTCCACCAGTTACTGGATGAAGGCTCTCTGATGACAATTGGGGTAGTCACCAATTTGAGTATAGCAGAATATCATTAGGCATCATTATGTTGACTTCCTTTCTTCTTTTTTTCAGTTATTTTTGGTTCTATCCTGGGTCTCTGGGCCTCCAGGCAGCATTGGTGATGGACTTACTTTCCTGATACATGTGGAGGTTGGACCAGTCAGCCATTGGTTGGCAACTCCCACAATCTCTGCACCACCTTTGCACCCCTCCCCCCACATCCCATAGGCAAGTCAGACTGTAGATCTAAGGTTGTATGGCTGAGCTAGTGTCTCAATCCCTCCACTGGAAGTTCTGCCTGGTTATAGGAGATTGCCAGTTCAGGCTATGAATTCACCATTGCTAGGAGTCTTAGCTGAGGTCATCCTTGCAGGTTTCTTGGTGTTCCTCTTGCACCAGGTTTGTATCTTACTCGGAAGTGCCCCCCTCCTTTCTACTCATCTCTTTCAGTAACCTCCCTCTTCCTCCACCTTCTCATTGTTTCTTCTAAGAAAAAAAATCAACCTGTTTCATTCACTTCCTGTTACTGTATTCACAATTTAAGTTGTGTGTAGGACAGTTGTACTTATATTTTTGTTTTATTTATTTTCATAGGAGTCATTCTTCTATATTTCTTTTTAAATCAATAATTATCTGTCACATTTCTCAATTGGGCTATTATTTCTAGTTTTAATAACTCCTATATAAGTTACTTGTTGCTGGGACGAAATGCCATGTATGATGGAATTTTTTGCATGTATGATCAAATCAGGCTGATGAACCTATCACCTACTATCACATATTTATTTTTTATGCTGAGTTTAGTATCTATTCTGAGAAATCCTCAAGCATATAGCACTCTATTAAATCTCGGTCCCAGAGTTGTGCACCATCTTCAGGACTCCTTCTCCCTGTCTGATTGAAGCTTTATGTCTTTGACTGCCACCTTCCCGGGTGCCCTGACTTCCCCAATGACCACATTTCACTCTGCTCTTGTGATCTTGGACGGCTAAACTCCAGCACAAGTGACACCAGCAAGGATTTGTTTTTGTCTCTCTCTGGCTCATGCCACTTCCACAATTCCTTCCAGATTCAGCCATGTTGCTGCAAGTGGAGCCAATTCTTTCCTGCGCTTAAATCACATTCAGTTTATACATCAATACAAATGCCTAAACATGTATGTCTTTTGCTCCCATTAGCCACTGGTTCATTGATAACGATTTACTTCTGTTTCTTGGCTTATTAAGAATGATGTTATAAAGGACCATAGTGGTAGAGATGTCTCTTTGAGAGACCGATTTCATTTCCTTTGCATATACCTTGTAGTGGAATTGCAGTATCACGTGGGACTTCTCTTCTTTTTTATTTTTAAAGAACCTCTCCATTTGTGCTAATTTACATTCCCACCGAGGAGTGTTCCACAAGGGTTCTTTTTTCTTCAGATTCAATACTTATTGTCTCTCTTCTTTTTAGAGGCTATATTTCATTGTAATTTGATTTGCATTCCCTTAGTGACTAGTGATGAACATTTAAAAATGTATGTTAGGCCTTTGCAAGCAGATTTTTGAGAAATACTTACTAAGGTCCTTTGCTCATTTTAAAATGTGTTCCTTATGTATTCTGGATGTTAACCCCTCATGAAATTCAGGGTTTGCAAATCTTGTCTCCCATCCTGTAGGTTTTCACTTGTTTTCTTTTTTTCTGCAGATGCTTCTTAGCATGATGCAGTTACAGCTGCTTAGTTTTCCTTTACTCTTCTGGGCTTTTCTGTCGTATCTACAAAAAAGATGTCAAGATGGAAGATGAGGAACTGGTCTCTGTTTTCTTTTAGAAGCTTTCTGGTTTGGGTTTCTCTCTGTAGATGGCATCAGCAAAGACCCCAAGTTGGTTCTTTTGAATGTGGGTGTCTACTTTTCCTCATGTCATTTCCTGGAAAGATCGTTCACCATGTGCTGACTTTTCTTCAAAGATCACCTGACGGTATAGGGGCTTACTTCTGGGCTTCAGTTTTTCTTGAAATAATAAGATCATTCTAGGGAACTGATAGCAATTAAGTGGACTTAAGAAAGAGGACAGTGTTGGGGTCTTAAATATCCTATTTGGTTCAGCTTTTTAACCAGGTTTGGAGAACACAGATAGAAATTTGAGTTTTAAGTGCTAGCTAGTTACCAATGAAAACTACTCCCCCCGCCAAAAAAAAGCCTTAGTAAATCTACTATGTTTTTAAGTGGTATAATAAAAAAAAATCAGAACCCCTGCAGCTTTTTGCTTGGAGATTTAGGTCACATTAAATTTCTATTGGAGAGTGGAACGAAAGGGAGGTGGAGAGGTAGACAAGCCAGTAAGAGAGCTAAGAAAAGTCAGAGATCATGTGCTCCCAGGCAGAACCAAGGCGGCATTGAGGGACAGTCAGCCTTAAGCCTTCAGGAGGAAGGGAATGAGGGCTTCAATGAGCAATGCTACTTTTTTTCCTTTTGAGATAGGGTCTCACTATGTCCAATCTGGCTTTGAACTTGCAATATTCACACTTCTGCTTCCCTACCGCCGATGTAGCTGACATGCACCACCACGATTGCTGGCCTGCAATGCACTCCTTTGCTCATAGTTGTCTGGGAATACCTACCTCTTCCAGGAAGTTCAGCCGCCCAGACAAGGATACTTGGAAGTGTGGTGTAATGATTAATGAAGCATGAGTTACTTTATCCAGTAGAAAAATCGTGCTTGTCTAATGTCCACATGGTGACTCGTCCGTTTCTTTTTGACGTCTGTCCTTCAGAACAGAAGGCATCTGAACTCCCGTTGCTTGCTGGAAGTGGATACCTGGCAGTGTGAATAGATTCCAGCATGGCCAAGGTGGAGATTCTTAATGGAATCCCCATGCTTTTAGTGAGCAATGTTCACTTTTCATGTTCTTAGAGAAAAACATTCCACATCAACATGTCAAACAGTTTTTGTGTTTAAGCAATGAAGCCTTAGGTAGTGCTCAAAACCAGTAATTTAGGAAACCGAATGCAGAATTAAGAAACTATAAAATTGGGCTGTCGGGTAATTTTGTGCGGACTTTAATGAACAAGGATGAAGAGCGGGGTAGGTAGCGTGGAGCTGCAGAAGCCACCTGATGCTGATGGTGTCAGAGAAGCCTCGCTGCTGGCTGCCTCAGTACGGACAGCTCAAGGAGAAATCTCCCTGGATCTTCCCCTTTTACATAAAGAAAACGTAAAGGGTTAGTTGTTTAGCCTGCACTGCCTTCTCCTGGTTGGGACTGAAGTAGCAGCCAAGATGTAACAAATGGAAACCTCCTGTGGACGAAGCCCAAACAATGCCAGCTTCCGATGTTAGTCAGCTCTCTTCCCGTGGTACCAGCCCGGCTGGCTTAGGACTGGGATGGTGCTTTTCATGATCCTTAATATTTCAAGCCCATGCATGTATCAGTAAGATGTCTCAAGTAGGAAAGTTATTCCACAATTTGGTAATTCAGAGCTGTGAAAGACTGAGCTATCTGTAAATTGAGGGAGGTCAATAACAATTTTAAATTCTCATAACGCATATAAGCTATCAAGTCTATCATGAAAGGACATTTCTCCCAGGCCTCTGGGGCTGACCTCAGTTTCCTTTCTGTGACCAACATAGCAAAGAGGCTAGAGTTATGGTCTCGAGATTCACAGATAAGACCAAGTGCAAGAAAAGGCAGCTGATTCTTTCCCAGTGAGACAAACTCTCTTGCTTAATAGGGAGATTTTCATATTCAGATAATACATAGTGATAAAAAGTAAAGGGACAGAAAAGAAAAGAGAAATGCAAAATTACTGTTTCGGAGCAGGCTAATACAAAGGCACAAGGTGTCTATCATCTATCTGTCTGTCTGTCCATCATCTATTATATTATGAGATCCATAAATTATACACCATAAGACATATATCTGTGAGGAACTTAAGACTATGGGGAAAGATAAGAAAAATGTTAATGCAAAATAACTCTCCTGAGGGTAAGGAGCAGAGCCAAGGACCCCAGAGCAGCCACCTGTGTGGGAACGCTGCAGAAGCAGGGGGGAGTTTTGCATATGGCTGGATCATAAGTGAATGTGATACAATATAAGGTACACAGACATGGCTGAGATATGAGTGTAGTGATATTTCATTTGTCTTTTAATGAATGAAGCTTTCCTAAGGATCAGAGAGTAAAACAGCCCCATTGGTCGGCCTTACAGACCAGGCAGTGGTAACACACACCTTTCATCCACGGAGCCACACTAGCTTGCCATAGAAACCAGTCAGCAGTGGTGCATGTGTTCTATCCCAGTCATAGAGAGGAATATAAGATGGGAGAAGACAGTTCTCAGACACAGTCTCGCTCTGAGATTTCTGGAGGCAGGATCACCATTTTGGACTGAAGTATAGGTAAGAGACAGTGGCTGGCTGTTTTGCTTTTCTGACCTTCATTCTGGTTGAACCCCAATATCTGTCTCTAGGTTTTTATTAATCACGCTACACATGAGGCAGCCTCATGACTTCCTGTATTAATTCCTGGTTGTCCTACATCCAAAGTCTCTGCTCTTGGAGAGCCTACAAGTAGCAGTGGCTTCTCAAAAATGTGGCTGGAAAGACACGAGTCATCCAATGGACAATAGCTTAGCAGGATATATATGCCTGGCATATGTATTTATGCGTTTGGCTATGCCAGTATTCTAAGGAAGGGTTGGGCCATAGTTCTTTGGTTCACTGCGACTTTTTTACTTATAAAATCTCACAAAAGGACTCTATCCATATGCTTTGAAATCAACAATAAAGGGTGACCCAGGAAACCCAGAAGAAAGCCATCTAGTCACAGTAACTTTGGTCCCCAAGATCAGACTAAAAACCAATCATTATCTTTGCTTAAGAACTGATTTTGGATCAGAGACTACTTCTAACTATTAAAACACCAGGGAAAATGCCATTATAAGGTGGCCTGATCTGAAGGAAATAGGATGTAAAATAGGGGCAGGGAGCTCGTTCCATGTTAGTTATAGTAAACACACTGACTGTTGCTGATAACATGGTCATTTGACCTTCCAACCTGAGAAACCAAATCTCATAGCTCTAATTTAGAAAATGAACAAACACCAAGCTAAACAGTAAGAGAACAATCCAAGATAAACAATGTTGCACCATTTTAAGGGCTATTTTGAGCTCTGAGAGAAAAATGAGCATGGGA
This sequence comes from Myodes glareolus, assembly GCF_982192425.1. NCBI lineage: Eukaryota > Metazoa > Chordata > Mammalia > Rodentia > Cricetidae > Myodes > Myodes glareolus. The sequence continues at coordinate 39,842,028 of NC_142048.1, forward strand.
TATTCATATTGTCGTTTCTCTCCATAGTTAAGGTGTCAGAAACCAAGGTGCTATCCCACAGCTGGTATAAGCATGACCCCCAATTCTAAGGGACAATTTATTTTTATTCTAATTAGAGAGGTTGGAACGGCTTTCGAGAGTGTTATTTTAAATGCTTTCTGCTCTTAAGCCACGGTTAGGAAGTCTGCATAGACAAAATGATGCTAAAAGAGCATAAAGTTTATGAGTCACTGAAACCAGAGCGCTTCCAATTAGTTTGCAGCACTGTCGAGCAATAGGGGTCTTTAATGTGCCTTGGGATCTTGTGGAAGAGTCAATTCAAGACGGCAGTCTGAGCCTTGCCATGTCTCCTCACCTTGATGATTTGCCAGGTGCAGGTTAGATGAGCTATTTTATTGATTATTTATAAAGAACAGTCTTCTATTGAATGGGACTAACAAAGTGATTTTTGTGTCTTGTGGGGAGAACAAGGTTCCTATGCCTCTTCTGAGTTAAGTCCTTTATATAGACGTACAAATGCTGCAGATTCACCTTAAATTGGACCTGCTTTCTTCTCTTCTGCTTTCTATCAATTCTCCTCTTGTTTCATTTACTCATCCCTCCCTGCCACTCTCCTTCTTTGTCTTTCCATTTCACCTTCTGGAATTGTGCACCAATTCAATTCAGCCTAATTCCATCTGGTCTCAGTATCTTGAAAGGAATCATAAAGTGGGCTACGGGCACGCTCTCGCCCGGTTGGGATTCATCTGTACAGATAGAAATATCACCAGTATCACCACATCTCAATTTCTGGGAGCCCTGGAGGTGGTGGACCTGTCTGTGTATGTTCGTGATTTCAAGGTTTCCAAGCCTTTTCTTCTTGTTCTTTTCTTCTTGTTCTATTATTCTGCATAATCCAGAAATGGTTAATAAGGTGCATCATTCAGGTGCCAAGGAGAATACCTGGCTAATGGGCCAGAGAGTGCAGATGAATGGGTTTTACCTAGCATCTTTGTTAGTGAAGGCTTGTAAGAGCGAAAGCAAAAGGCTTTTACACTGATGTGTCTGTGTGGGAGACACAGAGCAACATGATTCTGATGTATCTTTGTAAAGATAATTGCTTTCTTCCCAATGCTAAAAGCAATATGTAATCATCATAGAATGCCTCTGCAAAACAGTCCAGAAAAGCAAAAAGGACAAATCTAACACCACGGTTTTTGTTTCCTTCCAGTCTGTGTTTGGTAATGGACTTTGATGTTTTAGGTGAAAACTAAAAAACACTATTAAGGAAACTTACTTTTGCCATGTGTTGTTACAGCAAATGTCTACACTACTTGATAAAATTCCTTGGGAGCTTTAATCCTGTTATCTTGTGGATGAAACACAACTTACTTATTCATTTTCTACCTCCAGATCTTTATTTTAGTTTAGGTTTTATAGTATAATTAATAAGACAAGTTTAGACTTGGTAAAGCAAATCTATAACCCCAATCCTACGTTCTTAGGAGACTGAGCTTGGGTTTTATGGAGAGGTCTTTTCCCAAATGCCCCCAGATAAATGAAAAGATAAACTAAAATCATTTTAAATATTTATTTTTATTTTATGTATAGTATTCTTTTACCTGTGTGTATATGCTTCACCTGCATGCCTGCTACCCTGCAGAAGCCAGAAGAGGGTGTTGGATCCCCTGGAATTGGAGTTGCTGTATGGACGTTAAGAACTTAACCTGGGTCCTCTTTAAGAGCAGCCAATGTAACCACCGAGCCATCTCTGTTGCTGGGTCCAAACATCCTGCATCAGGATCAATGCATTGGAGGGGGTGATGCATATTACGTAGCTGACCTTGGATAGGCAGTGGTACTGACCCCTCCAACATCTGCAGAGGAAGTTTATATTACCAAACACATTTCACTGCTGTATTAACTTTCAGTCTGACTGTTTGCAACATCGAATCTGTGTTTTCTGTTTTCATAAATGCAATAGATGTTTCATTTTCTCTTTTATGAACTATCTGCTCATATCTCTGCCCCCTTTCCCCAGTGGTTTTCCACCTTGTCCTCACCAGCTTTCCATACATGCCAGCATTGCAGCTGTCTGTGCCTCACACTCTCCTAGTTCGCTGTTTGCTTTGTGCGTTTCAGCGCACCCGGATTTTCCATATCCTTTTAGACTGGCTGTGAACACACAAGAAGTTATTTTATGTTGATCCACCCTGTCTCATTGTTAGCCAACACTGAAACCTATATCACACTAGGAATTTACTTAGGGAAATATGTGATGTAGGACTCCAGCGTGAATTTTCACACAGTTATACAATTCTTATATCACCGATTAAGAGAATATTAATATTATCAAGGTCAGTATTTCGATTAATACAACCAATACATACAAACCGTTATTATTACAGATAAATTGTTTTTTAATTAGTTTCCAAATTATCAGGTTTCCTTATGCCGTCCTTAGTCATCCTTAGTTTTGGTTGATTCCACCCCACTACCACTTTTCCCCCACTTCCCCACCCCACTCTCCACCTGATTACTCCCACCCCTGGTGTTCCATCTCCTTTCTTGTCACTTGTGTCCTATTACCCACTCTCAAGAGTCTCTTCTATACACTCACATGTAAACACACCTATAATAACTAAAAATGAGGATCTACATTGAACACTAATAATAAAAACTCAAGGTCAGAAATTAGGGTTCAACCTGAAAATCTGAAATGCAAAACAGCCAACCACTGACTCTTACCTCAACCTCAGTCCAAAATGGTGATCCTGCCTCCTGGAATCTCAGGAGGAGACTCCATCTGAGCGCTGTCTTATATTCCCCTCTAGGGCTGGGATTAAAGGCGTGCACCACCGTCATTAAAGGCACGCACTTCCCAGTTTCTATGGCAACTAGTGTGGCTACTGAGATTAAAGGTGTGTGTTACCATCATCTGGTCAATACAGCTGACCAGTGGGACTGCTTTATTCTCAGATCTTCAGGCAGTCTTTATTTATTAAAATATAATTGAAATGCCACTACAACATACAAGCAAGAACATGAGGTATTTTTTTTTTGGAACTCATTACCTTGCTTAATATAATATTAGAATCTAGCTCTTTTCCATTTCAGGGAGCATCTAATGACTTCTTTTGGCTTTATAACCATAAAAACCCTGCAACTTATATTAACTATCATTGATAAAATAATATTTGTTGTCCTTTTATGATTATGTGCAAAAATTTAAATTAAAAAAGTTTTATGTATGTAGGTACTTTGCCTGTCTGTATGTCTGTCCTCTACTTGCATGTTTAGTATCCACAGAGGCCAGAAAAGAGCATCAGATGGCCTGGAACTGGAGTTACAGATGGTTGTGAACATGTGGGTGCTGGGAATTGAACCCAGGTCTCCTGGAAGAGCAGTCCATGTTCTTAACTGCAGAATCATCTCTTAGGCACTATGAACAAAACTTGTATCTGAATTTCTTTGTAGACACAGGATTTTCTTTAATCAAATCTTCTCCAGATTCAGGAAAAAAGAAGCTCTTTTCTTAAATTGAGTATGATTCTAACTCTTTTAAAAGTTTTATTTAGTTACCTATTTTTATTTTATGAGTATATGTATGTGCCTGAGTGTTTGTATGTGTATAACAAGCATGCAGTACCCATGGAGGCCAAAAGAGGGCATCAGATCCCTGGAACTGGAGTCTCAGGTAGCTGTGAATAGTGCCATATGGGTGCTGGGAGCTGAACCCAGGTTCTCAGGAAGAACAGTAAGTTCATGTAACTTCTCAGCCATTTAGTCCCCAAGCTTAAGGCAAGGCTTCATTTTTGATCCTTTAATTTTTAGAAGAATGTGTATATTTTCAGTAGAGTTTTCCTGATAATGTCTGGAGGCAACTTCTGAAGTATTCAAACAATGACTTCCTTACCCTAAGCTGTGTTATTTTATTTTGGTTTTTTTAGAACTCAGAGACTTTGCTATACTAAACACATTCTCTTCACTGAAATTCACTCCCAGATTCAACTAAAGCTTAAAATTGTGAGTGTATTTGTTCATTTGGCTAGAACCTTTAGGCTTACAGTTTCAGATTTCAGTTCAATATCATCATGATGGGGAGTATTGCGACATGCAGGCAGATGTGGTGCTGTGGAGCTGAGGGGCTGCATCTTTCAGGCAAAAAGAAGTTGACTGACAGTCACTGGGCGGGGCTTGAGAATATATGAGACCTGAAAACCTGCCCAAGTGTTGGTGATACACTTCACCCAACAAGACCATAGCTACTCCAGCAAGGCCACACCTCCTTCTAGTGACACTCCCTTTTTGGGCTATCTTCTTTCAAGCCACCACATTCCTGCACATCCCTCTTCAGGGCGTAGGATTTAAAAGAACATCCATTGTTGGAACCCACAAGACTCTACAGTGAGTGCACAGCTGAGAGACCAATAGGCAGATCCACGGGAAGTGTGTACGTCCACATGGAGCAACCTGTTTTGCAGAGCTGCCGGAACACTTGCCTTTTTGGAAAACCACTGTTGTATCTGTGGAAACCTTGTGAAGCCATGATTCTTCCCTTTGAAATGGATTCATTCCCAGAACACCTCAGCAGTGTAAGCTCTGTGCGGGCAGTGGAGTGACCTTACTCTATTCCCCCACACCAGAAGAAACACTCATTCTTTGCTCTAACAGACTACAGAGAGATTTCTACAGAGGAGAGGCACTGAGCAGGAAGGCAGCATGCCCCACCTTTGGTAACAAACAAATCTGGGCGTCTCCAAAGCTGGTTATCACCAAGGAGATTAGATGAGAAGAATGGGTAAATCCAGGATTCAGGGAGGTTTAGTAATTTTTTCTAATGGTTTGGAATGTCAGGTGCTTCCCCTTGAATGCTGGCTCTTTCCTGGGTTGGGTCACCTGTTTCGGAGTACTGCTTTGTCAGGTTTTACCTGCCCTGTTTCATGATTTTGATATGCATATTGTCATTGTCCTCGCCTATGAAAATTTCCAAGTGTGTCTGTAAAAACTAGAAACCTCGTGGAGATCAGCCCTTGTCCTTACTCTTCCTCTTCTTCTTCTCCTCGCTACTTCTATGTCTTCCTCTTCCTCTTCTTCTTTCTTCTCCTTATTTTCCCCCTTACTCTTCTTCTCATTCTTCCTCTCCTCCATGCCCCCTTCATTTTTCCCCCTTGCGTGAAAAATAAAGAAGATGCAGAGGCAATGTACTTGAGTTAATTTTTTACCCTCAGATCTTCGCCTGCCATAGACATCCAATTCTGAGCCCTGAGACGGTACTGAGGCCCCTGATAATTCATAAACTTTATCAAAAAAATTCAAAGAGTTTAAAGAAGAGACAAACAGTTCAATAAAATTAAGGAAAAAAATAACTCGAGAGTAAATGCTTGAGTGATTATTTCCCATTAAGGCTTCTGTGTGTGTCCTCTTGATCTATCTGTTTCTCTTCTTTCTTTCTCTCTCTAATTCTGGTTGGAGATTTGTCCATTTTGTTACCGTATTTGAAGTTCTGCCACTTATATTTATTAATTTTATTAGACTACAACTTGCAGGAGTCAGTGATCTCCTTCTACCACATGGGTTCAGGGAAAGGGATTCAGGTTGTCAGGCTTCCTTTACCTTGCTGGCTCCAGACGCTGTGTATCTTGCAACTTATTTGAGTTTGCTATTTATTTTTCCACATTTTCCCAGGGTTGTGAGTTGGATGCTTAGCTCATTTTGCCATTTCCTTTGGGTGATAACTTCAGGGCATTGATCTTCCTCTGAGAGTAATTTAATAATATTCTCTGCACTGCTACAAGCATTACTTCTGTTCTTATTACTTTATATTTCTATTTATTTTTGTGTGGTGCTGGGGATCGAACCCAGGAAATCCTTGCATTTGCTAGGTAAAGACTCCATCAGTGAACTCTGCCCTAGCCCCCATCGTTTTTAAATTGTATATTGTTACAGATATCATTTTCTCAGTTGCCTTGAGAGTAATTCAGGAGAAAAGCCTTGAATGTCAAAGTTTCTTTTCTTCTGCTTTCTTGTGTCAGAGTTGAGAAGAATAGCTTGAAAATTCCCACGTTTAGTATTGTTTTTGAGACTTTTCTCTGTCGTACAATATTGAATACTGCTGTCCAGAACATGGGAACGTGATCTTATTTGGACACGGAGTCTTTACTGATGTCATTAGGTAAACCGAAGTTTATTGCTTTAGGGTGGGCCTCAGCGATTCCAAACATCCCTCTAGTTCAGTATACACATTCATAGACCCAAAGCCAACCATAAGAATAAGATGTAAAGATAGAGAAAAGTATTAAATGATGTTACTACAGGGGGGTCAAGACTTACAAGACTTATTAATATTATTATTAGATTTGGGGTACATCCCATTATAATAGTCCATAGAAGTAGAAAAACTGCTTCTATTTTACAAATAATATTGAAATATTTAAATGTTTACTCTCCACCATAATACTTTTATAATCAAGGAGAATATTTGCCTTTTTATTGAAAAATACATAAAATATCAATTATCTAATATGAAAAATGTGGTTGATAATTACTTTCTCTCAACTAATTTCTTTTAATAAACTATTTTCAGCTAAGGTCATATTCTAAGGTTGTGGGTGGATGAAAATGCCTATGCTTCCCAAAGCTGGTATTCATTTTTTGGATACTTAGGTACAAATGCGTCCTTAATGTTTCTTAATTTTCTGTTTTCCTTGCTTTTGTGTCACTAAGCATTCTGGGAGTTTACATTTTATTTGTACCTGATGAGTAGTCTTTCTAAAGCTTTTAAATGTCTATGATGCCTCCCAAATATACCATCCTTCGGTGGTAAGGATGATTTTATAACCATGATGAGGGCGAGATATAAGCATAGGAAAAAGGGTAAGCAAACTTATTCCATATATTATTTATGATAATGAAATTGCCAACGTTTTCCCAGCCTTATTATATACCAGGCACCAAGTTAATTGCTTTTATGGTCCTAGTATTTTTCCTGTTGCTTTGATAAGATAATCTTGGCAAAAAGCAACTTATGGAAGAAAGGTTTAATTTTACCTGATAATTCCAGGTTAGAGTCTGCCATTATACGGGAGTTACAGCAGCAGGAACCTGGATTAGCTAATCGCATCACATCTACAGTCAGGACCAAACGGAAGTAAATACTTGTATGAACTTGTTAGATCAGTCATCAGTTCCGGACCCAGCCCATGAAATGGTGCAACCATAGCAGGGTGGATCATGCCGCCTCTGTTAACCCAATTAAGAAAATGCCTCACAGTCTAATTTGATTTAGACAGTCCTTAGTCTGATCTTATTTAGACACTCCTTTATTGAGATTCTCCACCTGGACTTTCCAGGTCATGTCACATTGACAATTAACTAAGCATTACACATGTGATTCCATTAACTTTTTATATGACGCTTATGATACATATATATGTATCTATAATGTTGCATATATAATATTATATACACATATAAAGCATACATATATATTGTTAAAGTTGTTCTCTACTTATAGATGAGGACTACAAGAAGCAAGCTGGCTAAGAAAAGGTCACTGCAGAAGAGCAGGAAGGTTTTAAGACCCTGCAGTTTGGGAGATGCAGAGTGAATCAATTTCTCCTAGACATGACAGGACCACTGCATTCATGAACTGATGGCAGTTGTTTGTCTGAGATCAAGTCGGTCAACATTTTAGCACTGAGTTAGAAGGAGTAATGAAGCTCCGTCTCTAACGGAGGAGCTAATGACAATTGATGACTTCTCTGGGAGGGAGAGTCAGTTCTCCGTTAGGGATACAATGCTCCAATGGATAGTCCTACCCCTGTGAGTATATGGGCAACGTAGATAGGGCTCAGTGGGTTATAAAAAAGAAAGGAAGAGAAGAAACACAGGGATGTGAAGTACTACGTCTGCTCTGCTGTGCTACTCGTTCTATGCACCACAGTAGGGTTTGTGAACCGAGAAAGGGGCTGGAGATTTAAACACACACACACACACACACACACACACACACACACACACAGAGAGAGAGAGAGAGAGAGAACACACAGAGAGAGAGAGAGAGAGAAAACACACACACAGAGAGAGAGAGAGAGAGAGAGAGAGAGAGAGAGAGAGAGAGAGAGAGAGAGAGAGGAGAGAGAGATGGGGACACGGGTAGTCCTTGAACCAAGAATGCTCCCTTTATTGTGTTCCAGGGCAGCTTATATAGGGATCCTTAACTGACAGGCGCGCTCCAACCAAACCCACCAGAAACCACTCCCCTGTCATCAGGAACTCAGAGCAACTGCAAACCCAGACAAACAAGCTCTTTTGCTCAGAGCAGCTGCAAGCACAACAAGTTGTTTACAAGAAATTCAGGGTCTAGGGGTCCACAGCCCGCCACACAGGGGAGAACCCTATTCACAAATAAGGTCACAGTCTGTAATTGTGAGAGTTAGGGAATTCCACGTGTCTTTTGAGGGCAGACAATTAAGCCTTTAACAGATGGCAAGTGGGGATATTTTATTTTGGCATTTGCTCAGAGCTCTTTGGGGTTGTGGACCCTAGTGCTCCTATTCCTATCACCATGCAGGTGTGTTGGGGGCGGGGCACAGTGTGTCCATGGTTACCCAGTAGCATGGTGACTGACAGCTTGGGATAACATTCGGGGCACTAGAAAACTGGCAGTTTCTCTTAGGCTATTTTGTGGCTAGCGACCTGCAGTTCTCTGAAAGCGGGGAGACATACACAAATGAAATGAATAAAACAAGAGCCTAGGCTCCCATATCTCCTTTGATGCATTTGCATTTTAATGGAGCAGCCTGGGCTCCATCCCAGACCTATTGATTCATGGCATCCAAGGGAGAATCCTGTGTGAATCTTATATTTTATGAGCATACCAAGGGATTCACATGATTTGACGTGCTTTGGGAATAGCAGAACAGGATTCCTGACTTGTGAAATAGCTATGAAGTAAATATTCAGCGGAAGGGTCTTAGGTAAGAGCCAGGTAAAGATGGCAAGAGGGGAGCAAGGCAGTCAGGATGGATGCCCGCCTCAGACAGATGCTAAATTCCTTTCTCTCTCAACCCTACTTGAGGACTGGCTCCTGGCCCAGAGAGAATGTACAGGAAGGTGTTTGGGGCTTGGATTTTAACATTCCTGCTAGGAGGAGCAGGCTAGACTTGAGATTACTTATTAAGAAAAGGCCTTAGAGATCCAAGAGTCAATCCCTTATTAGAGGAAGGTACCCAGGGAGAAAATTCTAGCCAATTCCGTTGTGTCTGTTGTCATATTGCATGCAGTCAAGGGTGATGCCGCCTTCCTTTTGAGAAAGGACTGTTCATTATTTGCTTTTGCAGATCGAGCTACAATCAGTGTTCTGACAGCACATGTGATTGTTTTTAAATGAAGGCAGCAGAAGAGGCAGGGGGGTGACGAGGGGAAAAATCTGGAGTACAGATGACGAGATTATGTTGTTTTTGATTTGCCCCCAAATAAACATGGTATTGAAAAGTGATCCAAAGTCATTCAGTTAAAAAAAAAATCACACTTACTTTTGAGTAATACTTCAGTGAGGTATTTTTAAATTTATATTCTGAAGCATGGCACTCTGAGATTGGATTTGAAGTTGGCTTAATACCAAAGTATGACATATTCTCTTTTACCAGGATTTACTGGATCCTCTTGTCTCTTTAGAGCTCACAAATTTCAAACCTCATTAATCTTTCGGCTGGAAATCTCTTGCTGGGTGGAGTTTTTCTCCGAATGGAGTTCCTCAGTGGACAGCGACACCTTTCCCTCTGCTGCCTCTCTGCTACCGGCATGTTTACATTCTTTGTTGGCATGCACTGAGTGGTTGCTGGGGGGCAGCACTGGGTGAGTGCCAAGGCCCATGAGCTCTGCTTATGGGCACCGACTTGTGAGTAAGAGGACACGGTAAGACCACCTCAATTGCCCAGAGAAGTGAAATCTTATACCAGTTCCAGGGGGCTAGTGGGGTACAGATAGGGCAAATTGCCCGTGGAAGAAACTACACTTGAGTTGAAACGTGAGGCTGGATGTCCATCAGGTGGGCAGACTAAGTAGCTCTGCTGCCCCATACCGTCCCATTATCATGGAAGTTCTGTTACTTCTCCTATAAACTAAACCCTCTGCTTGTGGACCGGGTCCTACCCTCCGACCTTGCCAAATGCTTTGCTCTTGCTCGTGACTCTTCTCCATCCTGCAGTAGCAGCTCATGCCTCCTGCTATAAATGTGAGCCTGGAAAGATAAGACCACGCCTCTTTCCCTTGAAGGACGAAGCAGAAAGTCCTTGGTGTACGTCTTTGTCACTGTTCCCGGTCATCTTCCTTTAGCACCCAACTCGTTACAGTTGCGGTAGTTTCCTTCTCTCCCTCTCCCCGTTTCTTCACACTGCGCAATGCCAGACTCTCACCTCAGATTTTTCTCCGGCTCTCATGTCAAGTTCATCAACCATCCCTGATACTATGAACTAAAATAAATCCTTTCATCCTTAAATTGCTCCTGTCAGGCATTCTCTTGCGATGCCAGGGAAGACCAGGTGCAGTGTGCTTCTGTGGCGTACGTGTATTGTCACCGCTTTGATGCGTGCACCTTGCTTTAGAGTTAAAATTTCCGTCTCTCACGGCATCTTCCTGAAGCTTTGTGTCTAGGTGCATATGTAGTGACATGATGAGGGGAACCCATTTCCATACATTCTTGACAATCTTGAACATTCTAGCAGTTTCTAGCTGATCATCTCAACCTCCCAGCCTCCAGTTTGTGCTTTTCCATGACTAGAAATGCATACTCATCTTTCTCTTCTCCTATCATTGCCCATCTTGCTTATGTAGGGCTTCAGATTGGAGCAAGAGACACAAAAAGATAACATCCTTATGGCTCATCAGGTCTAATACTGGCACAGTCAAACGCCTATAGTAAAGTTTACATTTCTATTCAAACTCTGTTTGCTGTATAGTCATTTGGTGGTTTGCTCAACTTTCAGCCAAGCATATTCCCATGAGAAGCAACTGTCATAGGAGGTGCCGAGGACAGGCTCCGCTAAGGGTCCTGGATGCACAGAATCCACCCCATGAATTTCAAGCACTCTTTGCTTCTTCCTACACACAGGGGCATAGTTGCTTCAAAACACTGAAATGAGCCCAGCGCTTCCACCCACAGCCCCCCAGAAGCCTAGTTAAAAATTCACACGATTCAAAGAAGTCCCTCAAGACCACTGTGCTACTGTAAATATAATTTTTGCTAACTGCTCACCCCACTTAAACACACACAAAAAGCTTAAATTTAAGAAACCCATGCACGAATTGTTTGAGCAACTGAACCGCTGAGGGGTGAAATGAAAGTAAATGCACTTAAATAAGGGTAGGCGGTATAAATAAAAGAAAAATGCTATTCAAAGGCACAGTCTTATGAATTTCTCTTTATGCATATGCTCACTACTACCAAAACAATCTGCAGTGGGCCATGGTTACTTTTTAATGTCTTAGAGTATAATGATAGGGAGTGTTAAGCAAATAACTCATTGGTTTGGGTCTATAGAAAACCATCAAGCTATGGGAATGCAGGGAGACTTTCAGTCTGTACAGCTGTGCTTATACCTGTATATTAGTTTGGTTTCCATGGCTGTGATAAACCCAATGACCAAAAACAACTTTTGGAGGAAGGGTCTGTTTCATCTTAGAGTTTACAGTCCATCACAAAGGGGAGGCAGGGCACGAACTCATGGTAGAAACCCGGAGGCAGGAACTGAAGCAGAGGTCACAGAGGAATGCTTCTTACCGGTTTTCTCTTCATGACTTTCTTAGCCTGCTGCCTATATACAGCCGCGGAGCACTAACCCAGGAACAGCGCCACCCAACAGTGGGCTGCCACCACCCACATCAATCATTAATCAAGAAAATGCCCCTCCCCCCGCAGGCTTGCCAACGGGCCAATTTGATGAGCTCATTTTCTCAATTGATGTTACCTCTTCTCAGAGGCGACAGCTTGTGTCAAGTTGACGAAACCCAGACAATACAACGAGATTAAATATTGCCTCAATGTCAGCCTCATCCACAGCCTCTCCCCACAGGGCTGCTGGGTTCTAAATATACTTCTCCTGTCAGACAACTTCCTGTTGGGCATGGACAGTTAAAGGATGCTAGAGGCAGTTTGGTGGACTTCAGGAGGGTGGCAGTTCTTCCTGGTAGCTTCTTGCTCCATTCAGTGATGTCCTAACATTTACTTTGCATTCTAGTCGCAAAAGCTCATTTCTGTGCTGCTCAGTAAACACAGAAAAAAAAAGTCCTGTTGGCTCCAGTTTGTATTTTTGATAGGTTTCCCAACCTGGCTGTACCGTCCCCTTCTAGGGTTAATGCCACATGTGTGTGCCCAGTGCAAGAAGCTGTTCAAGCTATCACTAGCGTCCTCCTCTTGCTCTCCCAGCCCCAGAGGCAGGACCGGCTCCTCACAGCTGTCCGTTCTGTGGGCTTACTTCAGTATTCCTTGTCTGATTCTTTAAAAGTTGGTTGTTTAGTAATTTTTACATTAAATTATCTCTGTAAAAATGCTACTTCTTAAATTGGTCTAAGTCAAAGGAATAGAGGAATACACACACACACACACACACACATTGTATCTTTATGTAGCTAGTGAAGAGAAACACAAAACAAAAATTCTCTTTTATTTGTCTGTCTTTGGAATACTAGAGTAATTAGATCTTGTCATAATGTATCTTTTTAACACATTTTTGGTATTTGGTTAGTGAAAATGGAAATTTGGTTCATCAGTGAAAGTGACATATTCATTTATTTCCTTTTTCTTTTTGAAAAATCTTAATGTTAGCTTGAGGAATGGACAAGTGCTTCTTAGGTGGCTCATGTATGAGTCTCTGTATGTATGTATGTGAATCTCCCTCCTCCATCCCCTCCCTCCCCCTCTGTGATGTGCAGATGGAGGTCAGAGGATAACTTCCTTAAGTGGATGCTCGTCCTCCATCTTGTTAGGAGGTGGACCCTCTTCCATTGTTACTGCTGCTGCTCTACTGTGTACACTGGGGTAGCTAGTCCTTGAAATTCTGGGAGAGTCTTCTGCCCCTGCCTCCCTCTTGCCCTAAGTGAGCTGTGGTTACGGATGCATGCTAACTAACACATCTCATTTTACTGGGCTTCTTAGGATCTGAGTTCAGGTTGGCAGACTAACTGAAAGTTTAATTCGGTGCCTTTCAGTTTCTCATTTTTTATTACACCTTGATGTAGCAATATGAGTATATCTTTCCTTTCTCATCCTCATTCCCCATAGCTCTATATAGTTTATCATTTTCAATTTATGTCTTCATTGACCTAAGAGTAATTTGGAGTGTGATAAACAATGTTTGGTCATTTAATTTTTATTGGGAAGGGGCTGTGCTAACATTTTTGTTGAGTTATTTAATTTTCTTGTTGTATACATGTTTGTACTCTACTTGGTGTTTGCTGTGGTTTTACCTCTGGGGAATTTATTTAAATTTTTTTAATGACTTACTACCTAGGGAGTATTTGTCAATGTTCAATGACTGAAACAGTAGAAACTGTGAATGTTGGGTATAGTACTTTGAGTACTCTAATATAGTTTGGAATATTTTTTCATTTATCTTTCCTTTAAATTTTATTTATTCTTTAGATTAATTTTAAAACCACTTTATTAGCTAAAGATAGCTCCTGTGTTTTATAACCAATCTTTATATTTCAAGGAATCAGTCAATGCTTTCCATTAAAATTTCCTGTGATAATTTTGATATAATATATCGTATTTTCTGTTACTGTTATTTTTATATTTCTTGTCTGCTTTGATTTTGCAGATGTCACTTACAGATTTTTCACAAAAATCCCTTCTTTTCTCTTTTTCTTTGTTTTTTTCTATTTTTAATATAGTATCTTTTAACAGTTTTTTAAACTTTCTTTTATTTATTCTTGTGTCTTTTACATTATGCCTCCTGATCCCACCTATCTCCCTCCTCCCAACCCAGAATAAAACAAAAGAAAATTTAAGAGAAAAAAAGTTTAGAAAAAGAGGGGGAGAAGAAGAGGAAAATCTCATCATGGAAGCTGCAGTGTGATATGGTGAGTCAGGCAGTAAACACTTCTCCATACATTTTTACATGCAGGTGTTCATCTCAAAGCATCATGGGTCTGATTCGAGGCCCCTGATCTCTGCTACACCGTAGACACTAGGCCCTCTCTGATACTCTTTATGGTCATCCTGTTTCTGCCCTGACCCTGTATCATGGAGATCCTAAAGCTCTGGGTCCACAGAACCAACCCCCATTTTCACCCCCGTGCTCCAGCAGATCACAGGAATGGTGGATCTTGGGGTGGTCAACACATGACCCTGATTTTTACTCATCACCTTTTACAGCTTCTCCCTCCTCCTGTCCCATCTCACCTGCTCCTCCCTTGCTGATCATCTTCTTCTTCCCAAATGGTCTCCTCTTCTGCTTTGCTTTTTGGCTCATGTGTTTTTGAGACAGGGCTTCCCTAGGTAGTTTTGCCTGGTCTGGAACTCACCATGTAGAGCAGGCTGGCCTCCAACTCATAGAGCCACCTGTCTCTACCTGCTGGTGGTGGAACTGAAGGCGTGTGCCACCATGCCCAGCTTTCAGCTTTTGCTCCTTTTTCACAACATATATTATGCTATTATCTTTTCTTACTTCCCTGTTTAAAAAACCTCTTCATCCTTTCTCTTGCTCCCATTTCTACTGAAACCCCACCATGTGTAGGCGTGTGCACACAGGGCACGTGGAGGTCAGAGGACAAATTAAAGGGAGTTGGTTCCTTCTTGTCACCATGTGAGTTCTGAGGTTGTCAGCTTTGGTGACAAGGGTTTTCACTTGTTGACCCATCTTCTCAGCTCCTAATTTAATTTCTCTAGGTTAAATATGTTTAGAAATGCATCCGTTTCCTCCATATTGTCAAGTTTCTCCAGGCTATTAGCTTCCAAAGTATTCCTTCATAATTCTCTGGGTTTCACTGGAGGAGCAACAAGTCTAAATAAATGAAAAGGAAAGGAAAGACAATGACTGGAGAGGAATGTTATGGTGGGGAAGATAGAAAAGCAAAAGATTAGAAAGGATAAAAAAAAAAACAACCCTGAAATCCCAAACAAAGATTTCCTAATAAGACATTTCAAAACAGTATCAGATAAATGTAAGAACTGAATGAAATTTTATTAAAGCACAAGTTTTAAGATAATAAAATAAAGTCAAAGTACTACTGAAAATAGAGTAAAGGGAAAGGAGCAGGATGGGTGAACTACAGAGGACTAAAAATAGTGATGTTATTTAAAGGGTATGGAAAAGTAAAGGTACCATTAAAAGAATTATAATGGGGTTGCCCAAGGGTACAAAACCAAAAGATGAAGCATTGGGAGAGCTTCTTTGTGGTTTGCAGAAAATTGGAGCCTGGCAGTTTACACCAGGCTAGGGGGCCAGCTGAACTTGTGTACCCTTGTCTTTAGGTGGTTTATACTTTATTGAGTATGTTTTGGGCACGTGTATGATGTCTACCAGAGCTGCCTTCCTTCCATGGGTACCTGGGCCCTCTGCTGGATAATTGTGTAGTCTGTGGGTTCCTCCGCCTCACATCTTCTGAGGGGTTAATGCCCTGAGGTTGCGGTAGATTAACTTCAGGCTGTTTTCTTGCGGTTGCTGTCACCCCCACCCCCAACACACATACGACACATACCAGTGACTCAATTTCAAGCAACAGACTAAAAAAACGGCACCCAGCTCCCACCTTCCAAGTCACAGCAACAAAGTGGACTTCAACCGCCAAGCCATTACCAGCGATTACGGTCTTATCATATCCACCGTGGGGCTTCGGAGGGCTTTGACTTTGTCCTAAGGTTTAGATTACCAGTGTCTTTTAACCAGACGTACCTGGTTTACCTTTTGGAAGAGCTGTCTCCTTATCCTTGCATAGAGTCACACGGCTGGAGCTGTGCTCAGCTTGCCTTAATTTCTTTCTGGTGTCTTTGACCCAGTTCTCTTGGGTATCCTGTCTGTGCTTTTGCGAACTTCTGAAGCACTTGCTGTCTTTCTTGTTTTGCAGTGTAGTCTAGCTTCCCTATTCTGATTCCTGGTCAGCGGGTCACAAGTGCAGCTTCTCTTTGCCGTCTTACCCAGATCCTACTATTAACTTCTTAAGAGCATTTGTAGGCCTTAAGATACCGCTCAGTGCTAGAGAACACACCTAGCACTTACAGAACCATGGAATGGAGTCCAGAGTCCCAGGTCAAAATGCTTTTGTGGTTGTTGTTTTTAACAACACACAAACAACTCACAAAGAATCAGGAGAGATGCCAGAATTGTCATTATGTAACTAGAAGCTACTTAGGGATACGATATTTTGTTATTTTTAAAACATATAACATTTTCACATTCTATATTCTCATGTTCTAGAAAATATGAGATAAATCTAGGACTAAATCTTCATTTTTAGTCTCATCCAGTGTTGAATCAAAGCAAACATACATGGTAATCATATGTTTTGTCAACTGAGATGTCTTATTGTCCTTCTACCAAAGGACAGCAAAAAACAGCAAAGTCATTCATGCAGAGAAGACAGAAAGTTCCATGCAGTGGGCTCAAAGCGTGGAGGGTAATTTGTTTGTTTTATTGTCTTCCGAATGTAATCCAGGTAACATTGAAACTAATAAGAAATGTAAATGACCAACCTCAAAGACACTTGGCCAGTCAAGCTAAAATACAAAGCCTCCATATTATTATTCAGAAGGGGAACTAAAAAGCAAGCTGCAATATAGGCTGTTTAGTTCTTTTTATATTATATTCTTTAAATAGTCTATTTATTCTGCACTAAGATCATCCCTGTAATATCAAGCAGTCTCCGTTGTACTCAATGGTCTAGTGAGAGAAATTCAGGGAAAGAATCCTGGGCTTGTTCTCCACTGTTCCAGCATTTAAACAGTCTATGAAGTACTGGTGGGTGTGTGGTTTTAATCTAGAAGCCTTAATAGCTCATTCTGTGGGTGTCCGCCTTCATGTACGCCCACCTCAGACCTTCATTATTACATGATTCTTCTCTCTTCCAGCTTTAAAAATATTTCAGCAAAACGCATTAGATAATATACATTTCAGAGTCGAACAGTCCATGTGGATGGAGTTGCTTCTAATTCCTCCTCTCCCGTATTTATTTGTGACAGGATGAAATTTTTTTTTCTGTCCTTTCTTAGTGGACACCATAATTGCTACTACATTTGGAGTATCTATAATCTACTTGCCTATGTGTTTATAATCATGCATGTGGAAGTTGTTAATGAACCATAATTTAGTATTCAAAGTATTAATCTTGACTATGTTAATAATGCTACCCAGGTTCTGGCTATGATAAACAGTGCTGCTATGAACATAGTTGAGCACATGTCCTTGTGGCACGATTGAGCATCCTTTGGATATATACCCAAAAGTGGTATTACTGGACCTTGAGGAAGGTTGTTTCCTAGTTTTCTGAGAAATTGCCACACTGACATCCAAAGGGGTTGTACCAGCTTGCATTCCCACCAGCAATGCAGAAGTGTTCCCTTTTCCCCACAACCTCTCCAGCATAAGTTGTCATCAGTGTTTTTGATCTTGGCCATTCTTACAGGTGTAAGATGGAATCTCAGAGTTGTTTTGATTTGCATTTCTCTGATGACTAAGGATGTTGAACATTTCCTTAAGTGTCTTTCAGGCATTTTAGATTTCTCTGTTGAGAGTTTTCTGTTTAGGTCTGTACTCCATTTTTTATTGGATTATTTGTTCTTTTGATGATCAATTTCTTGAGTTCCTTAGTACCATCAAATGTAAGGTTTGTGTGTATGTGTTGGTGATGATGACATGTATATGTAAACACAGTCAATTAATGTTCTTTGTTTAAATAATTGTTTTCTTAAAAAAATAATGCTAGCACATTACACTGCCAACGTCATTGCACAGTATAAATAATGAGAATGAGAATCCCCCCTCCAGTTCTCCTAGAAGCTAAAATACTTTTCTAGAAAACTTTTCAGCAAGCATGCTGATAGTTTCATGTACCAGTTGACACGGAGATAAGAGGTGGCATGAAATTTTAAAGAGAGTGAGTTGTGGATATTTTTGGTAAATATAGGGAAAGTGAGAATTCCAGAGCCATTTGCAATGGGCTGGGGGTTGGCAAGCCTGGTACTTTCTTATAGAAACTTAATGTTTAAGTAGAGTGGTATGCATTCTTTTTTTCTAATTTTTTAAAAATGTATATGGCTGTTTTACCTGCATATGCCTGCAGAGACCAGAAGATGGTTGTGAGGCTCCACATGGACACTAGGAATTGAACCTCGATCCTCTGGGAGAGCAGCCAGTGCTCTTAACTGTTGAGTCACCTCTCATTTTTATTATACCAATAGTTATGGAATATTTCAGGCATTCTCTCCACTACTTGAAATTGGCCTCACAGCATCTCTCTCTTATAAACTCAAAACCACAGTATGTGCTGTTCTGTGACAGGAGTACAGAACTCACTGTTCCCTAGTCCTCCTATTTCACCCCCCAACACATAATAAATGATTTGCCCCATGTCCAAAGCTTCTATGCGAGCTAAGGCTTTTTGAATTAGAAAATATTTTTAGTGATATGTTCTAAACCTTATCTTGAAAATTTCAAAGTCTTCACGACTACATGAGCAAACATTTCAGAATCTTCCCATGTGAAACAATTGGCTGTTTTTTTTGGGGGGGCAGATAACTGTTTTTGGACTCTTTTAATAAATAGGCAGCCATTGTTTATACTCATAGTAAATTTGTAGTTCCTGTTGACTTCGACATCTTGATTCTACCACTAGTGGGGAATCCCCAGGAAGCTGACTCAGCAGAAGAAATCAACTGCAGGAGGTCTAGGGGTGCTTTGAGATGATCACCTGAGTGACGAAATAGAAAAAACCAAAACCAAATCCAAGCCAGACAAACAAAAAGGAGGATTTGTCAGTGAGGAGGGAGACAGCAACAGTAACCCATCTTAGCTGTTTCAACAGCGGGGCCCCAACCCCAGCTGGGGGGACGTTAGAGACAGAGTGGTCCTCAAGCTATCCGGAGTTGAAATGAAGAGAACTAATGATTAGTAATGCTGGATCCTTTTTATTGATACGCGATATTTCTCTTCTTAATTTCTTCTGGGACTATTTTGGAGTTTTCAGTGTAAAATTATATATAGCTAGATATTATATATTCTATTTTATTTAAAAATTTATTATCATATGATAATTATATGGAAGAGTTTCATTATTTAGTATCCATAGAGGCATATAATTTATCAATTACTTATAATGCTTTTCCCTTAAGTATTTGATGAAAGAGGGCAATGGGTGTGATTTTAATCAAAGAACATTATATATATGTATGAAGTTTCAAAAGAACAAATAAGGTAAATAAATATGAAGCATTTGGTGTTGTTTTAGTACCAGATTAGATAGTATATTTACATTTTCATTTAAAATTATTTTTTGATGCTATCTAGAAATGTAATTGGTTATTTCAAATAATAGTCATTATTCTGACACCTTGCTGAAGTCTGTTATTTGCGTAATAGATTTTTAGCAATATTTTTGGATTTTCTATGTTCCATGATCATATTGGCTTTGATAAAGAGAATTCTAGCTCTCTTCCAAATCTGTATGACTTTTACTTCCTTTTATTGCTTGATGGCTATGGCTTGGCTCTGCAGCCCAAGAAGGAATAGAGAGGTTGAGGGCAAATAGTTTCCCTGTTCCTTATCTGGTCTACTAGAATTCAGTCTTTCCTTAAATACAATCTTAGTGAATTGTAGTACGTGAATTAGAATCATAGAGCAGACACATGGAAATTGTACATTCAGGGTTAGTTGTTCAGTTAAAGTCACATATAGTTAAACATTGTCTGCCTTTAGTGTGTTGAAAAGAGTACCTACATAACACTGTCCCTAGAAAGGCATGTCACCTAGTCACAAAGTCGTCTTAGTCTATGTAACTACACTCTATGATGTTCATATAGTAGAAAGAAGCACCTATGAATACATTTTGCAGGCTGTATCCTTGTCCAAGTGATACATGACTACCCATTTTAAGTTTGTTAAAACTGTGTACAACCATAGTTGGGATGAATTATAAATACTTTCTACATGCAAAACTGAGCTGGCTGTGATGTTATGTGCAAATGAGGAGTGTGGAATTGAATCATGGATTGATCTTTCAAAGAGAAATGTTTTATTTTACATCGTGGAATGTTTTTCCCAATGTGATGATGGAAAAACCACTTCTGTATTTATAGAAAAAGTACAATAACCTACGAAAATAACTACATTGAGAAACCACTCATGGTTACTGATACTCATGCAGAGGGGTTTGTGCTTAGACTAGTCTAGAAATAACTTACTGAAGCTAAAGTTGTTTGCCTGATGTCATGCTGACGCATGACATATTATACTCATAAACGCATCTTATATTTCTATAATATCCCTGGACCAGCCATTGCTGCAAGAGACGAGTAGAAGCAGATGCACAGACTCCTTTGTCTGCCTTCTCTCTCATGTCGACTTCTTAAAATCCCGATTGCGGAATCCTGAAGGTTTTGATTTTTCTCTGCATGCGCAGGACCCAAGTTACCTATGTTCATCTGCCCCCAGCTTTTGCCACAGCTGCTCTCCATGAGAAGGTCATTGTTTCTGCCTTGGGTCTAATCAATTAGGTTCCCTAAAAGCGCTCCTCCCGTGCCTGATCCCATGAGAACAATGTCACTCTTGCTCAGATGCACCAGCGGTCACGCTCAGTCTTACACAGTCTCTGCTCCCTTCCTTCCGTCTCCATTCCCTTCTCTCCACAGCTATCACGTGGGGATAAGAAGGTGAAGCTTACTATCACTTTTTCCTCTTGTCTTTGATATTTCCCAGACATTCTTCAACTAGTCAGATCACAAACAAACGAACACCAAAGGTATTTCTTTTTGGCCAAGTTACTAAAGCCAACTTGTAAATTAATACATGCAAATGGATATGTGCATGGGTCATCCTCAAAGCAGGTACAAATACATTTGGCTTGAGTTGGAAACTTGGCTATCTAGTAGTTCCTGACTACAACCAGTCAGTTGGATGTTTCTGCTTGGATAATCAACCCAATATTATATATTAAAATTAATAAAATGTGTGTGGGAAGACACTGAAATGATCACAGCAAACAAAAATGTAATCGCAGTGTGTCTTCTAGCTAGACTAGTTTAGACCTGTTTCTACTTCACAGGCCTTTTTTTGTTTTGTTTTGTCATTTATTTTTTGAATTAATTAAAATCCAACTCATTACATTTTAGGCACAAATATTTGCTCACCATATTTAAACACATAAATATTCCCTGCTTGGCTGTTAGCAATAGACAGTCAGCTGCAAGCGGAGTTGAGTTGGCTGTGACATTATGTGCAAATGAGGAGTGAAGAATTGAATCCTGTGCTGAGATTTCCAGACACTCACAAAGTACACCCTCTCCCGAAGCCCAAGATGAGCGTGCAAATGTCCACACAGGACTGGGGGTAGAATTACCGTTTGCATTTATGCATTTTAACCACGAATGCCAAGAAAGATGATGTTGGCACGGTTGAGATAATGCCTGGATACAGCAGTATCCTGCAAATACGAAACACAGCCATTCCTGTATCACTCCTGAATCCTTCGCTCTCAAGCATAGTCACATAGTGTCCTGTGTGTCATTTTATTAAACTGGAATGGCAAAAGCTGAACCAAAGACACCATCTCATTATTTTATCATTTTTTAAAATAGACACAATAGTTAATGCTCTTATAATTCATTATAGCCAGGAGCGTGATGTCTCCTTCCCAAAAAGACAAATTTTCATTTACAAGACATTTTTCTGAGATCCTGTGCTCATTTATCATGCTGGAAGGTTTGGTGAATAAAGGAGTAAAAAAAACCTTCAATAATTAAGTTTACTTCATCTCTGAAAATTTAATAAGCTCATCTGTCTCACAACATGTAAACATGAGTGTATGCAATTCATCCTTCCACACACGTTTGGCAGCAGTACAGTTGTAAGGGGTTTAGCTCCCTGCTGTGTTGCTACTTCACAGACTTTGCATCTGTTCCTCCAAACTGTTGGTTTTATGAGTCATGTAAGAAAAACGGGAGAAGACACATTGTGAAATCACTTGTAGTAGGTTTGGCTAATGGCTGGGTGCAGTGATGGCTCACGAAAGCAAAGCTGTTCATTAGCTCCTGGGAAACGGGAAGCATCCCCAGGCTCTACATCTTTAACTGAGCTCAGGGATACAGTCCCCACCTCAGTTCTGGATGTTTCCATGCTGGGGAAAGCTGTCTTGGTTCAGATCAGATGGTGGAACCAGCTCATTTCCTGTCTTCTCATCAACGACATCACAGTCTCATTTCTGAGGAGCTGATTCGGTTCGTATCCCCCGCCCCTTTCTCTTTCTGTTAAAGTTGGAGCCATTGTCCAAGGTCTGGCTCAGAGAATCCCTCTACAACCTCCTCTGATCCTCCCAGACTGATTCACTCTCTCCCCTCTCCTGCTCACAACATCTGTAGTCTGGACTCTCATCTGACTGCTCGCTGTGGCTACTCTGTGTCGTTCACAGTGGTTTCAAACCAATTTGTCTGATTTTCTCAGCTAGATTGAAAAGCCTTTGGGAGCAGGCCCTGTTTACCTTGGGATTCGATGACCCAATGATTTGTCTGTGGGGAATTATTACATGCTGATGACCACAAAGAAAGACTCACCAGACTGTATCTTAGTTCCAGGCTGTCAGGATATAGCATGGACCCCCTTGAGACTTCTTTTTTAAAGTTCCTGGCATCATAAACAGGGCTCCAGAGTCAGTAAACTTAAATTCAAATCCTAGGTCTATCATTCATGAAATATTACTTTGAGATTTCTTAGTTTCTACAAACATCAGTTTGCCAGTTTGGAAATAAAATACAGTAATATTTCAATGAGTATGATATTAGATAATACCTAGAAAGCTCGTTATCATGGTTTTAGAAACACAAACAGCATTAAACAATGGTGTTATTATTACTGGCATTGAAGCATGATAAATGCTTGATGGTACTGGTCAGTAGAGAAGGAGTAATGGAACTGGTCAACCAACAGTCAAAGTCATGGAGTCAAACACGGGAGGTGAGCTCACTCATTGATGAAGGCTAGTGTCAGGACAGAGGGAAGGTGTAGCTGAGGGCCACACCAGCAACGGTCTCCAGCAGTAACAACAGAAGTTAGGCATCAGAAAAATCCTGGCTTGGTTTGTTTTTTCATTTTCAACGTCAACATTGGACAACGTCTGGGATTTCTCAAAGTAAGATTAGCTTTACTGGAAAGTAAGTTAGGAAAGGAATGGCTAGGGAGTCAGGTGCAGGCAAAGGGTTGATGTTTTATTTGCTTCCTAGTCATGCTTTGCACCCTAGGCAATGACTCAGCCCTTCTCGCTCTTCTTTGGTAGAGTCTTCTCTTTCTCCCACCTTTTATTGAAAGTAGATCCATTCTCATACACTATATCCTGAATCCAGTTCCCCTTCCTTCTACTCCTCCTAGCGCTTCCCCACCTTCCTTCCCACCTGAACCCACTCCCTTTCTGTCTCTCATTAGAAAAGAGCATGTTATCTAAGAGATAACCAAACATGATAAAATAAAATGTAAGGTAAAATTAAAATCATCGCATCTAAAATTGGAAAAGGCAAACCAATGGAAAGAGTCCTTTAGGAGAAGGTGAAAGGATTAGAGATCTACTCATTAACACACTCAGGAGTCCCATAAAAACACTAAGCTGGAAGCTATGACATACATACAGGGGAACTTAAGCAGATCCATGAAGGCCCTGTGCTTGCTGCTTCAGTCTCTGTGAGTTCATATGAACTTTGCTCTGTTGGTTTAGAGCATTAGTTCTCAACCATCCTAACGCTGTGACCCTTTAATTGAGTTCCTCATGTTGTGGTGACTCCCCCAACCATAACATTATTTTCATTGCTACTTTATAATTGTAATCTTGCTACTGTTATGAAATCTAATGTGTGTATCTGATATGTAGAATGGTCTTATATGACCCCTGTGAAAGGGTTGTTTGACCCCCAAAGGGGTCACCAACTGCAGGTGTAGAACAGCTGATTTAGAGGAAATTTTTCTCCTAGTGTCCTCCATCCCCTCTGGTTCTTACACCCTACTCCTTCCTCTTCCACAGGGTTCCCTGAGTTCTGAGGGGGTGGGATCTGATGGAGATGTTCTGTTTAGAGCTGTGTTTCAAGGTTTTCCTGACTGTGGGTCTCTACACGAGCTGTCTCCATTTCTCATCTCCACACTTCTATAAACTCAGGGCAGGACCACAGGATAACCCAAGAAGCTCAATAGCAATTCATTTCTTGTCTCTGTAAACGCATCCCTACAGTGTCTCTCAACAGCACACCAGTCGATTGACTTTTATTAGACTCCTGTGTTTATATATAAACACAGAGAATGTGTTTCTCTGTCTCTGGCTACTGTCACATTGCTCTCGGAATGTCATTTTGTCTTAACTCATTCTTTTATTCCTAGATTCTCCTTTTTTCCATCTTTCATATGTTAGTGTTCCAGAATATTCTATGTTATCCCCTTCTTTCTTCTCTCTGTACTAACTCTCTACTGGTCTCTTATCTATCAGGTAGTGCTTAGGAGGTCAGTAATCACATTTATAATAATGGCTTTTAATTCTCTAACTTTCCAGATTTGTAACTTGTGCCATGTCCTGTCTCTCAAGGAATGACTGACTCGTCCATCATCTATTGGTTTAAGGGCACATTGCCCTTGTCATCTCATTTTTATCAACAAAGCCCGACATACCAAGTTGAGGTGGGACTGAGCTCCTCTCCTTGTAGTAAGGCTGGGCAAGGCAATCCAGTATAAGGAATAGGTTCTCAAAAGCCAGTCAAAGCATTAGGGACAGTCGTTTTTCCCACTGCTAGGAGTCCCATAAGTGGACGAAGTTACACAACTGTCACACATATGCAGAGGTCCTAGTCAGTCCCATGAAGGTTCCCTAGCTATCAGTCCATAGTCTGTGAGCTTCTATGAGTCCACATTAGTTGTTTCTGTGTGTTCCCTTATGATCACCTTGACTCTGCTGGCTCATACAATCCCTCCTCCCTCTCTTCAACAGGATTCCCTGAGCTTGGCACAGTGCTTGTCTGTGATCTCTGTATCTGTTTCCATCAGTCACTAGAGGAAGGCTCTCTGATGACAATTAGGGTAGTCACCAATTTGATTATAGCAGTTCAAGCTACCTATCCAGTA
This sequence comes from Myodes glareolus, assembly GCF_982192425.1. Lineage (NCBI taxonomy): Eukaryota > Metazoa > Chordata > Mammalia > Rodentia > Cricetidae > Myodes > Myodes glareolus. Next base: position 39,867,308 of record NC_142048.1, read on the forward strand.
TTGTTAGGAGTCTTAGCTGGGACCATCCTTCTAGATTTGTGAGAGTTTCCCTTGCATCAGGTTTTTTCCTGAGCCCAAAATGCCCCCCATCAAGACATCTCTCTCATTACTCTCCTCCTTAATCTACCCCCAACTGGATCCCTCATGTTGCCATCCCTACCTGCCCCAGTCTACCAAGGAGATCAAAGACCTCAACATAAATCCAGTTACACGGAACATGATAGAAGAGAAAGTGGGAAGTAGCCTTGAATGCATTGGCGCAGGAGACCACATCATGACTAGAACCCCAGTTGCACAGACACTGAGATCAACAATTAATAAATGGGACCTCATGAAACAGAAAAGCTTCTGTAAGGCAAAGGACACTGGCAATAAGATAAAATGGCAGAATGGGAAAAGATCTTCACCAACCCATCTGAAAGAAGGGTGATCTCCAAAATATATAAGGAATTCAAGAAACTTGACATTAAAAACCAAATAATCTAATTTAAAATTATTTGGTTAAAAAATCGGGTACAGATCTAAACAGAAAATTCTCAACAGAAGAATCTCAAATGACTGAGATACACTTAAAGAGTTGTTTAACACCCTATGCCACCAGGGAAATGCAAATCAAAATGACTCTGAGATTCCTTCTTAGGAAAGTCAGAATGGCTAAGATCAAAACCATTCATGGCTGGAGAGGAAGTGGAGGAGTCCTTCACTGCTGGTGGGAATGCAAACTTGTACAGCCAATATGGAAATCAATATGATAGTTTCTCTGAAAATTGGGAATCGACCTACCTCAGGACCCAGCTATGACACTTCTGGGCATATACCCAAAGGATGTTCAATCATACCACAATGACATTTGCTCAACTATGTTCATAGCAGTGTTACTTACAATAACCAGAACCTGGAAACAACCTAGGTGCCTCTCAACTGAAGAATGGATAAAGAAAATATGGTGCATTTGCACAATAGAGTATTAGTCAGCTATTAAAAACAATGACATCAGGAAATTTGAAAGCAAATAAATGTAACTAGAAAAAAACATCATCCTGAGTGAGGTAACCCAGACCCAGAGTGAAAAATATGGTATGTACTCACTCATAAGTGGATATTAGACGTAAAGCAAAGGAAAACCATGCTACAGTTCATAAACCCAGAGAGATTAGATAACAAGGAGGGCCCAAAGGGGACCCAGCAATTTCCTTGTCAAGGGGAAATAGAAGAGATCTCCTGGATATCCCAGTTTTAACCCAGCTAACAATGAGCTTCCTACTGAAACGTCCTCAACCTATGTTCTTCTATAGGTCTGCCTTGTTTGTATTCCATCTGAAAACGTATGTGTAGAGTGGTCACTTAAAACTGCTCTCTTGTCCATCTATTTGTTTCTCCACAGGTTAATAGATGTTGCCATATCCCATTATGTCTCAGTTCACAAAATCTTCACTGTTTTGCAGCCTCAGGATCAGAGTTCCTGTTTTTCCTCCATCAGGCTACCATTTCTACTTACTAACGGAAATACTGTCCAAAATAACCTGGGCCTATAGAATCCAATGTGCATGTTGAATATAGTTTCAGGTCTAATGATGCTTATATTAGTACTATTATTATAGCATGACTATTTGAAATACCTTTCATAATAAATTTCATGATTATTATATATTGTACATGATTCCTATATCTATATTACTCCCTTCTACTTCCCCTCTAACATTTCCTATGACTCTGCTAATTCATAGTCTCCTAGTTAATTGTTATACACAGAACACACACACATAAAATGCATGCATATTCACCTTATTGAGCCCATTTAGCATTGCTCTTATGTACATGTATTCAATGCTAAACGCTCAGGACTAGACAAGCCATGGAGGAATTCATCCCTAGAGGAAGCTAATTCTCCTGCTCTCATTAGCCATTGACTGCCCGTAGCACTTCATGTAGGTGTTGGAACATGGAGAATTTCCGCTGCACAGGCTGACATGCCAACTGGTGTTTTCAATGTGCCAGTAACCACAATGTTAAGAATCTGTGGGTTCCTTTTACCTATCACGCCTAGGAGACACTATCCAGCAACAGACCTTCTGGGCCTCTTATTCTTAATACATTTTGGTTCCCTCTTCCCCAGTGTTCCCCAAATGTTAGGTGTAGGAGTTTAGTGCGGGTGTAACAGTCAGGGATGTCTACCCCAGAGTCCCTTTTTTCTTTTCATTTTGGCCTGTTGTGAGTCTCTGAAACAGTCTTTATATGCGGCAAAAAGAAGCTTTTATGATAAAGGTAAAAACTACACTTATTTGCGGGTGCACTGCTTAGGATTGTTTTTGTCGACTTGACACAAGATGGGGTTATCAAGGGAGAGAGAACCCAACTGAGAAAATGCCTCCAGCCCATTGGCTTATGGGCAAGCCTACTGGGTATCTTCTTGATTAACGATTGATATGGGAGGCCCCAGCCCACTGGGGTAGCTTATATAGAAAACAGGCTTTAGCAAATCACGAGGAAGACAAAAACAAGCAGCATTCCTCCATGGTCTCTCTTTCAGTTCCTGCCTCTAGGTTTCTTCCCTGGCTTTCCTTCATGATGGACGGTAAGCTATAAGACAAAAATCAACCCTTTCCTCTCCAAGTTACCTTTGGTCACTGTGTTTATCCCAGCAACAGAAACTCTCTCTCTCTCTCTCTCTCTCTCTCTCTCTCTCTCTCTCTCTATATATATATATATATATATATATATATATATATATATATATATATATATAACTATTTAGGCCACAGAAAGAAATTGTACTGATTGTACTGGTTTAGCAAAATGTAACTAGTATATGGTTATTATACAGACTTCGGAAGGTCAGGGAGTGCTGCGAAGCTTATAACAACAACATCACTCCAAAAACTGACCCCTCCCGTGCGTTCACCCACTGAGACGGTGGTACTCATCTAATGGGTGCTCACCAAGGCCAGCTGGACTGGGAGTGATGGAGCATGTGATCAAAATGGACACTCTGAATGTGGCTGGCAATGAAGGCCGGCTAAGAAGCCAAGGACAATGGCACTGGGTTTTGATTCTACTGCATGGACTGACTTTGTGGGAGCCTGGTTTGCTTGGATGCTCACCTTTATAGACCTGTATGTAGGGGGGAGGACCTTGGACTTTCCACGGGGCAAGGAACCCTGACTGCTCTTAGGACTAGAGAGGGAGGGGGAGGTGGGTAGGGGGAGAGAGAAAAAGGAGGCAGGGAGGAGGTGGAAATTTTTAATAAATAATAAAAAAAACATGACCCCTCCCAAAGCTGGTTTTTCATTTCCTAGAGGCAACTACTGTCAACTCTTACAGCCCTTTAGTGTTTGCTCTACATTTGTAAATAAAATGCTTCTGCTCTGATTTGTTGACTTTTGGGTATTGCTGTGCTCCTGTGGAAGGGTTTTGTCTTACACTCTCCTGTTCCCTAACCCATGACTATTCTTAGTTTTCTAATGCATCCATAACATAACTTACGTTTAAACTAACATTTAAAATTTTTGTTATTATGACTATGATTATTGTTGCCCCCACAGTGTAGCATATTTTATTTTCTGAAGTGAAGAAAATACTCTCACTTTATTGTGCTTTCCTGATTCTCCTTCTTGATTATTAAAACAGCCACATCCTTTGCACACACACCATAAAACTCTCAGTATGGATGCTTCCCTCTCTTTGTTTTCTTTCATAGTTCATTCTGGAAACCTCAGCCTTCTGCTTCAGTCTCCACTGGCTCCACTCTGAGCCTGCATCGCTGCTTCTTTGTGGGACACTTCCTTTTCTTGCCCTGGGGACTCTCTCTACCCTGCCCCTTGATTGCTGGTAGGATTACTATATTTCCCCAGTACAGTTTCTTAGATTACACCTCATTTGGTGGAGTGCATTCTCCAATAATGTCCTGAGAAAGGGGTCAAGGGAAATAATATTTTGGAGGACTTGAGTGTCTGAAACTATATATTATATTGTCATATTCAATTAGTAGTTGGGCTACATATTAATTTTTAAATATTTTTTTTTCTGTCTGACATTCCAAGGTTCTTTTCCATTGTTTTCTATTTCTGGCATTGCCACTGAGAAACCCAACAACTCCTGGACTCATAAATTTTGTGTGTGATATTTTTCTCTCTCTTTTGGAATCTCTCCTTGCTATTCTGAAATGTCACAATGTTGCAATATGACTTGCATCTTTTAAAATTCCTTTTCCAGTCCCTAGCTGCATCACTGAATTCTGCAAAGCCTCATCATTATAGAAATTAATGATTTTTTAAGAATACATTTTATTTATTCTTTGACAATCTTGTACATGTGATGTGGGATTCCCCTCTGTATGCTGTGATTATCATTGATTAATAAAGAAACTGCTTTGCACCTATAGCAAGGCAGAACTTAGCTAGGTGGGGGAAACTAAACTGAATGCTGGGAGAAAGAAGGTAGAGTCAGGGGGAAGCCTTGTAGCCCCTCCAGAGACAGACACCAGAACTTTACCCAGTAAGCCACAGCCTTGTGGCAATACATAGACTAATGGAGATGGGTTAATTTAAGATATGAGCTAGCCAGAAATATGCTTAAGCTATTGGCCAAACAGCATTGCAAATAATATGGTTTCTATGTTATTATTTCAGAGTTGAACAGCCAGGAACAAACTAGTATCCTCCTACAACAAACTGGCACTCCAATGTGTAGTAGCTAAATCCACATAAAACCTGAAAGGACTTGGAAAGGAATTTTAGACACTAAAAAATAAAGTTTAGCCACATTTTTTTTTTTTCAGTTGGGCTCTGCTTACTGTGCTGCAGCTCCTTTAAGAGAGGTTTTCTAGATTCAGCAATGGAAAAAAAAAGTCTCATGGTTTTGAAATGGTGGCTTTCTGGACCATGCTGCCAGCACAAACTCTGGCTCTTTCAGGAGGATGGGCATTTAAATGGGGTTTGTGGGTAACATGCTGCAAGTTACTTGGTGACACCATGGGCCAACTGGTTATCAGAATTGAGTTGGTGAGTGTGGCTCCCACTTGGCAGTCTCAGAGGCAATGAACAGGCTTCTGCCATGTTGAAGTGGGAAGAGCAAGCAGGCAAAGTTGTTTTTTTTTTCCTAGCAATGCTGCCGTTTAGGTTTTTAAGAAGCACTTAGCATTTTAAAAAGCCATCCTGGTCAGAAAAGGATTGCAGATACACAATAAGGACAGATTCAGATGTAAAAGACCTCTAAATAAGACACAATGTGTTTAAAAAATGTACATAGGCTTAGGAGAGAGAAGAAAAAGAGTAAAGAGACAGTAAATGTAATATAAAAGAGTACAGACAGTCATAGATTGAAGGAGTAAAGGTAATAAGATAAATATTAAACATGTAGAAAAAGTAATAGAGTAAGAAAAATAAGTCACGTAAAGATGGAATATGCACAGAGAGTCTGGATTATATTAAGAAATTAAGAAAATATTATTATATTTTCTTTGAATGTTTTGACTGTGAATGTGCTAAGTACAGAGAGGCATTTCATTGTACAACATATATACTCTAAAGGTATTTTGACTTCAAAATTTGGGTCTAAGGATATGTTTACCTCCTTGTTTTTTTATTTCTTGGGTTCATTAATACAATGTATTATTGTATCTTCTGAGTAACATCCTTAATTTTATCTTTCAATCTGTGTATTAAATTTTTTATACTTACGGTGGGATGGGTAGGTTAATAATGTTCAAAGTATGTTATATAGATATAAAATATCATATTAAAATCCAGTATTTTACATTTAACTTTTACTAGTAGCAGTCTTCAATGTTTACATTTGCTATTATGTTCTCAATTGAGAGAGCTTTCAATCTTTTCCTCTTATTTAAAAATATTTGCTGACACACTGCCTCAGTGGGTGGATCAACGCCTCGGGGTCCTGACTTCTTGGTCATATTCTCCCTCCTTCTGCTCTTCAACTGGACCTTGGGAGCTCAATCCATTACTCCCATGTGGGTCTCTGTCTCTATCTCCATCTATCTCTGGACAAAGGTTCTATGGTGATATTCAAGATAGTTATCAGTCTGATTACGGGACAAGACCAGTTCAGGCACCCTCTCCTCTACTGCCCAGGGTCCTAGCTGGGGACATTCCTGTGGACATCTGGGACTAATGGGAGCTCACCAAAGCCAGCTGGAAATGGGACTGAATGAGCATGGGATCAAACTGGACCCTCTGAATGTGGCTGACAATTGGGGCAGACTGAGAAGCCAATGATAATGGCACTGGGATTTGTCTCTACTGCATGTACTGGCTTTTTGGGATCCTAGTCTGTTTGAATGCACACCTTCCTAAGCCATGATGGAGGGGGGAGGGCCTTGGACTTCCCACAGGACAGGGTACCCTGCCCTCTCTTAGGACTGGAGGGGGAGGGGGAGAGGGTGAGTGGGGAAGCAGGAGGGAGGTGGGAGGAGGGGAGGAAGTGGAAATTTTGATTCCTAGTATTAATGAAGTAATAAAAAAACCAAAAATAACAAAAAATATTTGCTGAATACTTAAGGGATTTGGATATAGGCATACATTTCTACCCTTAAGGTTCTTGTTTTATAATGAGGGGAGGCAGCTGAAGATTCTAAGTACCAAGAGCCAAGCTAGACATCAATTAGAGTGTTTAATGATGTTTGTCTACTCATTATGTTTATAACATTATGATGAGGTTTGACCAACATAATTTGAAGCATGTATATGTCTAGTGATAGAGATGGATCATTTTGTGAACACTTGGATTTTAAGATGGACTGAGTAGGCATTTAACTACTCTCAGCCCTTTCTATTTCACCCATTGGATTATCTGAAAGGAACATTCTCCTCTATCTGAAACATATGCTCCTGGATGCTAGCAAGGTGGGGCCAGTTCATTCTACAGATTCTTATCTAGTTCCCCTATTTCTGGCAAGGACTCTATTCATGCCTCTTGTTTGTTTTTTACTCATTACTCTTTTGGAGGCCCACCATTCAGCTCCCAAATAAACACTCATGTGTCTTATTCTTACTTATGGATGCCTGGCCTTAATTTGGCTTGTTTCTAGCCAGCTTTTCTTAAATTATTCTGGCTACCTTTTGCCTCTGGGCTTTTTCCTTTTCTACTTCTGTGTATCTTTTGTTTACCCCATGGCTGGCTGGGTGACTGGGTGACTGGGTGGCTGGCTCCTAGCATCCTCCTCTGCTTGTTCTCTTGCTCCTTCCTCCTCTTCTATTTATACTCTTTTCATGTCAGCCCCACCTGTCCTTTCTCCTGCCTTTCTATTGGTCACTCAGCTCATTACTAGACCATCAGGTGTTTCAGACAGGCAAAGAATCACAGTTTCGCAGAATTAAACAAATGCAGCATAAACAAAATCAGCACATCTTTTCTTCATTAAACAAATGTTTCACAGCATAAACAAAAGCAACACACCTTAAAATAATATTCTACATTTCCCCCTTTTTAGTCTAAATAAAAATGAAAGGTTTTAACTTTAACTTAGTAAAACTATATACAACAGAACAGTTATCATGTAAGAATTAATTTGCAATATTGGGTTTATTTGCATTTAGCAATTTCAGAGAAATACTACATTACTTATCTTTTCTTAGTGAATCCAAAGCTTTATACCCAACGTACTTTCTTTCATAGTTAAAGAAAACTACAATTATAACTATCTTGTCTTCAACTCCATCCAAGACCCCAGAAGAAATTAATATTACCTAAGTAAACAGGAAGTGCATTGCAAGGAAATTCCAAGACTCTAGAAATATCAGACACATCTGACTGCCTGGACAGCGACCCAAAGTTTCTGTGTAACACTGGGGCATCCATCTCCATCTTCAGCCTACAGGCCTAGAATATCTGACAGACTTTTCAGTGAAATAGGAAATTTCAAGGACTGTCCTGCCTTGTATTGCACAATTCAGCATTCACTTTGCTATGTGTCCTACAGAATACCTGGCAGACTCTTCTGGGAAGAAGGAATTTTGAAGGACTGTCCTGCCTTGTTTTAGCACAGTTCAATAATCACTTCACTGTGTGTCCTGAAAGTCTGGTCTGCACAGCACATTGTCAGCAGCCAAAGACAAGAGCAGTTTCTTTGCCCAGGGGCTAACCTTGCCACAATGAAAACAAACTCCACATGCCTTTAGTTGTACCTGAAATCCCTGAGTCTAGAGTCTCTTTAGGCCAGTCTCTCCTGAGACAGAATACCCTATTTCCTTCCAGTGTAAGAAGCAAGCTATTGACATTGAAGGTTTGGGACGAAGACACAGGCATGTAATTCAATTATATATTTATATACATTTTTAGTCAGCCCTGTAATTGTCAGCTGTAACACACAGCATGTGAAGTTTTGACTTCCTTTGAAGTAATTGTATTTGATTGCCTTATTGGTTTTTATGTCATCATTCTAAGGAGTTGCTTTTTTTTTCTTATTAGAATTTTTTTTTTGAATTTTCAGATTAAGTGCATTTTTAAGACATGGTTCTTGGATCTAACATTAAAAAGTAATCAAAACACACTTGTTTTTATGTCATCAGGGTCAATCAAGGATTAAAACTTAGAAGCATTTGCAGAGACTCACATGATGTTTGATTCTACAGACCATAGGAATTTTGGACAAAGCATTTGACATAAAGTCAATGAACTTGCAATTTTACCTCAACTATCCCCCTAGCTATGTGAGCTTGAACAAAACATTCTGACCTCAGATTATTGAATTTTAAAATGGAACATATACAAGTTTGATCTAGACTTCACATTGAATGCTTCTTGGGCAGTTATAAATATATAGGAATAGAATTGATGTAGCTGTTGATAGAGGTGCTACAAAAGGCATGATCCTTGTTCGGAAGGAACTAGAAAACTGCTAACACAGCACTAATATAAAAAGACACAACTCTCTTAGATTGTATTCCACTTTTCATATGTATTTTCTTCCAGTTATTCCTCTTTAATAATCTTACTAAACTACACCCAAGGTCAAATTATTTTCTTGCTCAAAAATCTTACTAAGACCCATGATTCCAACAACCTTACTTCTTTTCTCTGCTCTATGCATGTGGCCAATGATTTCATAGTCTTTAAAAACTTTCACACCAGAAGTGTTTAACAAACAGAAATCATTTGAGTAGATGGCAAACCAATGAAGTTAATATGATGCAGAACTGGGAAATGTTTTCTTTGTAACGTACTTACTGTGCAACTATGAGGGTCCAAATTCAGATCCCCAGAACCCACAAAAACACCAAAGCACGGTGGTGAATGCTCGCTGTGGGAGCTGAAGGGAGAAGAATCCTTAGGAGGGTTTGCTGACCAAGAGGTCTACCCAGTCAGTGAGGTGAGCTCCAGGTTCACTGAGAGAGACTCTCCCACTAAATTGATGGAGAACAAGAGAAGACACTTTTGCCTCTACTCTCCATGTGCACATACATGGGTGTTTACACAGTGTGCACACTCATGAGTGCTACAAGCATACACACAGAGATGATAGGTCTGCCTTTCAGCATTCAGCTCTGATAAAACTATCTATTCCTGCTCTACTTTTGTCCCCTCTGTTGGAAGTAATACTGCTCGAATCTCTAAAAACACCAATGTCTTCTTAGTCTTTATTGGTCCAAGAACTTTATTGATGAATCAGGGCATGAATATCATATGAAGCAAATATTTTGCTAATAAAATGATGTGGTAATAGTTGGAAATGGAGTTATTTCCTTGACAAATTAGAGTATTTTCCTAATATTTATAAAAATTTAATGAATAGACTTGTTGAATGTCACGAGCGTATTTCATCTTTCATATGAATATATTTCTATGCATTTATGTTTTTGATGTTCATTTGTAATTCTAAGATTGAAGGAAATGAAGATACTTTGTTATAATATTAAATTTTTCACTATTTAAAAAGTTTAAATGATCTTTTTGGTTTTAGTTTTGATTAATAAGCATACATATTTTTGGGGCATACTGTGATGCTTTTACACACATACTCATTGTGTTATTATCAAAACAGAAATAATGAACATATTCATTACTTTGGGAATTCTGATTTGCTTTTGCTGTGGTGGCACTCAAAGTCCCTTCAATATTCAATACATTATTTTAAACTGTAATTTCCCCAGTGGGCCATAGACTGCAGACCTCACTTCTGTCTGACTCTCTACCATTTATCTACTCATCAACCTCTCTCCAAGGCTCTAGTTATTGCTCTTCTATTATCAGCTTATCTGAGATTCATGTTTTTAGATCCCACATGTGACCTACCTTATTTAAGCTACTATAATAATCTCTAGACTCATTCATGTTGCTGCCATGGTGGGGTTCCACATTCCATTTTGGTGGAATAGTAGTCTATTATTCCAATGTATTGTAGTTTTCTTGATCTATTTATTCACAAATGTATATTTGTAGAAATAAGTCATGGGAAGAGGCAAGGGTGATGTAGGAGGAAAACTTTCTGACACCAAAATAGAATTTAGGTAGAAGAATAAGGAAACATTATTGAGTGGAACTGGAGGCAATCTAAGAAGAATAGTTGGGAAATGAAGGAAAACGCAGGTTACCACTGAAGGACGTCTGCCCAAGACCAGGTTATTTTAATGCATTTCTCTTGCTTGTTCACTCCTTAACTCAGGAATGCTTGTTTTTTCACTCTTACTATGGAGGCATGGAAAACATTAACATACTGATAAAAAATAAAAAAATAACTTACTTAAATGACAAGAAGATGAGAAAAATTGTTTTCATTTTTTCTTTTTATTATAAGATGTAGTTTTCCATGGACCTTCTCTATGCACAGAATATTTATTCAGAAAAATATTTTAGTGAGGCTATTAGAGTCAAATCAATATTGAAATTAAGTGATCAATGAGTAGTATAAGAATGGTTGGCCTGTGGTAAATTTTGTAACATTTTAAATCATATTGGTAAGGCATTTGATAAGCACAGTATTTGCTTTCATACTGGCATTCTCATTTGTTTTGAATAAAGCTAGAAAACAAATAACATAATTTGCATAATGAAACCATTGAAAGGAAATCGCTGTCATTCATCAGAGGTATCTGTACGATTTCCGCTTACACTTTGAATACATCCAAGTTTATTTCTCTCTTTATCCAACTGAATGATCCCTCTGATTTACCCTTGTCACTGAGTATTATAGGAAGTCAAGTGTTCCATTCGAAGGGGAGGCAATTTGTCAAGTAGGGTCTCTATTGAATGAGACTGTCTCTCTGATATGTTTTTAATTCGTTTGATTCTCATTTTGGTATTTTAATTTTCCCATATGCCAGTGATGATAAGAGGCCATTTCATTCTTACTTCTTTAGCTCACAAGGCCACATGCTTACTTGCTAAGGAATGGTCTACCCATCCTCTCCAGCAGGCACGAATGTCAGCTTAGGAAGTAATTCCCTGTGGCCACAAGACTGGTCCAGCTACCAGTCAGATGAGAGGTCCACCTAAGAACCTAAGGGTCTCTGAATCTTGTCCCAGGGGTGAATGGAAACTGCGAGAGATGCAAGAGACAGTGGTTGTCTGTGCTGAAGAAGCGGAGTCTTAATCCAGGCCACCAGCAGTGCTTTGGGTGTTCCTAGAGCCTTCAGACTCATGAGGCCCTTGGAGAGAATTCAAATGATCTGTGACAATTCCGTCTTTTTCATAATTAGCCGCTAACTGAAATTTAGCAATTTCTTTAATTATATCTGTATGTACAAATCATACATATTATTTTTATCTTCGATAGAAATTACAGATATCCTTTAAAATGTACAATGTACTTGTCTTAGGAAATTTTATAATGGGTCACTTTTAAAATCATACTTTTGTTTCGACGCCTGCCCAGAGTTTGTTACATGATGCGTTGGTATATAAGCACGAAGATAAATGAATATGCTTTAGGATGTCTGCGAAATGGTCCAAAGATGTCATCAGTTGACCAAAGGGATCAAGAAAACAGAGAATTCCTGACTGCAGTGTCAGTTTTGGCAATATCTTTCCTCCCTTGTGCTTCCTAGAATTGAGAAAACTTAGAAGTTCAAATGGCAGTTTTCATGGTCAATGTTTCCTGGAGGGCAGAGTTGAAGCAGTTAACAGCATTGAGCTTTCGTGTTATGAAACTTTTAAAAAAATTGTTGTTTCAACAATGAGGCCTTTATTTGCACACACATGAAACAGTCTCTCCAAGCATGAGCGGCATCATGTAGGTGTTGTGACGACAGTCGTCCTGAAAATGGTAAGCATTCCCTGAAAAATTCCCTTGGATGGTTTGGTTTCTCTTGACCTGTTGGATCATGTCTACATCCGAACCAGGCAGAGGGAAGAAATGTAGGCATCGTTACTTCTACCTTTCAGGACTCTCTTCCCTTGTGGATGGGAGGTGGATACAAGGGCAGCTTCCTTGAACATAGTAGGGTGACTGATGTACTCTGGGGCCTTCCATGTGGCAAATGTGGAATGGTTTTGGTCACAAAAGCTCTGCCAAACGTTCTTGGTGGATCAGAGGGTGCAGCCTAGCTCCCAAAAGCCTCCTCTCCCGTCATCTGTGGGAAACCTCTCTAGGGAGGGATTGCAGTGCACAAGGTTTGGATTCTTCCTTTCGTGTGCTCACCACAGCTCTTCTGCTCTCTGCTCTGGAACTCTGGAACGGACTTCCCTGTGCTGAGCTAGGTGCTACAGCTGGAGTGTTTTCCTCCTGCCCTGACCTCCTGCATTCGTCCTGGTGCCGGTACAGGCCAAAGCACATCATGTAAGTTTTCTTACACAGTTCACACTCCAAAGGCCTATTCTTGGTGTGCAGCTTTGGTAAAGCCTGAAGCCATGGTGTTTCAAGCTCCTTTCACATTCTCTGCACTCACAGGGGTCTTCCAGTGCTGACTGGGGTTAAACAGAAGAAGGCTTTATACCCAGACCTGCTGCAGTGTGAATTTCCTGGGGCAGAGTAAGTGCATTTTGGTTAAAGGTTCTTTGCTTTTATTTCTTAATTTTCTTGATGTGTTCATTATATTTGATGTCTTGACTATTCTTTCTCATGTCTTGTTCACTGACCTTTCCTCTAGATGGTTATCCTAAGACCTTGTCCTTTTCCTTATTGGCTGGGTAAAGCTACTGAATCTTGGCTTGTTGTTCTATGTTGGGACACGATTCTCATTTTCCTGGTTTGTTGTAAGATGCAAAATTTCTTTTTGGATGAATTTAATGTGTTGATTGAGTGTTTGAAGAAAATTTGGACACGCTAAAGGATTATACCAATAGGTAAATTCTACATGTTACTGTTATGGATATTATGCTATAGCATGCTCAGTTATTGCCTAGATTTTAGAAGGAAATTATTGGCTATTCAATAAAGAGTATTATGTTGTTAAGGGGGGAGGCATAAAGCCCATATAAAGTAGTGAGAAGTGCACCTGATGGTGAAGTCTAATTGGAAAATGATACTTGGTACAGTTCTCCCTGAATGTTCCAGGGTGGTCTCTACTGCTGCTACCTTCTGCCTAAGCACAGGTCTCCTACCCTCAGCAGCAAACTGACTTCTGCAGAGTTTGTACAGACAGTGGCACTAAGGGAGGTGACAGCATCATCGAGTGCCCTGCAGAGGTGTCCCACCTCCGTTGTTCCTTCTCAGTATTAAAGGAGTTGCTGTCATTTTCCCCTTGAAGAGCCAAGACATGCTTTGGTAGAGGTAAGGGATGCGCTGGTCCATCTATCACCTTTGTTCTTTCAGACGTTACATTTTCAGTACGGCCTACAAGCTGTGGTTTCCAATAAGTACCAAATGGAAATTCTTCCAGCACCTAATATTGCAGAGTGTGGCCAAAAATATGGAGGAAGTTGAGTGTGAATTCAAAAAGAGGGTTGTAATGCAACACCTCCCTTGTCTCTTAAATCAGTGCTGCAGCCAATATATTTCACCTTCCAGTTGTTGACGTTTAGGCACCCATTCCCATGTGCAAGTGTTTATACTTCTGCTCATTATTAATGCCCACCTGTGTCCCTGCGAGGCACTGCTGGACCCCTTTCAGCTCGTCCGAACTTCTGGGCACTGCCGTAACCTCTCCTACCTGCTCTTTCTTACTGTGTAAGGTCATAAAAGCTGGAATAACTTTAAAAGCATAAGAAGCATTGATGCAAATAGCAAGCATCTTCGACTATTTAAGGAAGTCCACAGCTCACCTTCTTACTACTTTACCAGCTCTGAAAGGGGGCATTGCTGTTGCCTCCTAACTTCTGGTGGGTGTTTTGAGCTCAACCACACAGCAAAGTGGGCAGCAGAGGTCGTGACTTTGCATGCTCCAATAAGCTGCTCAGTCAGTCCTACTGCTTAGCCAACATCCTCTGCTCCATCTCTGTTGGCCTAGTTATTTCTGACTTCATAATTCTGAGCTATTCCTTTAACATAGATGAACATGAAGAAGAGAAGCAAGGAAGAAAGAGAGCAGCTCTGGGTTAGTTTGTTAGCCCGATGAAACAAGGAGAGGCAGAGGCTTTGTCACCCAAAGACTGGCTAAAACACAGACTCTGAGAACAAGGGGTGACGTAATTAGGAGGCCGGCACTTATCCCATGTACCATAGAAAGACGAGTGGCAAATGTTGTGAATATGATTGGTTTAAAGTGCATTATCAGATAAAAAATGGAACCAGGAGGTAATTGTTGTTATGGGAAGCTACGTGAACCCAAAGCTGTTCACTGTATCTTTGGTCCAGCTGAGCAGCAGGCCCTTCTTTCCATCGGCTCTGTGTGCTGTCAGTCAACACATGAGTAAAGATCTTCTTTTAGAGAGTGACTACTTTTTGACATTAACTGTGCCTTGATGGAGCACATAGCATGTGAGTTATGAGTTCTGGCCTGGGAGCTATGAAAGATGACTCAGAAAATACAGCCTTGGAAACACCTCTGACAGCAAAAAGCCCTGCACAGACTTTAGCTCCTATATTTGGTTCCTCCCTGAAGCCCTGGGGTGGCACATAACAACCACCAAGCCCATTTCTGATTGCTATATTTTAGTGTGTTGACACACCTTGTCTTCTTCATGACAAGGTGTAGGAATGAGAGCAGGGATGGGAAAGGAAGAAGGGGGAGGTTTAAGACAGTCTCTCTCCAGGTAACCAGAATTCAACCAAATTGAATGCATTGATGCCAGATATTAGCATCCAATATAGTCATGAAAGAAACAAATCTCAAGAGGCTCAGAATATGAGGCATTTTAGTAGCAAACACCTTGAAGACCAAAATACAGGGTAGGGATGCAAGACACTAGTGTAGTAGTAGGGCTCTTTGCCTACTATGCTCCAGACCTTATGTTCAAATGCCGTGAGGAAAGAGGAGACCAAGATAGAGATATGATGCAGCAAAGGTTCTGAAGTAAGGAAGAGAGGAAAACATCAAGTGTGAGACCAAGCCCTGTAAGAGTCTTAAGGTTTTTGCTTCATTGCCATCCGCCCAGTTTTCAATGGACAGGAGAAATGGCCATATACCTACACAGGAGTTGTAAATGTCAACAAGGAATAAACAATAGAGAAAGAATGAAGTAAGAAATGAATGTAAGGCTTTAAGGGATTGGTTTTTTTTTTTTCAGCAATGAGTTATTGTTAAAACAGGAAATGCCATTATAAATACTCAGTTAAGGGATTTTAGTGGGTTTGGAACATTTAGATACAGAGGTTATTGGAGCTAGTAGGGCACTAAAGAAACTTTAGCGCCTGTCTCACTTTACAGAGGAGACTAGACACCAGAATTGTTATTCCCATGGTCACAAACCCCTGGAACTTAAAGGTAGTCTGGGTCTTAGTCTAGGATCAAAACAGTTTGCCTCTCTCCTCTGTGAAGGCAATGGGAAAACTAACGGTCAAATGCCGCCTTGAATTGCTGGACATCAATGAACACGTTGGAAGCAAATGCGTGGCTAGGACCAGAATCTTGTTTCTTGTTCGGAGCATGAGTTTGCTTGACATGACACCATTCATGGCTTCATAGGTAGGGTTTCCTGGTGTTACATCTAATTTGGGGGCAGGAAGTTTCTTAGACAGTTCTCTTGGAAGTACAACTGGGCGTAAGGGAAAATTGAGCCAATGTGCAGTGTCCTGAAGATCACAGGCAATTATGATTGTTGGGAGTTGGGGCACAAAGGCCAGATCTTATGAAGTACCTTGAAAGGAACCATTACTTTAAGTAAGGATGCCCCTCAATCAAGGAACTTCACAAATATTACTGACAGCTGAGGCCTGCCAACATGTCTAGAAACTGGGCGATGGTGTTTGTATTCCTAATGCCACCTGGACAGCATGTTTTAGTCTATTATTTATACTATGCAGGTGCAAATTTTCATAGATGTACTAAGAATTAATCTTCTGAGATTATCATGGGGTTCTTTTCCTGGGGCAGGATTCTCATAAAAACATGGTCAGGAGCACAAACTGTAGTTCTTGGTGTAATAGTTTAAAGCTTTTTTCCCTCCCCCTCTGACATTCCTGATGGCTTTCATGACGACACAACTCTCACCATGTTGAAGCTACCATATTCATATTAGCTTTCTTTACCGGCTAATTCAGTCATGTAGACCATTTTTTTTATGCCTCTCATTCTTACTAGATGTAAGAATCACTACTTTCCTTCAATGATCAAGGTCGACTAAGACTAGACTTTTATTACTTTCAAAATATCAGTTCCTAGATTTATATATTCAACCAAACAGGGGCACAGCACACATCATCAATTAGAGAGTACAATGCATCAAGCTGGTCCCGTAGCGATGCCTTCTATAGTCTTTCCGTTGCTTTATGGGGCCAGTAGTTCCTGGTTGGCATGATTTGCGACCAGTAATCACATGGTCAAGTACAGGTAACTATTCCCACTCTTCCCTTTGTTCTGTTCTGTATTATGAGGCTTATCATCTGGATGTTTCCAACATAGGAAGTTCTCAAATATTAGTACTGACTGGGTAGGAAATGGGTAGGAATGTGAGTAGAAAAGCCAGCTGGATGCTCATAACCTGTGTTTGTTTCTGTCAAAGTGAAGTACTGTTCTTTCAAGTTAAAAGGTCTGTATTAGCCGCATTTCTTGCTTCTGAGGGAAAAACGAGTCTAGTTAAAGCTACTTAAGAAAGGCTTATTTTAGACCATAGCCTGAGGTCCGGTCCATCATGGCGGAGGAAGCACGACAGCAGGCACGTTAAGCGGCTGGCTACATTGTGTCTGCAGTCAGAAAGTCGAATAAGGTGAACACTGGTCTTCCATTCCTTTTCTCCATTTTATTGGATCCAGGAACCCATCCCACTGAGAGTGCTGTTCATGTTTGGGGGTCATGTTCTTCCCTATCACTGAAACATTGCTAGCAACACTCATGGAAACCCCTAGAAATGTTTCTGTGGTGATTCTAAATCCAGCCAAGATAACAATGAAGACTAGCTACGACAAAGATGCAATCTATTCAACTAGCCACCATGAGACTGTTTTGTCTCCTGCAGAGACGATGTGATTCTGGGGAGTTAATGTTGCTATCTTTTTCTAGCAGACTGAATACTGAATATTTGATGAGTCCATTAGCTTGAACAGCTTGGACAGCTCAACTGGTTGGAGCAGTACTCCTGAGCCCGTCTATAATTCTGTCCCTGACACTAGCCGTAGACTACAGAAATTGACTGATGCCCACTGATCTGGTCCTATTGTTTCTCTGGTTAGTTAGTACCTCTTCCATGGCAGGTGCTCTCTGATAAATATTAACAGCTTGTGTGTGTGTGTTTGTGTTTGTGTGTGTGTGTGTGTATGTGTGTGTGTGTGTGTGTGTGTTGGTTATTTAATTCAGGGCCATACAAATGCTGACTTGATATATACTCTTTTCCTTTTTTGGCATTTCTTAAAGTTGGCTATTTTCATCCACCTGGCCTGTGATTTGGTACTGTATTCTTGGTAGTGAAATAATGTTGTCTCCAGAATATGGATATACCTACTAAGCAAGTGCTTTATTTTACATAGTAAGGAGAGAACATTGCAACTATATAAAAAAATGCCAAGACCATGGGATCCCCAGAAATTTCACTGATGTAATATAGACCCTTAGATTTCATAATATTCATTTCCCACCCTCTACTGTGCATGTATTTTACCTAGGCCTATGATAGACTTGCCGTTTTTCTCATCTGACACAGTAAACATGACATTTACATATAGTAGAACAATGGTATTTTTGTGATATGCCTAATCAGCCAAGATCTATTAGAATAAATGGATATAATCCATCACATAAGTAGACTCAAGGACAGAAAGTACAGATAATCTCTTTAGATACAGCAAATTCCTTTGACAAAATCCAATGTTCATAAAGTCTTGGAGAATCTGGGAATAGAGGGAACACATCGTAACACAATGAAAGCAACGTTAAGCAAGCCTACGGTCATATAAAATCTATGAAGAGACAAAACTCAAGGCATTTCCACTAAAATCAGAAACAAGAGTAGGCTGTCCTTTCTCCCCACTCCTGTTCAACACAGAACCTGAAGCCTTAGCTAGAGCAATAAAATAAACCAGGGCGGTAAATAGGACACAAATAGCAAAAGAAGTCCAAGTATCCGTATCTGTAGACGACATGGTTCTATGTATGAAAGAGCCCAAAGACTATGGCAGAAAACTTCTAGTGTTGATAAACATATTCAGCAATGTATCAAGATCCAGAAATAATACGCAAAATTAGTAGCCTTCCTATATGCAAATGACAAACACAGAGAAAGAGATCAGGGGGGAACACTTCAATTTCTAATAGCCTAGACCATCTTGGAATGTACCTAATAAAAGAGATAAAAGACTTTAAGACATTTCTAAACTTCTAAAAAGAAGTTGAAGAAGATTCCAGAAGATGGGAAGGTCTCCCACACTCATGGATTGGTAGCATTAATTGCAGAAATGGCCACCCTACCAAAAAGCAACCAACAGTTTTATTGAAATCCCCACAAAAATTTCAATGAAATTCTTCATAGAAATGAAAAACAGTCTTAAATTTTATGTGGGAATACAAAAGACTCAGAATAATGAAGATAATCCTGAACAATAATAAAATCTGCTTGACATGTGGTTGTACCAGTCCTGCTCAATAGGGTGAAGCCCATACCTGGCACTGTTACTGGCACAAAAACCTGTGGCTGGATGGCTCCTATGTCGCAGGAGAGAACCTATTGCCATTATTCTTCCAGATGGAAATATCAAACCAACTGCTAATGATTTATAGTTATACCTATCAATTAATGTGTACCTCAGCCCTTGTCACAGAGGCTTCTACTTTTAGGAAGTGGTGATTAATGCAAAGCTCCGGAGATGGCCACAACTAAGGGAAAAAGAGCGTACAGGACCCTCAGCCCTAAATGGAATGTAAGTGTCATACCTTCTCTTCCCAAGGCTCAAGAGCATTCCTCAGGAATGGTCTGAACGATTTTAAGAGTCAGAGGTGATGGATGACTACAGGAAAATGTGTTTTCTAGACACAGAGACAAGTTGTACATAAAAATTCACAGAGTTGTGGCAGCATATGCAGGACTTGTGCAAACTCAAGCCAGAAGAACATTCTGGCATGGAGACGGCAGGTGGGCATGAAGTCCCACTCCTAGCTGAGGAACTGTTAGTGTTTGATAACTTCTGGGGAGACAGCATCAGTTTTCTTTAGAAATCTAGCCCCTGGTGGGTCCAGCATACTCTGGTAGAAGGTCACACATCAATGTATATGTGGGCAGCACATGTTAGACCTGATGGGTCTATTAAAAAATAGCAGGAAAGTTAGGTAGGTATTGAATTGAAAATGATATCTGGAGGTGTTGGGAGAAGTTAATTACAATCAAAACACAGTGTATGAAATCCTCGAAGAACTAATTTTAAAAATGAGAATAAAATGATCTCTTAGACTAGATGCTGGGGAAATAGCTCAGTAGTTCAGAGTCCTTTTGGTGCAAGCACGAGGATTTGATTTCAGATCCTCTGCATTCATGTTAAAAAAATAAAGGTAGGCATGGCCATGAGCGCCAGAATCCCAGTGCTGTGAGGTTAGAGCCAGGTGGATCACTGGGGCTTTCTGGTCATTAACATAACTCCAGGATAAATGAGATCCCCTGTCTCCAGGCAATAAGGTGGAATATGTTCAAATAGAACATTCACTGTCCTCCTCTGGCCTCCTCATGGGTGCACACTCCTATCCACACACTATAAACATACACATAGAAAGGAAAACACTCAAACTGTATTATAACACAGAAGATGATAGTTATTGGATTAAAAATGTCTATTGTGTATTTCAAGAGAATGTGAGCTCCTTCTAACCCTTTATTCTGTTTTCTGTTTGTTTTGCATCCCGACCAATGTTTCTCCTCCCTCCTCTTCTGTTTTAAGGAGAAATGTATGCATCCTCTATACCTAAGACGTGGTCATTTTTGTGTGCTCGAAGAGATGCAGTATTTGTTACTGCTTCCTCGTGGGTTTGTGACATCTGCCATGGATACTGCTGTCTTCTCAGACCCATCATATTCATCAGGACAAGTGGTGAATGGAGGGGAGACAGGCTGAGAGTCAGCACTTCTGTATCCAGTGGGTCTCTGGTGGTGGTCATTAAATCTCTACCACTCTGCCTGAAATATGATAGCTTGTTAGAGATGCCCTGAAAAAATATCAATGAAGCAAAGAGGAGAGGGGGCAAGACTGGGCAGAAAGAAAAGCTGTACTGGTGTCCAGTGGGTCACCATGTAGGAAATCTTGGGGTTCATTATTCCTACAGTTTCCCTGATTTGGGGAGAGGAAACTGGAACTTTGGAGTCTTGTGCTAATCACCATTGGATCTGGGCTATGCAGGGAAAGACCAGGACCCTAAAACATAGAATAACACATGTCACATACATCTTTATTAACAAGGAAAGGCTTATAGAAGCTTTTTGTATATTTGAAGTGAAGGCTAGCATAACAATGGGCACAGGAAGAGAAACGACGCTGCTACACTCTAATTACAAAAAGTACACTATTTGCATACTGAGCAGACATAGAATTCTGAAGATGGTACTTGTAGACTGATGGATGAGTCTGGAATAGAATAAACCACTTCCCACAAATTGCCTGTGTGTAGTTGGAGCTAGGGAAAACTAGTCGCCCCAGGCTGACTTCTGTCTTTCACAGGCTAACAAGGGCCACTTTACGTTACGGAGCTCATTCAGGTTGGGGTCCATTCCAGCAGCTGCACAAGGACTCTGTGTATCTGTGGACTGAATTAATAATCCATAATCAATAACAACATTTTTCTCTTTAAACGCTTGATCTTAGATGAGACTTCATGAAATTATGGGTATGGGTTTATGTGTATTGCTAATCAAAGTTTCACATGCTTGTAAGTGTGAGAAAAGTGTGTTCATTTGGGATTTCCAATATGGCTAAGTTATTTGAGAGGCCTTTGCAGAGCACCTCATTGGATCACCACTTTACTTTTCTCTTTCTCATTCTGTCTTTAGAGTTTTCACTAAATCTGATACTGTTGATATGACTCCTGGCAAAGATGGAGAAAAAAAAAAAAACCTCTCCTCATCCCAGATTGGAAACTGTTGATAGAAAAAGTTGGTTTCAGGGCCCTCCTGAAGCTTCTGAGTTGTTTCCTTCCCGAGTCTTAACGAGCCTCCTTTTAGGACTTCTGAGTCTTTAGGCACTTCCCTGAAGGATGGAATGTTTCACCATTCTTTAGAACCTCAGTCTGAAAAACTTCCTTCCAAAATGGAACATACCAATGGGGAAGAAACTGCCACAGAGCAGATATATAATACATAGCATATTTACAGAGTGACTCTGTCATCTCCATTTGGAATGTGTTTCATGAGAACAGGGAGTTTGCCTACCTGATCTATCTTCCTGTCTAATGGCACTAACTTTTAGAAGATACTTAGAACATTATAGATCCTTAAATTTGGGTTAATAGGATGGACCAATATCATGTGAGTCATGATCTATTTGTTTAATGTATTTCTGTACTTTGATATAGCATATTATCATTAGCACAAGAACAAAGTTAATTTTGATGAGTTCAGAAGTAAAAGTATTATAGCTTTTTCTTCGTAAGTTTTGACTAGAATAATTGAGTTTGGTTAATTAGGAACTCTTGAATTCCATTGAGAGATCTTCAATTTCATATACCACATCTTAGCAGTGATTCTGACTCTGTAGTTCCTGACAGTAATTAATAAAGTTACTGCAGCATTGATAGTGGTGATGATGCTGGTGGTCATGATGGGGATATGAATGATAACTAATGGACAGGGTTTGTTTTTTATTGTTCTGAGTTAGTTTAAACTTCTTTTTATGCTTAGCATGTGTGTATGCATGTGTGTGTGTGTGTGTGTGTGTGTGTGTGTGTGTGTGTGTAGGTCAGAGAACAATTTATTTAAGTTCATTCCTTCTTTCTACCATATGGGCCTTAGAGATTGAATTTAAGCATAGAGACAACTTCCTTTATCAGTGGTGACATCTCACTGGCACTTGTGTTAAGACTTTGGTTTTCAGCAATTTCTGTGGTACTTCCTATAACTGTAAAGCACACTTAACTACTAAATGATAGGAAAATGGAACTGCAGAGAACTACACTTCAAAGCCATGCTCGTGATTAGTTGTAGAACTGTAACTAGAATATTGATTGTTGTGATGCTTAAGCCAATGCTTGTTACTGTGGCATCCTGAGAACAGAGCACATATAATTTAAAGTCAGAAATTCCTCTTTCAAAATTAAAAGCACTGGTTTCTCAAAACTCTGTGTGTGATGTGTGTGTGTATGTAGTATGGTGTGGTGTGTGTGTGGTATGTGTGATGTGGTGTGTGTGTGGTTTGTGTGTATGTGTGTGTGTAAGTGATTTGAGTGTTGTGTATATATATATATACATGTATAAGTGTGTGTAAGTGATGTGTGTGGTGTGGTGTGTGTACATGTGTGGTGTGGTATGTTGTGGGGTGTGTGTGTGTGTGTGTGTGTGTGTGTGTGTGTGTGTGTTGTGGGGTGGTTGGGACACTCAAAGACTATTGAGAAACATCCTGGACAATCAGGCAACCAAAAGGCTAGAAGAAAAATGTGAATGTCAAGAGCAGAATTTGAAAGTCCATGGAAGCAGAGAGGAGATAAGAAGCTTGAGCAGAGCCAGGGTAAGATTATAGAAGAAATCCCATTTCAGTGAATCTAAGAAATTAGAGGAAGGACATACCATAAAGAATTGATAAGGTGTACACATTGTCAAAAGCGCTATGCATAAAGTTTCTATCTATACAATGTAGTAAGAAGGATAGTGGTCAACCTAAACTTAACTTCTCTCTGTGTGAGACCTTGCAGTTTATCCCAGATATTCTATATTGTGTGCATAGATACTGTTTGATTGATGGTAGAGCCATAGCTCAACAAGCTCTCGGCAAGCTGAAGATATCAAAAAATGAAAAAAATTTCAAAATTGAAAGTTAAAAATGCATCTGAGATACCCATCTACTGAAATCCATGCCTTATTTTAGTCTTGTCCACGTGCACATGCTCAGAAAATTTAGACTACAGATAAACAAAATCATATAGTGCGAAAATTAAGGTAAAACAGCACCAAACAGTTATTGTAACTTACTGAATACTGTGAGAATCATGATCCTTATAGGGATGCTTCCAACTAATGTTGATGGTTTGAATGAAAATGGCCCCCATAGACCATAGGGAGTGTCATTATTGGAGATGTGTCCTTGTTGGAATAGGTATGGCCTTGTTGGAGGAAGTATGTCATAGAGGATGGGCTTCGAGGTTTCAGAAGCTCTAGCCAGGCCCAGTGTCCCTCTCTTTCTGCTGCCTGCTGATCTAGATGTAGAATTCTTGGCTCCTTCTCCAGCACCGTGTCTGCCTGCATACCTGTATGGAAACATCCTTTATGACAACCTCTGAGCTTGTAAGTCATCCCCAATTAAATGTTTTCCTTTATAAGAGATGCCATGGCCATGGTGTCTCTTCACAGCGATAAAACTCTAAGGGACTACACAACAAAGGTACACTGGGCCTGAAGATGCCTGCAGCATTGTACTGCTTGGTGTTGGGATGGCTCTCTGGTAGGCCATCACCTTTTCTCTTTTCTCATGAGGCTAGAGAATAACTATTACAAGTCACTGGGGGCTTTGGCATTGACTGATGGCTTAGTGGGCTTGATATTCTTTGGGAGAATATCAAGTGTTGACTGAACAGTCTGTTCTTTTCACTGCACGTTTCCCTACATCAGGCAAGGACAGCCGACATCTGCTCAAAAGTACTTACAGAACTCTCAGAGAGTGCTGAGATCTGTTCCTTCTAATGTCTGCACACCACTAACTATTGATGCCAGCAAATGCCTTCGCGGCTTTATTTGTTGTGAAATTCCTTGTTGTCTTGGGTCTAACTCTTTCTTCTTCCTCACATTCTTAACCACGTTCTTCCTCTGTTCAATCAGCACCTCCCTAGGAAGCTGCTCACTTTTGTGACAACGAGCTCATGAATATTCTCCTTATCGATGCGCTGTTCTGTTTCCCAAGCACCAACCCGCTGCTCTTTACTATTTCAACAACAGAGGAATCTTTGTTGAAGTCTCTGAATGTCTTCACATATGTCTTCAAAACTTACTTCCAAATGCCATCCATGCGTTTCTCTGTGGCTTCCCAGGCCGCGTGATGTTCTGCATCTCATTTCGAATGCTAAACCTTTCCAAACCCCTGAGTGCTTTGGAGAGTGATCAGCTGCCCCAACTTTCTGCACAAGCGTTCAGAGTAAATAGCATTTAGTGGTAAATAGCTGTTTTGAGTGTAGCTATTAAACAGCTATTGCACTTTGATCTATTGGTTGAATGAGTGATTGGAGTGAGCCACAAATACAGCAATTTTACATCAGGTTGGGTAATGCAGATAAGCTGTGAATGCCCTGAAGTATGTTTGATATCAGAAGAATCTTAACTAGGGTGTCATTTTCTCTACATTACGCTCTTTCCTGTAGAATAACACAGTTCAAAAGCAAATCTGCTATGCTAACATCATCCAGGTTTCCTTCTTATGGTGATCAGAAACAGGAAGGGCAAGGTTGATCACATTCTTGAATGCTCTAGGATGGTCTGTGACAGATTAGGAAAGGCTTTAATTTGGACACTGCAGTATTTCCAGGGCAGAGCAGCACTGAGTGATGCTTAATGCCTTGCATCTTGGCATTGTCTTGGACTCTTGATGAACCTAAGCACGCTCTGGCACATGCTTCTAGAGCAAGCTGGCTTCATCAGCACTAAATATTTGTTCTGACAAATGCTTTTCTTCTACAATTATCTTATGCAGCTCTTTCTTCAAAGCTTCTGGCATGTGTTGCCTCACTGTGGGTCATCACATTATTAAATTTATGGTGCCGTTTGGAGCACTGAAACAAACCCTGGCTTTCTGTGTATGCAAACATGGCATGTTGTATTGTGTCTCAGTGGCTTCTTCTTCTGTCTGGACCATAAGAGAGCATGTAGCTCTGTATCTGGTTTTCCATCCATATGACAAAGAGTTTTCCAAACTATCAATGAGCCTAGTTCTTTACTTTATGAAGACAGTAGGTTTAACTTGTTTCACTGTGTCATTGATGAGCTTACCTCATGGACAAGATGACAACTGTGGAAGGCCTAACTTATGTGTAATGGCTGTTATTGCCTTACCTTCTTCATACTGGACCATTATCTTGAATTTCACCTCACGAACAATTACCGCTTTCTTCTCACAAGCTAGACTTTTGTCTGGCTTGAACTTGCATGGGATATTGTCATAATGACTGTGAGCTCGCATGTGCATCTACCCTGTTGTGTCCAATGTACACCATAGACATGATGGAATGTAAACATATAAAACACAGCATCTAAAACACAGAGGTAGCACAGTACCTTACACAGGACTGATGACGGAAGCTGGGGACTATTGCTGCTGCCTGACACTAAGAGACTATATTGTGCCACACATCACTAGCCTGGAAATAGATGAAAATTAAAGATTTGAACTTTGATTTCTATTGGACTTGTATCATTTTCACATTATTACAAAATGAAAAAATAATATGTTAAACCGTTGGAAGTCAAAGTCTGTTCATAGAAGTATAAAGAGCATGTTTATATGTATGTTAGTATATACTATTAAATATACTACTCCATAAGAGGTAAGTTGAGAAAACCAGTGAAAACCTCTGAACCTGATAATAAACACTTTCACCATCAAGAATTTTGTAAATAACCTGTGGAATTATAGTAGCATTTTATCCTGCAACAACTCACATTGCCTGTGTCTGTGAAATCTTTCTCTACATTTGCCATTGCATTGCACAGTCCATATTAATGCACACACATGCACACACACACTTACATGCACACACACACTTGCATGCACACTCATACACATACATGCACTCACATATGCATGTACACACACATATATGCAAGCACACACACATGCGTATACAAACACACACTCACACACAAGCACGAACACACACATACACGTGCACACACGCACACCCACAAACACACACACACTTCTCACTATTGGTGGAGAGTTGGCTTCAGGGCCTCTTTGGTTCCAGTATCTACAGATGTTCAATTCCCTTACATAAAATGATGTATGCGGCTGGAGAGATGGCTCAGCAGTTAAGAGCATATACTGCTCTTTGAGAAGACCTAAGTTTGGGCCCAGCACCCATGTTCAGTGGCTCACAATGGCCTGCAACTCTAACTCCAGGGAAATATAACACTTTGGTCCCTGGGCACCCAAGCTCACGTGCATAAATCACACACAAACATACACATAGGCACAACTAAAATGACAAAATAAATATTTTTAAATTGACATCATATTTGTATATAGTGTATACATATCCTTCCATGTCCTTTACATCATCTCTAAATTATGCAGGCATAGGATATGTAAATGTGCTATAAATCACATTATGCTGTCCTGTTTCAAGAACAATGAGAAGGAAGAAGTATTTGTTGTAGCCAAAGCCTTGGAGTGTTTCAGACTTAGCCATGCATGCTTTACCACAAACACTTCAGCACTTAGTTTCCAGGAACAGGGACATTCTCCTGCATAACCATGACACAATTATCAAATTCATAACACTCTCCATGGATACAGCATTAGCTTCTCACAGACAATGCATTTCACATTTTATTTACTATTGCAATAGCTTCATCACAATTTCTTTCCCACACTGAAGCCAATGTCACAATATATTGAATTCATGCTGCCTTAAGAATATTTAATTCAGAAACTGTCCTCAGTCATCTTTACTTTTGCAGCATTAGCATTTTGGAGGGTAAGGCAAATTATTTTGTAGAACGAGCCCCCTTTAGTATGTGCCTGTTTTCTTGTGTGGGTGAAATCTGTCAGGTTTCTTTATAGAAATTTATTATGTTCTCTGCTTCAAAATGTTAGAGCATCATAATAAAATTGTACAAATGACTGCAGCACCAATTAGCAACACTATATATATATGTATCTATGTGAATTAATAACAGCGAATACATTATTACTAAGTGACTGAAATATTCTATTTGTTTTTCATTCCATCGTTTTGCCATTGGCATTTGCAACAGAATTTTTAAATAATTTCTCGCTGATTGGAATAAGATACCCTTTCTCTGGAATCAGCTATTTCTTCAAGTAGCCCCTTTGTAAATTGGTAAATAGTGTCTTGAAACCATGAGTCTATCAGTCATATAAAGAACTAAAATCCAATTAGAATTAAGGATATATGATTATTATAGAATTAGTGTGACTATAAATTGATCTCTTAATACCATCTTGAAATAAATAATCAGATCTTATGACCAAATGTTTGTTGACCCATATTGTATAACCTGGGCATTCTGAGACTTTGTTCTCTGTCCTTTTGATTTGATAAGAAGAACATTGTAATTTCACTATAATATCAAATGTAGTCCTACCATAACCTTGCAATATGTAGGGAATTCTAGAAATAATGAAGAAAATTAATAAAGCATATAAGTCATTAATGGTCTAGAAAAAGCTTAAGATTAAGCATGCTTTGAAACATTGTATTTCTGTACTTTTTTCTATTAAGATGCTGTAAGTATATAAAGGAATTCTAAATTATTTTAGCATATTTAACTTTATACATTTTGAAACAGAAATTAATTTAAAGAAAATAATTTAATAAATTAACCATCTGAGAAGTACATCATGGAATGAATGCTCTCCATAAACAAAAAGCCCTTGATATTAAAGAGTTGAGTACCAAGTGCTGGTACTGTTTTTATGGAGTTAGTCATGTGAGAGAGAACCTCAGTTGAGAAATTGCCCCTATATGCCTGGGCCATAAACAAAATTGTAGGACATTTTCCTAATTAGTGATTGATGGGAAGGCTGAGGGGGGATGCCTAACTTACTCCAGGTGCTCTAAGAAAGCAGGCTGAACAAGCTATGAGGAGCCAGGTAGTAAGCAGCATGGCCTCTGTATCAGCTCATGCCTCATGCCTTCAAATTCCTGTGAACTCCGAGTTCCTGCCTTGGTTTCCCTCTATAGACTTTGATTTCAAAATGTGTTAGCAAAACAAACCCTTCGGTCTCCAAGTTGCTTATCACCACAGTGTTTTATCACAGCAGTAGAAACCTGAACTAGACAGACATTGGTCCCAGGAGAGTGGGGTATCGCCATGGCAATCCCGACCATGTTTATTTTGGAACGGATGTAGAACGACTGAAACATTGGCCTAGAAAAGTCACTGAGTGTTGGGAGCTCAGTGGGCTGTTCTGTGAGGAGAGCTTGGGGGACAATAGTGTTGAGAGCTGTGCAGATGACAGGGGCCTGGCTTGTGAAGTTTCAGAAGAAGTATGCCATGGTTCTGGTCAGCTAGCACTGGAAATAAGCTGTGATTAACAAGAGACCAGCATCACTGAGGTGCAGTCTTTGTTTTCCTGGGACAACTGATGGGGCTCAGCTGGAGTTGAGAAAGTGGTAATTAAGAAGAGCCCAACATCACTGGGTGAAATATTCTGGGAAGTCTTTCAGAGTGAGCACAAGGGGCTGTGTTTCAGAGATGGCCAAGGTTATACCTTTACGCTGGTAACTGGACTTGTAGTGTGTAGGGGCACCCTAGGTGGTGCAGGTTTTGAAGGCATACACAGGGTCATGGAGAACAGCTGAGGAGTGGTATGCAAGCCAAATAAGCCTTTTGTTTTCCAAGTTGCTTTTGGCCTTGGTGTTTTTTAGCATATAATAGAAACCCTAACTAAGACGCTATGCCCTCTGGGAACAAATTGGGCAGACCATCACTGTACACCTAACAATTGCTACTTTGATTTCTCTTGTGAAATCACATAACGTGTTAGAACATATGGATTTATAAACTGCCATATGGAATTACCCAGAAGGGGACTTAAATATCCGTCAGTCATTTTATTACTTGGAAACTTAACACAAAGAAATTCAAATACTCACTAAATGTCATCCTGTTACAATACCAAAGTGAAGGGAAAAGCTAAGATAGTTATGATTTTGGTTGTCATACTTCGTCTTTTTCAGTATCCATAATAAAGATTTAAACACCTGAGTATGCTAATTCCCAAACTCTGGAGGCTGTAGCAGGAGGGTTGCTCTCAGGAATTCAAGGCCAGCCTGGATAATATATCAGACCCTCTAATGCCAAATAGCAAGACCAAAAGAAAGACTCTAAAAGCAACTAAGATATACATTAATTAACTAAAAATCTTGAGGTATTGCTGATGTCAGTTGTGGTCTGAATGTGACATGTCCTCCACAGACTCAGCTTGGGGTGGGCCTTGAGATGGGGCCTACCTGGAGAAAGTGTGTCATCGGAAGGAAGCCTAAGACTAGCCAGACCCAGCTTCCTGTCCCCTCTCTGCTTCCTGATTGTAAAGCAATGTGACCAGCCCTCATTTTGCTCCAGCCATGCCTTATCTGTCATGATGGTCTGTAGCCCCTTGCACTGTCTACCTGAGGAACTGTCCTTACTTTGCTTCCAGTTAGTTATTGGCCACGAGCAAAGCAACTCCTTTAATGTGTTTCTGTGTGATGCCGAATTTTATGGTAGCTCTGTCTCTAAGGTTTACCAGATGAGGGAGTGGCCAGGTAGATACCAGTTCTGTTTATTGCTTCTGCAAAGATTAAAAGAAAAACAAACAAACAGCAAAGCCAAAAAATAAAAATCACCGAGAACAACAACAGTGAAAAATGGTAAATTTGTTTGTTTGGCAAAGATACTGCACATACACAGGACTTACTGGTGGAAAAAATCATTGCCATTATCCAGGGCAGGAGAAGTTAAGTATTGCCCAGATGCAGTGAGTTAAATCAGCAGTGGGCAAGGTCCCCCTCTAACCCCCCCCCCACCCCGCAGTTCACTAAAGAACGATTGAGAAAGTATTATTGTTTTTAATTGGTTTCCATTTGACCTTATTAAAAGTTTAAGTGTGCTTTTTCTCTAACCTTTCCTCCTTTGACATTTCTTACCTTGTATTTTACAGTTCCCTTTGTCTTTCTTCACCATAATTCCCCTTTAAAGCCGCGTTCTCTTTGCTTGGGGAACAGGGAGGGCTATCTCCTGAACTTACTCAAGGGGTCAACAGCAAAATATTCTTTTTTTTTTCTTTTAGTAATTTTATTAAATTATAAAAAGTTTCCATTTACGCCCCTCCTCCCAACGCCCTCCCACTCCCCCCCTCCCTCTCCTCCTCCCTCTTTGTCCCCAAGGGAAGTCAGGGTCTCCTGCCCTGTGGGAAGTCCAAGTTCCTCCCCCCTCCCTCCAGGTCCAGGAAGGTGAGCATCCAAACAGACTGGATCCCAAAAATCCAGTATATGCAGAGGAAACCAGTCCCAGTGTCATTGTCAATGGCTTCTCGGAAAGACTGCAGGCCAGCCACATTCAGAAAATCCAACCACATTCAGAGAATCTGGTTGGATCACATGCTCTTTCAGTCACGGTCCATCTGGCCTTGGTAAACTCTCATTAGATCCGACCCCTTGTATCAGTGGGTGATAGTATCCCTCGCAGTCCTTCGTCATTTTCTTCCTCCTTTTGCTCCTCGTTTGGAACTTGGGGGGCTCAGTTCGGTGCTCCAACGCGGGCCTCCATCTGTATCGTCATCCAACGCCAGGTGAGGGATCTATGGTGATAAGCAAAATATTCATCAGTATGGTCACGGGCCAAGGCTGGTTCAGGCACCCCCTCCTCTGTCCAGAGAACAATCTGGGGATCTCTCCTTGGACCTGGGATCCCATATATAATCAAGTTTCCTGTAAACTCTAATATGACTCCCTTAGTTGAAATATATTCTTCCCTGATCCCACATTCATCCTTCCTCCCTTCCCCCCATCCCGGTCAACCGAGCTTTCTCCATTCCTCCCCTACTCCCTTCTCTCTAACCCTCACCCCTTCCAACAACCCTCCCACCACCCCCCCCCTCATGCACCCAAGGTTACCTGGGACTCTTGACTATTTCCTACCTCCTGGCGGATAGGTAAATAATCTTCATCAGGTTCG
This sequence comes from Myodes glareolus, assembly GCF_982192425.1. Lineage (NCBI taxonomy): Eukaryota > Metazoa > Chordata > Mammalia > Rodentia > Cricetidae > Myodes > Myodes glareolus. The sequence continues at coordinate 39,898,805 of NC_142048.1, forward strand.
TCTTCTTATTTAGCTTCTCTAGGATCACGAATAATAGGCTCAAAGACCTTTAATTATGGTTAGAATCCACTTATGAGTGAATACATACCGTGTTCCTCTTTTTGGGTCTGGCTTACCTCACTCAGTAAAGCGTTTTCTATGTCCATCCATTTGCATGCAAAATTCAAGATGTCATTATTTTTTACCGCTGAGTAAAACTCTAATGTGTATATGTTCCACACCTTTTTTAACCATTCTTCTATTGAGGGGCACCTAGGCTGTTTCCAGGTTCTGGCTATTACAAATAGTGCTGCTATGAACATAGTTGAACAAACGCTTTTGTAGTATGTTTGGGCATCTCTAGGGTATATTCCCAAGAGAGGAATTGCTGGGTCCTGAGGGAGGTTGACTCCCAGTTTCCTGAGAAACTGCCACACTGATTTCCAAAGTGGCTGCACAAGTTTGCATTCCCACCAACAATGGATGAGTGTTCCCCTCATTCCACATCCCCTCCAGCATAGGCTATCATTGGTGTTTTTAACTTTAGCTATTCTGACAGGTGTAAGATGGTATCTCAAAGTGGTTTTGATTTGCATTTCCCTGATCGCTAAGGAGGTTGAGCATGACCTTAAGTGTCTTCTGGCCATTCGAAGTTCATCTGTTGTGAATTCTCTGTTCAGATCAGTACCCCATTTTTTAATTGGGTTAATTAGAGTTTTAGTGCCTAGTTTCTTGAGTTCTTTGTATATTCTGGAGATCAGACCTTTGTCTGATGAGGGGTTGGTGAAGATCTTCTCCCAGTCAGAAGGCAGCCTTTTTGTCTTACTGACAGTGTCCTTTGCTTTACAGAAGCTTCTCAGTTTCAGTAGATCCCATTTATTCATTGTTTCTCTTATTGTCTGTGCTGCTGGGGTCCTACTTAGGAAGAGGACTCCTGTGCCTATATCTTGTAGACTACTTCCCACTTTCTCTTCTATCAGGTTCAGAGTGGACGGATTAATGTTGATGTCTTTAATCCATTTGGACTTGATTTTTGTGCATGGTGATAGATATGGATCTACTTTCATTTTTTTACAGGTTGACATCCAGTTATGCCAGCACCATTTGTTAAAGATGCTTTCCTTCTTCCATTGTATACCTTTAGCTCCCTTGTCAAAAATTAGGTGCTCATAGGTTTGTGGGTTAATATCCGGGTCTTCTATTCGATTCCAAAGGTCGATTTCTCTGTTCTTATGCCAATACCAAGCTGTTTTCAATACTGTAGCTCTATAATAGAGTTTGAAGTCAGGGATGGTAATGCCTCCTGAAGTTCCTTTATTGTATAAGATTGTTTTGGCTATCCTGGGTTTTTTGTTTTGCCATATAAACTTGATTATTGTTCTCTCAAGGTCTGTGAAGAAGTTTGATGGGATTTTGATGGGGATTGCATTGAATCTATAGATTGCTTTTGGTAGAATTGCCATTTTTACTATGTTGATTCTCCCAATCCAAGAGCAGGGGAGGTCTTTCCATTTTCTGGTATCCTCCTCAATTTCTTTCTTCAAAGACTTAAAGTTTTTGTCAAATAGGTCTTTCACTTCCTTGGTTAGAGTAACCCCAAGATATTTTATGCTATTTGTGGCTATCATGAAAGGTGATGTTTCTCTGATTTCCCTCTCTGCTTCTTTATCCTTTGTGTATAGGAAGGCCACTGATTTTTTGGAGTTGATCTTGTATCCTGCCACGTTACTAAAGGTGTTTATCAGCTGTAGGAGTTCTTTGATAGAGTTTTTGGGGTCACTTATGTAAACTATCATATCGTCAGCAAATAACGAAAGTTTGACTTCATCCTTTCCAATTTGAATCCCCTTGATCTCCTTATGTTGTCTTATTGCTATTGTCAACAGCAAAATATTCTTGAGAACGAAATTGCCCTTGTTAGCTTAGCTGCTAAGAGAATGACATGAGTCAATATTTCTTACTTCTCCAAGACATTGGCCATGTACCCCAACAATAATTGCTTGTAAATGTGTTTGTCTTTCTGCTGTTTCTGGTGGAGACCAAGGATGTGTCTTCTCATCACTGTTTTCCCAATATTTGCTCCAGTTTCTGCCACATGGTAAGGGTTCAATAAATGTTTGTTAAATGAATTAATACTTGGTAATGTAGTCGCTTATTCAAGTGTTTGTCTCCTGTGTTGTACAGAGTGTGAAGATGAGGATCAAACATCATCAACCTTTCTGCTGCTATCTGTCTTTCACAAACTACCCAGGAGATAGATACTCAAACACATTTCAGGGCATGAAAGGATTCAGAATAAAAAAGGAGACCGAGTTAGGGACTCTTTACTTGCATTTTTACTTGAGGGTTTGTAGGAAAGCATCCTCCAGAATTGTTTTTCTTTGTCCATGTCAGAGATGCAGGCAATTCCACTTTGTGGTTCTGCTCTGTCATCTGCTAACGGGGTCCCTGGGTGGAGGAAGCTAATACTTTAGTAGGAGTTGAAGGTCAGTTCTAAAATGCATTTCCTCGTTACAGAGTGAGGCTCCGGCTATCTGAAGGGGAGAAACTGATCCAGGAGACAAACCAGAGGAAAAAAGTTTCCTCTTGCACTGATCTCTCTGTCAAACACTAAAGTCAGAGAGCAAATCCATATGCAGCAGCTACATAAATAAGCAGGAATAAAGAAGAAACTATTATGGTTTGTGTTGCAAGGAGAGGGGGGCCCTTTGTCCCGGTTGCCCAGCTAGCTTACACCCAGAATAATCACACAGAAACTGTATTCTTTAAAACACGGCTTGGCCATTAGCTCTAACTTCTTATTGGCTAACTCTCACATATTAGTTTAATCCATTTCTATTAATCTGTGTATCACCACGAGGTTGTAGTCTACCAGCAAAGGTCCAGTATGTCTATTTCCAGCAGAGGATCCATGAAGTTTCTCTCTCTGTTCTTCTTCCTCCCAGCATTCAGTTCTGTCTTCTCCACATACCTAAGTTCTGCCCTATCAGGCCCAAAGCAGTTTCTTTATCCATTAACCAATGAAAGCAACACATGAACAGAAGAACCTCCTACACCAGGTTTGGATCCGAAACATTGTCACGTGCTCACTCATGTCTTGAATACTTAGTCCCCAGCTTCTTGCAATATCTTGAAGGCTGAAGGCCCAAGAACCTTCTTTGCTGGTATGGGGTTGAGAAAACAAATTTCTGGAGGCTGGGATTGAGAACTACGAGAAGGTTGGTTTGGAGTTGTTGATGGTCTGGGCAAGGAGGAAGGAAAGACCAATTAGGTAAGCCTCTCAGACCTGCAGGGTCAAAGCTATTCTGGCAGAAAAGTTACTGACTACATTCGCTCCGCTCAGCTGGGGTCACGTGTGCCTTTGCCACAGGCAGCTGTTATATTAGGAGGGTGGGTTGGCCTGGAGGAGGTAGGTCACTAGGGTGGGCCTTTACAGCCGATACCCAGCCCCATTTCTAGCACGTGCACTCCGTTTTCTGACCTATACCATTGAACAGACACTGCTTCCCAATCCGCCACCACAGACAGATACCGAGCCACGCTGTCCCCTGAGCCATGCTGTCCCTTAAGTGACAGGATGAAATCAACCTGAAACATGGGCAACATTCACCTGTGTCTTCTTAGGTTGCTGTGGTTGGGTGTTTATTTGATCCCAGTGACGCAAAAGAGCTAATACAACGCAAAATAGGGCAGAGGAAGACATGGGATCTGTGGGCTCTCAAATTAGTTTTTATATCCCAGTGCTGTGGAAGCTGCAGATCCAGTAATAGATGTTGAGTGTTGCATAGTGCTCAAGAGCTCATGCCAGTTTGCAGGGGCATCTGATGCAGAGCAAGTAACCTCTCTCTCTCTCTCTCTCTCTCTCTCTCTCTCTCTCACACACACACACACACACACACACACACACACACCATGTTTACAGCTGGGCAAGTGGCAGGAAGAAGAAAATGCCAGGCATTTGATGTATCTAACAATGGGACTAACCTAGTTTGAAAGGTCACTGGCAGCGTTCCCGAAGAATCTCTAAAGATAATACGTGAAGGAAAAAAATGGGCCCGAGCGACACAGAGGGAAGCCAAGGGCTTTTTAGAAGAGAAAGCTTGTGAAAAGACCCCAGGGCAAGGCAAGCTGGAGTATTCTTGGAACAGAAAGAGAATGGTTGTGGTTGGAGGTCAGAGAGAAAGGGAAAGAATGGAACCAATTAAATTTGGATAGGAAAGCAAACGCTCGGGACAAATTATTCAGTGCCCGGAGGCCAAAGAGTTTGGTTTTATTTTAATAGGAAGACATTGAATAATTTAATCCAAATCATAGGAAGGGTAGTGCCCGACTTATTAATTTTTTTAAGTGTCTATGGAAGATAGCAAATCATCCTTGACCCTCACTACCCCTCAGAGGCCGTTGCCAGGTAGGCAACATTGTACCAATCAGAGTTCTGTGCCACGGACTGGAAATTAGTGAGGGATTCAGTCAGCTTAACAAAGACTCGAGCAGAAGAACAGCTTCAAGAGTATAGGAAATGTGTGGCATTCTTTTCGCTGTTGCTCCATTCTCCCCTTGGCACAGAAGGGAAGGACGAGCCAGTTCCTGGCTGCTCCTCCAGGATGCCATATGTCTGCGCCAAGTTTAGTGAAGGCAACACAGCTGCATGTTTCCCTCTCCTTGGGAACAGTTTGTGAGTTACAGAGAGAAAAAACCATCCCAGGACCTTAGTGACTGGTGACCCCATAGTGTTGTGGGTACAGAGCCTCCATCGGGGACCGCATTTGTCCTAGAATATACTATGACACTTTGCCTGTTCGGCGGACTTCAGAAATACTCATTATTTCCTCATTATTCAAATGAGGCAATTAGAGTACAGAGGTTTGGCATTAACCAAGGTCACACATTACACGGCAGAATTTGATTTAATGTTGGGTCTTTCTTCCTTAAGAGTTTGGATTCTTTCTGTCTCTGCCAGTTCAGATAAATCTTTGAGAGAAAAGGCAATAACCTGCCTTGGGTGATGAAATTTGCCTTCTTCTCTTCATTCCTCCACTTTATTTTCATAAGACAATTGGCTTATGCTTTGGCTGTTTGGGAGTAACCTAGCCACCTATATAGTTTTAGTGGCCCCTGCATGTAACTCTTTTCAAAGCTCATAGTTCTACTTGTGTTTTTGACACCAATGTTTGTTACTTCTAAGTGCCATGTTAGTCTTTTTCTAGAATAGTGTTCTCATATCCCCTCTGTCATGCATGTTCATTTACATTTTACGTGTTTAAAATTTCCGTGACCATTTTGTTCTTTTCTTCCCCCTCCTAGGTATTTCATTGCTCAAATCTGATATCATTGCATTATCAATATCTACTCTGTCTTCTTGGGATGTAGCTATATTCCTACCAAAAAAAAAAAAGGAAAAAAACTACAAAAGTACTTAGTGAGCTACATCAGTGAAAGAACTAGAAATGAGCGACAATTAAGCCTGAAACCCAAGGTTGCGTTCACTAGCAACGTTAACAAACATGAAAAAGATACTTTTCCGCTTTTAGGTTAGGGCATGTTTTTCTCATGATCAGGTTACAGATATAGGTTGGGGAGGGTAGCCTTAACCCACCAACATGACTTAACCATTGTTGATCTCTGTCACCCAGCTCAGGTAGTGTTGGTTACATTTTTCCATGGTACATTGCCCACCCCCACTCTCTGCTGGTTTGTCTCACTATGCAGAGCTAACATTTGAGAAATGGGGAAGTTTGTTAAGCATGCTTGGCAGAAGAGTAATTACATACATTATTTGGGCTTCTTCTATGGGAGAGACATCTTTCCCCTTTATTTCTTTATTGATTAAGTTAATGTGAACACATTGATATTCCTTGATGGTGTAAGGAAATATGAACACATATATACTCCTTGACGGTGTAAGGAAATATTCGTATTTGTAAATATCTCTAAAATGTTCCCAAAAGTAAGCTAAAACACAGTGTTATTCTACGTCAGCTCTAATCTGTCACCAGATTATTCTGTTTTTCTCTTGCCAGTTACCTCCTACTCCAACAATCACAGTTTTGAAGGTGTATTAAAGAGGTCTGCAATCGCCCAGAATGGACTATAACAAAGGTTCATATTTGAGTTGGGGACAAAACTCATGGTAAAGGTAGAGATCCACAGCCCTCTATGTGCGTTGGAAGTGGGGAACTGAATCAAACAGAAAAGGGACCATGTGCGCTTCTTGCCTGCACTTTTTATTTATTTATTGCTATGTTTGTTTAGCAGAACAATTGCAGTAGATTCTTTTTCCCTAGAGCATGTGACAGATCTAGTCTTGTTCTTGCTCTAATTAGTAGTGTTGGGTAAAGGTTGCACTTCGTGGAACATGCCTTAAATCCGAGCAAAAAGTAGTTGGTCATTCCTATAGCATTGGTGTCAGTATTGCAGAGTGGGTATATCTTGCAGGAAGGTTGCTATTATACCTTGTGAGTTTCACAGTTGGATGAAGCTGATGGTTACTTTCTCCCTCTGGTAATATGGTGGAGGGTAACCAGGAGGAGCATATAATGTTTGGGGCAGGGTGTCTGTGGGAGCCCTTTGGCCAATGACTCAAGATGTGATCTGTTCCTGGTATTTGGGATTTATTTGGTGGCATATGATGTCTAATTGGGGAAGTGCTTCACCTAGTATATGGTAACTCCATTTAAATCCTTTTATATGTATATATTTTAGCAATCTTATACAGTAGTAGGTTTTGATATGACTTTTATAAAGCCTTTAATGTTAGTTGTCCTTCCCTGTATCCCCTCCTCTTCTCTGTATTCCCATTCCATTCCCATTTAATCTTCCTATTCTAGTTTCCCCTTTGTTTCTTTTTAAAAATTGTGTTTTTAATCTTCACAGGATGTACTTAATTTTTTCTTTTCTTTTTATTTATTTATTAAATTGTATTTTACATTCTCTCCACAGTTGTTCCCCCACCCCTCTTTCTGTCTCCCCTCCATCTACCTCCTGTCCACCCCACATTCACTCCTCCCAACAGTTAAGGGCTCCCATGGGTAGTCAATGAAGTCTGGCACATTAAATCGGGGCAGAACAAAGGCCCACCCCTCTGCATGAAGGCTGAGCATGTCACCTCACCATAGGGACTGGGCTCCAATAAGCTAGCTCATGTACCAGGGATAGATCCTGGTCCTACTGTTGGATGGCTCATAGATAGTCCAAACTTCACCATGGTCTCCCACATATGGTGGACCTAGTTCGGTTCTATGGAGGCTCCACAGCTGTTGGTGCAAGGGACATTCTCAAGAATCCTTTTAATTCTTTATTGCACAATGTTCTATTTCCTGTTCCTGGAAGACTCTTTCCCCCTCCCTTACTAGCTACATGACTGCTGTAAATATTCTGAATGAAACACATATATCTAAAGCTTAAAAGCTACCATCTACATATAAAAGGAAACGTGCAATACTAGTTTCTTTGGGTTTGGGATTCCTCACTCAGGATGATTGTTTTTAGCTCCATCTACCTGAAAGTCGTCTTTTTCCTAACAGCTGAATTATATCCCATTGTGTGAATGTGCTCCATCTGCATTACCCATTCACCTGTTGGTAGACATCTAGACTGTTTCCAGTTTCTTGCTATTGTGAATAGAGCAGCAATAAACATAGATGAACCAGCTTCTCTGCAGTAAGACAAGGCATCTTTTAGGTACCTGCCCAAGAGTGGTACAACTGGATCTTGTAGTAGATTTATTATCAACATTTTGAGTAGTCTTTCACAATGATTTTCATATAAGCAATATCAGTTTGTAGTTCCACCAGCAATAAAGTGTTCCTCTTGCCCCAGATCCTTGCCAAGATATGCTGTCATTTGTTTTATTGATCTTGGCCATTCTGACTGAGATAAGATAAAAATCTCAAGGTGGTTTCAATCTGTGTTTCCTTGATGACTAAGGATGTTGAATATTTAAAAAATGTGTTTTTCAGCTACTTGTGTTTAATCTTTTAGGAACTCCTTGTTTAGTTCAACATCACATTTTAAAATATGGTCATTTGTTTCCTTGGTGTTCAGTTTTTGAGTTCTTTGTTTGTTCTTGATATTAAGACCACCACAAATTCAAAGTAGACAAAATTCCAGCATAGCAAAGGGGAATTGGAAACAAAGTTCCATCTTCCAATGAAACTATTTGCAACTGATAGCTGTGGAGAGAGGGAAAATACATGTTCTTCAGCAGAGTGACACTGGGTACATAAACCATACCCTAGGGAGTGCTGCATGCTTACAAAACATATTCCATGTTTTGTTTATCTTTTTTGTTTTGTTCTCTTTGGATTGATGTGGGATTCCCCTCTGTATGCTGTAATTACCATTAATGAATAAAGAAACTGCCTTGGCCTGTTGATACGGCAGAACTTAGATAGGTGGGGAAAACTAAACTGAATGCTGGGAGAAGGAAGGAGGAGTTAGAGAGAAGCCATGTAGTCCTGCCAGAGACAGACATTGAAACTTTAGTCAGTAAGCCACAGCAATGTGTCAATACACAGATTACTAGAAATGGGTTAAATTAAGATATAAGAATTAGCCAATAAGAAGCTAGAGCGAGTGGGCCAAGCAGTGATTTAAATAATATAGTTTCTGTGTGATTATTTCAGGGCTGAGCAGCTGGGAACCAACAAGCGGCTTCATTACATGTTTTTTTGTGGGGGGGGATAATTTTATAAGAAAGAGAGAAAGAAAAAATATGAAGTTGAATGTGGGCAGTGAGGGAAGAAAGCTGGGAGGAATTGGGGAAGAGGAAAGAATACAATTAAACTATAACGTAAGGATAACAAAAAGAAATTTAAGCTGTTCAGTTCTCAAACTACACTATCATGTGAAACACTATAAAACAGAATACAGCAAGCATATCTGGTTTTATGTTGAGTTCTTTGATCCACTTGAACTTGAGTTTTGTGGAGGGTGATAGATATGGATCTTTCTTCTGCATGGTGACATTCAGTTAGACCAGCACCATTTGTTGAAAATGCTTGTTTTTTTTTCAATTTTGTATTTGTGGATTCTTTATCAAAAACCAGGTGTCCATAGGTGTGTGAATTTACATCTGGATCTCCTATTCAAGTCCATTGAAAACCACTCTGTTTTTATATAGCTCTGCAGTAGAGCTTGAAATTAGGGATGGTGATACCTTCAGTTGTTCTTTTATTGTACAGGATTGTTTTAGCTATCCTGGTTGTTTTGTTTTCCCATATGAAGCTGAGTATTGTCCTTTCAAGGTCTTTAAAGAATTGTGTTGAAATTTTGACAGGGATTGCATTGAATCTGTAGATTGTTTTCTTATAGGATGACTGTTTTTACTATGTTGGTCCTACCATTCCATGAGCAGAGGAGAGCTTCCATCTTCTCATACCCTTTAAATTTCTTTCTTCAAACACTTGAAATTCTAGTCATACAGGTCTTTCACTTGCTTGGTTAGAATTATCAAAGATATTTTATATATTGTGGCTGTTGTGAAAGGTAGTGCTTTCCTGATCTCTTCCTTGGCCCATTTGTCATTTGTGTATAAGAAGGCTACTGATTTATTTTGAGTTAATCTTGTATCCAGACACTTCACAAAAGATGTTGATAAGCTAAAAGAGTTCTCTGGTAGAATTTTTGGGGCCGCTTATGCATTTTATCATACCATTTGCAAATAACGATACTTAGACTTTTTCTTTTCCAATTTGTATTCATTGATCTCCTTCAGTTGTCCTATTGCTCCTGCTAGAACTTCAATTAGTATATTGAGTAGATATGGAGAGAGTTGGTGGCCTTGTCTTGTTCTTGATTTTAGTGGAATTGTTTTGAATTTCTCTCCATTTAACTTGATGTTGACTATCGACTTGCTATAATTGCCTTTATTATATTTAGGTGTGTCTCTTTTATCCCTAATCTCTCCAAGACTTTCATTATGAAGAAGTGTTGGATTTTGCCAAAGGCTTTTCAGCATCTAGTGAGACAATGATATATTTTTTTCTTTTAGTTTGTTTACATGGTGAATTACAGTGATTGATTTTTGTGTGTTGAACCATCCCTGTATCTCTGGGATGATGCCTACTTGATCATGGTGAATTTTTAAAAAATGTGTTCTTGGATTCAGTTTGTGAATATTTTATTGAGTATTTTTGATTTTATGTTTATGAGAGAAATTGGCCTGTAATTCTCTTTCTTTGTTGAATCTCTGTATGGTTTGGTTAACAGGGTGACTGTGACCTCATAAAATTTTACATTTTTTTGTTTCTATTTTTTGGAATAATTTGAGGAGTATTGGTATTATCTCTTCTTTGAAAATATGTCCAGGTAGATCAAATTTGAGGAGTATTGGTATTATCTCTTCTTTGAAAATATGTCCAGGTAGATCAAAGACCTCAACATAAAACCAGACACACAGAATCCTATAGAAAAGAAAGTGGGAAGTAGCCTTGACCACATGGGCACTGGAGACAATTTCCTGAAGAAAACACCAATATCACAGGCACTAAGATCAGCAGCCAATAGATGGAACCTCATGAAAATGAGAAACTTCTGTATGGCAAAGGACACCATCAATAAGACAAAACAGCAAAAGGGGAAAAGGTTTTCACCAACTCCACATTTTGCAGAAGACTAATATCCAAATATATAAAGAATTAAAGAAACTAGACATCAACAAGCCAAATAATCCAATTAACATATGGGGTACAGAACTAAGAAAATTCTAAACAGAAGAATCTCAAATGGCCAAGAAACACTTAAAGAAAAATTTCATTTTCACTAATTATAATAAAATAAAAACTACTCTGAGATTCCATCTTACACCTGTCAGAATGGCTAAGATCAAAACCACTAATGATAGCTTATGCTGGAGAGGATGTGGAATAAGGGGAACACTCCTTCACTGCTAGTGGGAGTACAAGCCACTTCGGAAGTTAATATGGCAGTTTTTCAGAAAACTGAGAATTGATCTGCCTCAAGACCCATTATACCACTCTCGGAGATATGCCCACGGGGCACTTCACCACACCACAAGGATATTTGCTCAACCATGTTCATTATATATAGAATTAGAAATAATCATCCTGAGTGAGGTAACCCAGATCCCAAAAGACAAACATGATATATACTCACTTTTAAGTGGACATTAGCTGTTACGTAAAGGATAATCACACTAAAATCCATGGGCCCAGAGAGGCTGGTTAACAAGGACAGTTCAAGGGGAACACATGTACTTTTCTGTGAAGGGTAAATAGAATAGAGTTTTGCGGGTAGATTGGGGCATGTGGACATAGGAATAGGAGGGAGAGAGTACTGGAAGAAATGACTGTAATAGGGGGGCATTTGAGGAATGATGTAGAAAATCAGTGCATTGGAAACTCCCTGGAATCTAGGAGTGACCCCAGTAAAGTCTTCTAGTAATGGGAGACACAGAACCTGAACTGGCCATCTTCTTTAACCAGACAAAGCTCCAGACAGTGGAACTGGGACATTAACCCAGTCACAAAACCTTTGACTTACACTGTGTCCTGCCTGTAAGATGTGCTGGGGCAATTGGTGGTGGCACAGAACTTGTGGGAGTGACCAACCAATGACTGGCCCAACTTGAAGCCCACATCAAAAAAGGAAGCCTATGCCTGACACTGCCTGGATGGCCAGGAACCATAGGCAGAACAGTCCAGAGAATGAAAGTCAATGAAATGATTCCTAATGATATTCTGCCATACTCATAGATCAGTACCTAACCTAATTATCATTAGAGAGGTGTCATCTAGAAACTGATGGGAGAAAACACACAGTCAAACACTAGGTGGAGCTGGGAACCCCCACAGAAGTGGGGGAAGGACTGTAGGAGCCAGAGGGGTCGAGGAAACTAGAACACAGCCCACAGAATCAATTAAGCAGGGCACAGAGATTGAAATGACAAACAAGGATCCTGTATGGGGCTGAGCTAGGTCCTCTGCATATACCTTGTGTAGGAGGGGGCTGTCTCTGACTCACCTGAGCCTGGGACCCTTTTCCTCCTTCTGTGTTGCTTTGTATAGCCTTAATATGAGGGTTTGTGTCCAGTTTTGTTTTATCTTGTTAGGCCATGCTCAATGGAAATCTCTGGAAGGACTGCTCTTTTTTTTTTTAAAAGGGAAAAGGAGGAGTGGAAGACAGGAAGTAAGGGCAGGTACTAGGAGGAATGGAGGGAGGGGAAACTGTGGTCAGGATTTAATGTATGAGAGAAGAATAAAAGTTTAAAAAATACAAATAAAATAAAATAGAACACAGAGCTAATATCTATTCTCTGGGACTCCATTTATTTCCAGTTTCTCATAGATCAGTTGCATGTGTGTGTGTATTACATACATACAGACATACATACATATAGACAGACAGAAATAGTATGTAACACACACACACATACCCCCCCCACACACACATACATATATATTTCCCTTATCAGGGTATTACAGTATTCTAATTGTATATACTTTATTATGCCTAAATATTTATTGTTTTCACATGCTATATCAAATAACTATTTTAAAATTTGAAATTCAAACAGTTTATTGATGTGTAGGAAAGCAATAACATACTTTTAAATAGTGATTTTAAGTCTTAGAATAATTTAGTGTAAGATATATATATATATATATGCATATATATATAAAATGAATCTTGATATATCTTCTATAATTAATGAGTTATTCAAATGTATGGTCTTCACTTTTATGTATTTGGGGATTTTTCTAGTTGCCTTCCTGTCAGGCATTTCAAGTTTAATTCCATTGTGGTTTGAAGAAATAGAACTTATAATTTATATTATTTTATATTTTTCCAATGTGTGATTTATATTCCATAATGAAGTTCATCTTGGTGAATGTTCTAAATTTTAGAAGAAAGTGTATTCTGATTTTACTGAGTGAAATAGTCTATAAATATCAATCAAATAAGTTGGTTGATGAAGACTGATAGGTGGCTTGTAGTTTTTACTGATTTTCTGTCGTCTTAACTTATTACTAAGACTGGTAATAAAGTCTTTAACTCGAATAATGAATTTGGCTATTTGTGCTCTTTATCCTATCAGATTTTGCTCATTTATGTTAATACTCTATTGTTAGATGCACACACATTCAGGGTTGCTATGTCTTAAAATTTTGCAGCACCTTTTCCAGCCCTGCTTGTTTTCCTTGACTTGAAGTTCGGTTTGTCTGACATTGGCAGAGTCACTTGCAGTTTCCTTTGATGTGTGCTAATGTAGCATCTCCTCCTCCACCCCCATACTTTTAATGTGTTAGCCTTCTCAATATAGATGCTCAGTTTTCTCGAAGCTTCATTGTAAAGATTATCCTTTCTGATTGTGGGGTTTTGGCCCCTTTTTCAAAGGTCAATGGACTTCACATGCATGAGTTTGTCCGGTATTTTCTCTCGTCTCTCTCATAGATACACCCGGGTGTTCTCTCATACGTGTGTATGCTCGACAGTGTCAAGCGATTTTGTCAAGTAGTGTGATACTTCCGCCTTTGTTCTTTTTACTCATAATTTCTTTGATTCTTCACATTTCTCTTTGGTTGCATGTGAATTACACAGTTCGTCTTTCTATTTCCATGAAAAGTGGCAAAGGATTGTTAGAATTTGTAGACTGCTTCAGGTGCTATGGACAGCTTAAAACTGGCTGTTCTATTCCAGGAAGGCAGAACATCTTTCTATTGCAGTTTGTTTTCTTCAAGTTAATTCATTGATGTTTTCCATTTTCATTAAAAAGGTCTTTCGCTTCCTTGGTTAAATGTAGCCTTTGTAAACGTATTGTCCCCTGGATTTCCCTTTTGTTTTTATTTGTCAAATAAATTTAATTTTAAAAGGTAGTCAAGCATGTGTATATACTTTAAATCACTGAGAACAAACGATGCAGCACAAACTTTAAAAGAAAACAAAGAAAAAAGTTAAATCATTTTGTTCACATTCTTTCCTTTCTGCCAAGTCCTCCCAGATACTCACACTTTCCAAACCACCCAACTTCATGTTCTCTCCCCTCTCTCTCTGTCTCTCTCTCTTAAAAAAGAAAACAAAACCCCCCAAAGACAAAAATCACTAAGCCATTAAGTGGGGGCACAGAAAAACAAGGAGCCTGTTTTGCGTTGTTCAACTACTGCCGAGCATAAAGCCTTAGAGAGGGATGGATATACCCAGTGCCGTTCCATTGGGGAAGACTGTTTTTCCCTGTCCCAGCAGGTGCCAATTGCAAACAGTTTTTTGGCTAAGGTAGGACTTTGTGATCATTTCCACGTCTCAGTGCTGGAATCTTTGTCTGACTTGAAGTGGCACGAATCATGCCGTCACCGTCTCAGTGAGTTTATGTGTGCAGAAGCGCGGTTGCATCCGGAAGACTTTCTTTCCTAGACGCCAACTACCACCTTTTTAAAAAAGAGCTGATTATTAAATGATATATATTCATTTTGAGACAGCATCTCTCCCTTAATAGTCTAGGCTGAGCTGTAATTCACTATGCAAACCAGGCTCAGACTCATGCTGTGTCAGCCTCCCCAAAGCTGGGGCATTACAACTGCGAGCGAGCAATACCCAGGCAAAGTGGTACACATTTTGAACTGTGGATTGTCTGTGGACAATTTTAACTTCCAGTGAAAAAGATTAATTTTTTTCCAGTTATATAGTTAAAGCCTTTAGATTGTAGTGAGCAGAAGTGAGTCTTGAGGGGTTAAGAGAAGTTCACTGCTATTTAGCCGCAGTTCCAGGACAAACAAACATCCAGGACATACATCTCCTAGCTAGTGAGAACAATACTATCAACAAAAGACAGGACACAGAGAAATAGCATCACAGCGAACCGCAAGTGAAAGGAGCTAAAATGTTTTGTGAGGACGGTAAGCAATCTCCTTCTGGGACCGGATGTGTCAGAGGACGATAAGCAATCTCCTTCTGGAATCGGAAAGAAAAATCACACTTCTGAAATAGATAAAAAGATGACACTAACAAAAAGCAAACTTTTTATAATTTCTAAAGCTTTTATTTTTATTTATGCATATATGTGTGTGTTTTTGAGTATATGGACACTGCTAATGTAAGTGTTTTCAGAGGCCAGAAGAGGGTGTCAGGTCCCCTGAAACTGTAATTTCAGGCACCTGATATGGCTGCTAGAAACTGACTTTGAATTCTTAGAAAGAACAGCGAGGGTTCTTAACTGCTGAGCCATTTCTCCAGCCCCAGAAAGTCTACAGTTCTACAAAAGTCTCCATTTCAGATCAATTCCTGTAGCCGTTAAGTAGTCAGGTCTGCATAGTCATTCACAAAACTGTTGACAAACATGAACTTTGACCCAGCTTACTTTCCTTCCTCTGAGTCTGGGATATGAATTAACCTATTAACCCTCTTTTTAGTCTCAGGTGATGATGTCAGATTCCTCTTTGACTGTAAACACACATGACTGGTGTTTGAAACCTCTTTAGGGTAAGTACAGGTTCTTCCAGAACCTTTACATCTTATTTATTCAATAAAAGTTGTGTAGAATGTAGTTAGTGTTCAGTATGCCTTTTCTCTCAGACCAGAAGGTATTGCAAAGTCAGGAAGTTCTTTGTTTCTGCCATCTTTCAGATTAAGTCTTCTTTAGTAGGATCAAATATCTTCTTTAATTTCTCCTTAGAATGCATCATTTTTGAATACACATTATGTATTTTTATGCTTCATTAGACCGTGGATCGAAATATAATCTAGCAGTACTATCCACTACAGTTAATAGTTTTCTTAAGGGATCCTTTGGGAAACTGCAAGTATTTGCATAGATTGCCATTGTCTGAAGTTAAGTGTAGACAGATAGAAACGTTTAGAATTTGCCTACTTCTAATCCTTAACTTTTTATTTCTTTTATCGTCCTCCTCCTCTTCCCCTCCTTATCACTCCCAGCCTCCTCTTCCCCTTGGTTCTCAAGTGCCCAAGCTCAAGAGATCCTCCTGCCTCACCCTCTGGAGAAGTGGAAGCTGTCAATGTGCCACACCGTGCACAGACGCAACTGCCCTGTCTTAGAATGAAGGGCACCAGATGTCGTAGAAGGATTTCCCAAGTTTGTAAGGTGTCATCCTTGTCTGTGTCTGGAGGACATCTTCTCTATGGTTTATTAGTCTTTCTTCAACTTACTAGCTTAGCTCTAATTCTGCGAGAGAAAATTAATCCCTTCTTCATATTTTCAGTTAAAATGAGGTTCTACAAAAAAGTGGTAATGTCCAGAGTTTCTTTTTGGGGAGGTTTCAGAGAGGCAGGAGAGATGACTTATATAGGCTTGTTTGGAGTTACATTTTCATACCAAGGCATGGCTTTTGCTTATAGTTTCAGAGATGAGGGTTACTCAGATCTGTGCAAGACACCATTTGCTCTCCCTGCTGACTAATTCCTTAATTAGCCTTTTAGCATGTGTTTGTTTGAATGGTATTTGTGTGTTTACATATTTGCAGATAGACATGTATGTTGGTGCTTGTGCATATGGCTCATCTCTCAACCTCTTGTAAAGGCTTAAAGTTGACTTCAAGTTTTGTATTTTTTTTCCTCAATCACACTCCACTTTATTTACTGAGCTTTAGCCTGCCTGACTGTCTCAGGGATCCCATCTCTGCTCATGTGGGGTATCCACCAGAGAAGACTCTTAGGAAATTGGGTCAATCCAACGGAAAGTCTTTATTAGCTGAGAGACTACACTGGGTGTTTGGGGATCTGAGTGCGATTCGGAGCCTTTGTCAGGGTGGGTTTTTAAACACAAAAGCACACACCTCAGTTAGCAAGAACGGTTACCCAGAAGTGGGACTACAGAAAGCAAGGAGCAAGGTTAGGATATTTATGGACTTTCCTAGAACTATAGACTTTGATGGAGTAGGTGTTTATTCTCATTTTGACAGGTGGTGCTGCCTACCTGTTAGGTTACAAAGCTTGTAGGACCTCCATTGTGGCATCAGTTGTGTTAAGGTCTGGGGCCCGTTATATTTCCCACTGGTCCTAAGGGCTTGAGTCAAACTGTGGACTCACCCAGGGGGACGAGGTTGTATTGTCTCCTTAGCATTAGTAGTTTTAACAGAATTTATTTGCTGTTATACATAGCTAAGTAAGCAGTTGAGCAAGTAGGGTTCTATAGTGAGAGCTAGGAGCAAAAGGACTAACAACTCAGACAAGGCACACAAGTAGGATAGTTAACAAGGGAACCAGAAGAGCAAAATTAGTACCAGTTGTTAGATTCTTGATGTCTCCTTTCTCTTTTATGAAGGTTACTTCTGATCATAGTTAATCTTTCTCTAATCACCCCTGACTGGTTAACATAGAAGCAATTAGTTTCTCCCAGTGCCAAACAGAGATCTCTTTGTCTCCTAAAGAGGAGATTCAATCCTCTTCGATTCTGAAGAACAACCCCAGGTAAGGACTCTCTCTGGGCTTCTTGAGTATCTTAAGGTTTTAATCTCCCATAACTAAGGTTGAAGCTCCAATTGCAGTAAAGCCTGCAGCGCCTGCTCCCGCCAGCAGGGGAATGAGAATGGGGACATTTTGCCGCACCAGGAAGCCCAGAATCTAGATTTGGGGGGCTGTCTGTCTTTCCACTACAGAAGAAATCCTGTACTGTAGCGCGCAAGGATGCAATGGAGCAAGTGCTCTCCTAGCATAAACAGGATTAGGACTGGATCAGTGTGCCCCTAGCAGGACTCAGTTTTGCCACCCCACTGAGCACAGTGGTATTTGCCTGACTTCTAAGAGCTTGTGGAGATGTCAGACAGGCAGGCATAGCACTAAACAGACCAGAGCCCCTTCTCTTCTCTGGTAGACCCACAGCTCTGGGATGTGTTCCTTCTGAGGAGTAAGCCAACCATCAATCTCCAGTTGACTCTAGACATTATTTTTTTTTTTAAATAGAAGTCTACCTATAAGGTAGGTTTGGTCTCATGAATAGATTGGCTATGAAATTCTTATTTTTTATTTTTTTACTTTTGAGGTGTATGGTTTGAATAGCACTGGCCCTCATAGACTCATGTGTTTGAATGCTTGGGGAGTGGTACTATTAGGAGGTATGGCCTTGTTGGAGTAAGTCTGCCTTTATTGGAGGAAGCGTGTTATGAGGGGGTGGGCTTTGAGGTATCATAAGCTCAAGTCTGGCCAGTGTGGCAGTCTCTTCTTCTGTTGCCTGTGGATCAAGATGCAGAACTCGCAGCTCCTCCCGCACAATGTCTGCCTGCATGCTTTCCACCATGACAAGGGACTAAACCTCGGAATCTGTAAGCCGGTCCCAGTGGAATGTTACCCTTTAGAAAAATTATCATGGTCATGGTGTCTCTTTATAGCAATAAAACCCTAACTAAGATGTGAGGGTTTGGAGCCTTTTCCACAGGGAAATAAAAAAAAAAAGACAAAAAAGACAACCACAATTATAGGTCAGTCTTATCTTTAGGGCGTCGGAGGACCTCGTGATGATTTATCTGTCATTCTCTTCTGTAGTTTAGGAGATGTTGTGGGCTCAACAGGGTGACATGGTGACCTTTTACTGATGTAGGGGTGGTGAGGATCACAGGATACAGTCCTTTTCACATTGACTCCAGGCTCCAGATTGGGGTATTTTTGACCCAGGCTGGAACTGTGTGCAGGCTCAGACATGGGCAAAGGTACAGCCTCCGGGATTGTCTGATGAATAGTCCTCTGGGACCTTGGCAGAGTCTATAAAGACTCAAGGAGGGAGTGATTAGTAATTTCTGCCTTGTGAATATTTGTCTTGGTTTGAGGTGCATCTGGCCCTTAAGAGGGCATAAGGTGGGAGTTTGGTCCAATTTTCACTGGATTCAAGGACATTACTTTATCTGTTTTGAGTTTTGTGGCCTTTAGGCATAGTGAAGTTTCCAACCAACATTAGGACCTTTGCCAGATTTAGGAAAACTTTAGCTAGCTGTAAAGGCCAGGCCATTGTCAGACCACAGGTAGAGAGGCAACCCAATTCTAGGAATAATGTTTGGGCGTAAGTAACGCAGAAATTTTAGTTGCCCCAGATGTGTAATCTGGGGGAGTTTGTCACCATTTGTTTTCCAACGACAGCAAGGAATGCAGGCCTCTTATCCAGCGAGAATCATTATTCATTTACCTTCTGTTCTGGAACTTGATTTCTTTGTGTATAGGTCGGCCTCTGGAGTAGTTCAGGTTTAGGCAGGGTCCTCAAGATCTGGACAGGTTCCATAGGTTCTAGGGCTGTCTTCTGGGCCATGTCACCAAAGCAACAGCAGCAGTGACTACAGCTGTAGCCATAGTCATGGTTGGAAGGGGGACATGGTTCAGGCAGGCAGCCTGGTGGCTACAGTCCTAGGACAGCTCACTCTCCCCTTAAACTTTAGATCTATTTCTCCAACCAAGAAAACTGACAGAAACACACAAAAGGACACATAGTAAAGACAACCGGGGGTGGCTCCCATGCATTCATACACCTGAATAGACCTGGGGCATCCAGTGACATCTCAAGCAGACACTGAGCACTGAATCAGCGGACGCATTTGGCCTCTCCCTTGTATCCTAGACAGAAGGTGCCTTACCAGACTTACCAGAGGTGACAGGCCAGGTGATTTTATAATTTTGTGGTGGTGAAGGTGACAGATTCGCTTGAGGAGTTAGAGAGCAATTGATCAAAAGGGTCCTGGGGCCTTGGGATGTCCCCAGTTGCTCCCCCTGGGAGGTCCTTGAACACTGCACTCTGCTTCCCCCAAGGGGCCCTGAGAACCGTGGTGTCTCAAGGTTTTACTCTCTGGGGATGGCTCAGGGAGCTCCACAGAGGTTATGAGGTCTCCACTGGAGAAGAATGCTCAGACACATGTTCAAACCTGTAGTGATCTTTATTAGCTGGCCGGTGACTATGCTGGTTCCAAAGCCTAAATGGCATTCCCATCATGGTGTCAGTTTTGCTAAGGTCTGGGTACCTACTGGAGGCTGGGGGGCCTATTACGCTACCTCCCACGTGCTAGGGCAGTCATCATACCTGCCCATCTTTATGTGAGTTCTAGATGTCTGAAAGAATGGTTACATTAGGACTGGAGAGATGACTCAGCGGTTAAGAGCATTGCATGCTCTTCCAAAGGTTCTGAGTTCAATTCCCAGCAACCACATGGTGGCTCACAACCATCTGAAATGAGATCTGATGCCCTCTTCTGGCCTGCAGGCAGACACACAGACAAAATATTGTATATATAATAAATAAATTAAAAAGGATTTAAAAAAATAGTTACATTATTATTTTCTAGAATTTATACACAGACTTATAAAAAGTTGAAAACATTACAGAACTTGTTATTTGTAACCAGTTTGCCTCAAGTACTTTTAAAAGGAAACCTTTCGTCTGAGATTCTATTATGTGTATTTCCCTGTTTATCTCCATGGCTGTACTTCCCCAGTGGTGTTGGACGAGCTCATTTCTACTAATAAAGAAAGAGACAGCAGTTCTTAAATAGGCTGTTAAGGGGAAGAAAAGATGCTTGAATGCAGCTCTTGAGGAGTAAGTTGATAGTAATAGTCAAGTGTTTTTTTTTTTTTAACAAAACAAGCAATTTATATACACACCTGTTTTAAATTAACATCTTTTACCAATCTATGGATAAGAGAGCAATTCGGTGCGGATTCCCCATGAAGCACATACAAGAGCAAGTCTTCAATTTAAAGGATGTAATAGCCTGGGAGCCCCTTGAGAATCTGGATTAATGGAGGCTGTGTAGAGAAGGACAGAACATAGGAAATCCAGCAAATGAATGTGCAACATTTGGATCCAAAGCTAGAATGCTATCTCAGGAGGCAAAGGCACGGAGAAAAAGGTCTGCAGATGTTATAAAATACTGATGATGTCAGTTTTTCCCCTTGTGTTTCTGGCTTTGCCAATGCCGTGGAGATTTACATGTAAGCATGTCAATTGCTGTGGTATAAAGAGAAGATTACGGAGGAAATGGTTAATTATCACAACTGAGGTTCCCCATGCTCTTGGGATCCTGCCACCTGTGATGACCAACAAGCCACACTGGCTCCCACCTGTGGGAGGTCACCCCTGACAGTAGCTCGTCTTCTTTCTTTCTTTCTTTCTTTCTTTTTTTTTTTTTTTTTTTTTTGCATTTGAGTTCGACTCTGACTTAAAACTTCAAGTATAAAACACAACGGAAGAAATTACCACAATTGCAAAGGTAAACTGCGGGTCACGTCCTCATGGACAAGATGGGTTGGTTTATTTGTGTTGCCTCTTTTTAGAGTTGTGGTTCTTGACTTGTGGGTCGTGAGTCCTCTGATGGTCAGAAGGCACAGATATTTACATTACGATTCACAACGGTAGCAAAATTACAGTTTTTTCGAAGAAGCAACGAAAGTAATTTTATGACCGAGGTCACCACAGCATTAGGAACTGTTTTAAAGGGTCACAGCATCAGGAAGGCTAAGAGCCACTGCTCTAGGGGAGAGGAGTCCATGGTTCAAAAGAGACGAAGAGACTTTGCGAGTGAGTGCTGGGGCTCTCAACTCAGGTCTTCACGGTGATGAGCAATCACTTTACTCACTCTGTTTCCCCCAGTGCCCATTATCAAATCTTTTTTGATTGATTTTTTATTGAGCTCTACATTTTTCTCTGCTTCCCCCCACTTCTCCCCCACCCTTAAATCCTCCCCCAAAGTCCCCATGCCCTCAATTTACTCAGGAGATCTTGTCTTTTTATACTTCCCATGTAGCTTAGATCCATGTAAGTCTCTCTTAGGGTCCTCATTGTTGTCTGGGTTCTCTGGATTGTGAATTGTGGGCTGGTTTTCTTTGCTTTATGTTTAAAAACCCACCTATGAGTGAGTACATGTGGTAACTGTCTTTCTGGGTCTGGGTTTCAAACATCATTCAACATGATGTTTTCTAGCTCCACCAATTTGCCTGGAAAATTCAAGATGTCATTACTTTTTTCTGCTGTGTAGTTCTCCATTGTATATTACATTTTCCTTATCCATTCTTCAGGTGAAGGGCATTTAGGTTGTTTCCAGGTTCTGGCTATGACAAACAATGCTACTATGAACATAGATGAGCATATGTCCTTGTGACACAATTGAACATCCTTTGGATATAAACTCAAAAGTGGTATTACTGGGTCGTGAGGAAGGTTGTTTCCTAATTTTCTGAGAAATCGCCACACTGACATCCAAAGGGGCTGTACCAGCTTGCATTCCCACCAGCAATGCAAAAGGGTTCCCTTTCCCCACAACCTCTCCAGCATAAGTTGTCATCAGTGTTTTAGATCTTGGCCATTCTTACAGGTGTAAGATGGAATCTCAGAGTTGTTTTGATTTGCATTTCTCTGATGGCTAAGGATGTTGAACATTTCCTTAAATATCTTTCAAACCTTTTACAGAATAGCTTCAGTGAAGTGTGATGGGAGTTGCAGTCATTGTCTCTGGAAGATACCCGCCAAGACTTTAATTGGCCAGCATAAGTACAGTGGAGGTAAGGAATATATTTATAAAGAGAATCAGATTAAAACCCAAAGTCCAGATGGTTTGTTTTCTTCTTCAGGGGTTGATGAGGAGGATTGCTGGAGCTAGAACACCATACTTAAGCCTGCTGAGTGTGTCCTCTGTCAAATAAGCTGCAGTCACCACTCCGCTTTAATTATAAATGAACAGAAGAACAACTCAATTGCAAATAAGTCTCAATGGAAAGAAAAGGGGTAACTTAAAAAAAAATGGGAGGCAGAGGCACTGGCAGGCAGATCTTTGTGAGTTCGATGCCCGCCTGGTCTACACAGAGAGTTCCAGGACAGCCAGTACTCCACAGAGAGACCCTGTCTAAAAACAAAACAAAACAACAACAAAAAGAAATGGTTGAATTCACGATGGAATCTAGAAACTTAGTCCTAACTTCAAATCATTTTATGGTGTGCCAATGAAGCATCGACTATTTTTACACTTATCTCTCTGAGTTGTTGAAGCATAGGGGTTCTAATATTCTGCCCTTTTTACCTCTTTGAAATGTGATTTTGTTGTCAGTTGTCAGGACTTCTAACACAAAAAGCACAATTTGCTTCAGGGGCAGAGGGCAGATGTGAAGGGTGCAGGGAAATGAATGGGATCAAGATACATGATGTAAAAGATGCATAGGAAAAATTTTAAAAAGCAATATTGTTTGTTTTGTTCATACACATAATCGTAATTGAAGAGTTTGCAGGTGCTCCTTCATTAAACTAGAAAAAAACAAGCCCCTAACTCTTTTTCTTTCTGTTCTGTTCTGTTTCTGTTTGTGTTTATACCTTCCTAACTTACTTCTTGAAGAACAATTTCCCAATAATTTTCTTAGCCTAGTATAACCTTTATATATTGAGGCGGGCATAAATGCTAGCTTGAGGCTTTTTCAGACGTTGTAAAAGGTCGATGGGTTTTTTATTGGTTGGCTCAAGAATGAAGTTGTGGAGGTTTTCATATCAGAACAGCTGCACTTAAATCTTTCATCCCCAAACTCCCCATTTTATTCAAAGTTGGAGGATAATTGGAAAACCAGCTTCCTACCAGAAGATGCAATTGCTTTAGAGCATACAATGTACATTGTTGACCGCTGAACATTCTTCCTTTCGTAGTAGCAGTTGGACGACCTCTCACGCCCCGCCTGCCTGTTTGTGTTCGGCATCTATTTCTTCTCTCTTTCAATTATGAGATGCTGCTCTCATTGCCATGTGAACAACTTCTTTCCAAACTTAGAGAACCAGAGATAACATGGGGAATCATGACATACACAGCTGTCATTGTAAAATTGTAAACGGAATGGCTTTTCCTGGATAGAATTTACATAGCTACCACAGTACATTGTATCTCAGAGATAAACATTATCGGTTCCTTCTGGTTGTTACTTTGTGATGCCTATTACAAAAATGAGATTTTAAAAAGCCCAAGTGAGAAATTCATTGTTTCGCTTAACAAAATGGCAAATGCACCTGTCAAGTTCCTTAAGAACTGTGAATGGCTTTTATTAGCCATGTTTAAATCTCAGATGTAATTACATTAAGTCATTTTTGTTTCCAGGGGAGTTTGAATAATTAAAAGGCACCTGCTGATCTACTCTGATAGCGTAAAAAATATGTTTTAATAATACACAAGCCGAAGAAACTGAAAAATGAAGAATGTAGGTAAAACGGATCCTTTTCAGAGTAACCGATTTCTGAATTTTCAAATTTCCAGGTTATTGTTGGGCTTGTACCAAGACATGCTATTTATTAGTTACAGATGGATGACATTAGCGAGAAATCAGCTGTACCGTTCTGTTCTTTATGCCTCTCCATGACAAATGTTTCCCCTCTCTCCCTTTGATATGCCTGTCCACTGTCCACATGGGAGATGTGAACTCCAGTTCGTTCCGAATTGCCTATGGAATTGTGGTGAGGGCCAGAGTGGATAGATACAATTCACAGACAATCTTCAGACACTTCGGCTTTCACCTCCCCAGTCTCCCATACCTCCAAAGAGTTTCAGAGACACAGATGCAGAAAAACACACCAAGTGGGGTTCCTCGCCCTTCCTTCCTTCTGTAGGCTGATAACCTTAACAGACGTCAAAAGAAAACGCAGGTACAAGGGGAGGGAAAAATCACCGGCTTTAACGCCTCAACATTAGGTAAGCATGGTTGGTCTCCAGCTGCGCATGTCCGCGGTTTTAGCAGAGTCAGCATGTGTTTGGGGGTTGATTGTCTGTAACGGTGATCCTCACCTTTCTATGGACCGAAGACTGTTTTCCACCATACTCTGTGGTACAGTTGAGATGGACAGGGAGGGGGGCGGATTCTGCCTTGGTTTACTGTACCAGCTGAAGACCAAATACCTGGGAAGTTGCCCCCTAGTCACACAATTTTGATAAGACAAGTCTTTGTCTCTCTTCGGAGCTGTAATTGTGACAAGAATGTACCTTCGAGTTTCTCAGCAGTGAGGAATTATTTTGGTGGATAACTCTAAAAAAATTCTGATGTAATTCCAGCTGGAAACTGGCCGGTGAATTGTTTGCTAAAGTGGGACCATCCTGCAAACTGGCGTCGTTTTCTTTCTTTGGAAAAGCAAACGGATGGTTAATATTTAGAATCCCTGCTTGTTTATTTTCAAACAATTTGTAAGTTAATTTGTTCTGTATTCCTTTATTATAAAGACGTCATTCTCATTTCTCTGGTGTTAGGCGAAAAGTAAGTCTCGGGCATCTAAGATTTTAATCTTCAGTATCTAAACACCAGGAGGTGCTGTAATGCTGTAAGATAACATTAAGTAACACATCCAACCCAGTCGTATAAAGATTGGTGGTAAATTTTCGCTTGTGGGCCTGGGTGTTCAGGTTTTAATCCATACATCGTAGCAGGCCATGTTTGGATCTGAAGAACACCCACCGGGGAGGGAGCAGTTGTGTCAAGACTTTATGCTGTTAGGAAACTTTGCAGGGAGGTATTATCTACAGGCTTACAACCAGACACTATTAGATGGTAAATAGTGAGGGGTGCTCTTGTTCTCTGTGCTTGGAGGACAATTAAAAAGCACGCGAAAGTCGGCTGATACTGCAATGGGAAACTCCTTTAACTGGTGAACTGCATTGCGTCCGAGTGACAGTATCTTCCAATGCAGATAAGAGTCCCAGGACTTTTTATTAGGTGTATAGTGACAGGATATTTGTGTTTCTGTTCTTCTTTTTTTAAAAAAGTTTTTTATTTCTAGTTTTAATTATGAGTATATATATATGTGGGCCTGTGCATGTGAGTGCAGTACCCTCAGAGACCAGACGGTGGCGACATGTTCACTGGCGCTAGAGTTACAGGCTGTTGTGAATTGCCTAACATGGAATCTTAAGCCCAAATTCTCTACGTGAACATTATGTGCTCTTAACTGCTGACCCATCTCTGTGGATGTTATCTGTGTTTTCAAGTCAGCAAATAGCATGCCTTCTAGGAAGAAGCATTTTAATAAGTAAGTGAAAAAGTCAATCTTGTTGAAAAATAATTTATACAAAAGAAAACTAACAAAGATGAAATATAAGATTTGCTGAGTTTTGACATAACATTTCTATCACCTCCCACCTCAAATATAATTTCCTGCTCCCTTTCCACTAATAGACCAAATCTTACTTGAATTTTGTATTCATCTATTTTAATGAATGAAATTTGTCCTGTGATATTATATGTGTATAAATGTATGTTGCTTATTCTCTCTCTCCAACATCCTTTAACCCTCTCCCACCTCTGTCTACCCCTACAGTTCCATTTCCCATGTTTTTGTCTTTTCATTTTGCTTTCTGATCCACTAAGTTTAACCAGGGCTGTGTGACTGACAGTGTATGAAACTAGACAGCAGAACCTGGTGGATTCATCAAAAAAAATCCTCTCCTCTGGAATTTACGAGCAGTCAGTAGCTCAGTGGGGATGGCCGAGGCCCTGTGAGCTTTCCCCCACCTATGGCAGGCTGCTGGCAGGTCCAGGCTGTACTGCACCCAGCACAGGCTGTAGTTCATGACTGTGTCTTTGTGTCATTTCCAGAAGACCACATTTTACCGTCCCTCTCCCTGTCTTCCAGTTCTGGTGTTCTTTTGTGATCCACTTTTATTTGTCCCACATGGTTCTGAGAGTCACCTTTGTTGGACAGACTGGTAGGTTTTTCCTTTTCCTTGTAGAGTGGTTCTGCATTTTTGGATGTATCAAAACTGGTTATACGTTCACAACGTGATGGACACTGAGTTTTGGCACAATCTAAATCAATCCGCATTAAAGATTTATGTGAGAACTCTTGCTTTGATATCTTGTTTCTCCTTTTCTTCTGCTTAGATACCTGCATGTAGAGTGACTAGAAATGTGGATTTGTTTCTAACTTAAAAACTTACTGAAAACTCTTTGAAAATGGCTTTAAAATGTGAAGTTTGTGCCCTTAAGACAGAAAATTCCAAGCCTTGCACCAGCATTTGGGGTGACTCCTTTAGTTTGGGCTCTTTCTTTTCCTACAGGCTACTATCAATTTTCACACCCTGGTTTGACAGTTATAAATCTTCTTTGGAGAAGTTTTAGTTTAAAAAAATTGTCAAGTTTTAATTTGGTAGGTTTTTGTTTTCTTATTGAGTGTTGGATATTATATGTATGTATATATAAAATATGTATATATATAAATATAAATATATGTATAAATATATGCACAAATACTTTTCACATATACATATATGTATATGACTTGATAATATTTTTTCTTTTCTGTGTTTTGTCTTTTCAGTCATTTTGACAAAGAGCAGAAAATTTTAGATTTGAGGTCTTTATTTTTATGCCTCATGTCTTGTGTGTTGTTGCCTGGAAACTTTTGATACAAGATCACAGAGGTCACATCTGAATTTAATTCTAGGAGTTTTCAAGTTCTAGGTTTTTCTTTGGGCCTATGACTTTTCATGTTTATTTTAGAAACATGGAGTTTGAGTCCACCAAAGTAGGCAAGATGGGCCAATGGCAGTGGGAGCATGAAGACATACCTCCTCACCTTAAGGCTGATTGGGAGGAGAAAGGCTACAGCAGAACCAGAGCCATATAACCTTCAGGGCCTGCCTCAGGTCACCTACTTCTGCCGGCTAGTTGCCAGAAGGTCCCCAAACAGAAGTACCAGCTCATTTTACAGCCTCCCACGCTGGGCACACATGGACCAGGGGCTCTGACGGTCTCCTTTAAGTGAAAATCAGGGTAGGTGACTATTTGACTTTGTTCTTTCCCAAAATTATTTTGGTTATTCTAGTGTCTTTGCATTTACATATGAACTTTAGAAATATTTGGTTGATTGCTTCTTTTTCTTATTCTTAAATTTTGACATGACTTGGTTTGGGTACTCTCATTTTCACGGTGTGTGGGATTTCTGGTAACAGTATATCTCCCATTCCTCAGACTGCTGACTCATAGTCTCTTTTTCCTGGCAACCATGACTGGACTTTTAACTCTGCAGATTTATCTCATAGAACCATCTCTGGTTTCACTGATTCCAGTATGTACTTGCCTCCTACCTCATCACATTGCCAATTACAAGAAATCTGCTGTGTTGAGCTTGGTTCCTTTTATATAAGCAGTGAACTATTTCCTTCTGGCTGCCTGAAGATTTTTTCTGTTTACTATTGGTTTGGAGCATTTTGACTATAATTTACCTTTGGGTGGTTCTTTTCAAAGTTCTTATGTTCATTTCTTGTTGAGCTCTTATTATCAAAAGTTTTGTTCATTATCTTCAGAAAAATGTCAGCAACCATATTTTGTGGTACACAGCTTGTTACCACTGGGGTTGTGCTTTGGATGATTTCTTTCTTATGTTGGGTAGTTTCTACCATGATGTATTCACATTCATGAACCTTTGCTTCAGAATGATCTAGTTTGTTCTGTGTCCCCTCAAGGTATTATTTTTACCTGAGATGTACCATTTTCATTTACAAGTTTTGTTTGAGTTATTTATAGCGATTTCATGTATGTGGTTGACTTTCACATGTGTGGAGTACAGTTCTTCCAATATTCTTGCCATTTAGTTATAACACCGGGGCCAGATCAGAATGATTTTGATTGATTTTTCTTATTGTCATAGTTTATATTTTCCTGCTAATAGTTGATGGGCTGCTAGACACGGGTTTTATTTTGCTGAGTGCTAGATGTTTTCCTCACTTGTCTTGGCTATTGTTGCAGAATGCAGTCAAGTTAGTTGGAAATGATCTGATCTTTTCCCATCCTACAGGTAAGAATCGCAATGCAGGATCAGCTCAGCATTCAGTCTACAGCTAATTATTTCTCAACACTAAGACAAAAATAGTCTGTGAGCTTTCGAGCCCAGCTATGGGTACGGACTGCTGCTTCTATGAGATTGTTGCCTTCCTTGTCTGACACTCATCATCTTGAAAAACCATTGTCACATGTATTTTGTGTCTTTTATTATTTTGTTGGTGATGTTTCCGGTTGGATTTTAAATTTAGCGCCTTCTTCGAGGTAGATTCTCTTCCATGAACTCACCTGAATGAACCGTTGAGTCTGTCATCGGTGGCTCTTTGCTCAGGAAGCAGCAGGTTTGGACTGAGAGTTGCCCACCATTTCTACTGGAAGTGGGTGAATTCCTTCTTCGTTGCTTGCAGAAGAATGAGTAGAAGATTTCAACCTTTCATTTTTCCTTTGGAGTGCAGAGAAAATTGTTTGCTCTATCCCCAAGGCCTCTTGCCTCTGAATTGAATCTGAACATTGGGGTATGGATTTTAATTTGTTTCTGAGTCATTTGATTGGTAGTATTTATGAGAATTATAAATTTAGATCTTAGTTTGGGATTTTTTTTGTTAGTTTTAGAGGTTCCAAGATTTACATTATAATATACTTTTCCTCTTTGAACATTACTAATCAATAATTTTGCAAACCATCTCATCTCTTTTTATCAATAGTTTCCAGAATTAAAACTCCAATGAATTTACAGTACAACAATATCTTAAGTCTAACAGCTCAGTTCGAACAAACTTTAATTTTATTTAAAGATACTGGCCTAAGATCAGATCTCAAATAATATAAAATTCTCTTTACATTTTCAGTATCTGTAGCTTCTGGAACATGCACAAGAGAGCATCGCATCCATGCCTTTTTACTTGATTTTCTTGTCGACATGTTTGGAATAGTTTTCCTTGCCACCTTTTATAGTTCTTACTATTGCTGCAGAGCATTCCCCATATGTCATGTGTTATCATGCATGCAATCAGTTTCCTATTAAAGTTTTACACAGAGCCCATTGTCCATTCACTAAGATCAGTCTTAACTACCCTTTTTGTGTTTGTGTTTTATTTGCTCAGCTTTCTGGAGTTTTTGAACCATTCCGATTGGCACAGAAATGGTAATTTCTGACGATGACAGAATACGTGCTTTGTAAAGTCCTCAGGAGCAGACTGCCACAGCTTATGTTGGCAGAGTAGAACTTAGATCCAAGCCAGCAGGTCTCTTCTGCTTTGCGGCATTGTTTAGAGCACCCCTTGCCCTCTGCATCCCCACCCAATGCCAGCCTCCTTTCTGGAAAATGCTTCAGAATGCCTCAATTCAAGCCAGGCTGTAGGGATTTGTTATTCTGGCACAAGTGAGCACCACAAAGAAGTTCTGGTCTAGTGACTGTGCATCATAAAATTTTTGGATTCATGTTTATGCATATTCGTAAGCTTCAGGTTGGAAAAGACATTTGTTCTAGGAAAACAGGCATAATGTTGGCAAATACAAGGCTGAGAATTACCAGGGCATTTCTACTATTTTGTGAGGGACTTCAAGAAACAGCATCTTAGAAACAAAATTAAGAGGAGAGAGAGGTGATCCTAAACAACACAAATGAGCACTCTTTATTTTCTTTAAATAATCAGGTGCTTCTTAATATAGTATCAGATTAAATATCACGATAGCCATGGTGGAAATATAGGCTGTTTTCCTCCAGGGGAAAAGAAGAGACAGCTACTACTTATGAAGATTCTTAAGAATGGTACTTAGCTCATGCCATTCTCAAAACTGTTTCAATGTGGGGGGCAGAATAGTGAGGATAGAAGGGCAGTCATAGATTCCCATGGTGAGCAGCCTCAAGGAGAAGTGAAGGGAGAAACAAGGAGAAGTTGGCATGATTCCACCTGAATTTCAGATTCTCTGTATGCTCTTTGAGGATCCAAATCCAGAGTAGGAGGCTGTGCTTCTCCCATATGTGGGATAAGACTGAACAAAGAAGGAACTGGAGCTTTGGGAAGAAAGGCTGGGAGGCTTGAGACTATTTGCCTTCTGTACGGGTTGCTTTTCTGCTCATGTAATAGAACTCTACACCCAAAAGTAACTTAGACTTCATCTTAGCGTACAGTTTGAGAGTGCTAGGTGTTCAGGCTGGCAGGGACAGTATGGACCCAGGACCAGAAAATAGATCCTATTTCAACTGCACTTTAAAAGTAGAGTGAGAAAGCCTGCCTCCAGGATCAGTCTCCCTCTAGCAAGGTTGCATCTTGTAGCTATATAACCTCCCCAAAGGGCACCCCAACTGGGAACTACATGAGTCTATGGGGGACACATTCTCATTCAAACCACCACAACTTATCATGGTGAATGAAATGGAAGCTAGATTCTAGGAATGGAGAGTCTAGGGAGGGGGCTGGGACATTTGGAGGGTTCAGCTTTAAGCAACTGATACAGCCATCTGGTTTCCCTTTTTGTAGTTATTATGAACCACGAGAACATTTCTGCAGTTGGCCTTGTTATCTCTGAAGTGGTAAATTGTTTATCAATAAGGTGTCAAGCCTTTGATTAATTTTCGCATAAGAAATCAACATGCCTGGGTGGTCTTTTCTCTGTCTGTGTATCATTTCTCTTTTTGCATATGTGGGGCTTATATATGAGATAGGCAGGCGCCCTTTACACACGGCAAGTGACTTGTACATGTTGTTCTGAAGCCATAATAAGCATGTTGGAGGTTTTAGAGATAACTTTGTCCACAGGAAAGACTGAGAAGTGATGCATAAAAGGGCAGCTTGTATCAGAAACGAGAGTTTTCCGTGTCGGCATGAGGCAGAATGCCTTGTGCGGTCAGAAAGGTTTTTCTAAGCAGTCGTTGCCACTCCTTGCCCACAGTCAGCTTGAGTTGGTCGTTCTGTTGAATTTGTTGATGAAAAATCAACATAAGAAAGTTAAAGAAAGATTTCATTTTCCTTTTAGTGAAATTTAAATAATCTAACCCCATTTATAGGAATATGACTTAAAATAGCTGTTTTGTAATGAGATACTTCAATTATCTATTCCTGTGAGCCCTGTCCTCCCCATTAAAATTTGATATTTAAAAGTCTTAACTTCCTAAGGAACTTTTCTTTTTTATGAGAGTTTTTTCCCCCATTTTCCCAAGAGCAAACCGTCTCATCATTTTCTTTTTTTAAAATATAAAGAACACTCTAAGGGAGCCACTATGATTCTAATTTAGGCAATCTTGCCTCAATGCAACTTAAATATATAGTATTTTATCATTCAGAAAAGTAGGACAGTGTGTCCAGTGGTTCACACACTCACTAGAAAGGAAACTGATAATATAAGA
This sequence comes from Myodes glareolus, assembly GCF_982192425.1. Lineage (NCBI taxonomy): Eukaryota > Metazoa > Chordata > Mammalia > Rodentia > Cricetidae > Myodes > Myodes glareolus. Next base: position 39,930,804 of record NC_142048.1, read on the forward strand.
CTATTTGAGTAGCTGGAACATTTTCCTCTTTTTAAATGGTAACAAATTCTTATGGAACTCAACAGGAAGGGAGGCGTGTGTGTCACAGTTAAAACGATGGATCCTGAAGTGAGATGCCTAGATTTGAAGGCAAACTTTACTGATTGTCAGCTGGATAGAAGTGGACAAGTTCCCCGGACAAGTTTTCTTATCTCTCTATATATGGTGACCACATATTGACAACAACAGCAAGCAGCTCATTGTGTAAGTCGCTCGTCCTGTCTCTGATTGTCGTGAGGCTGAAGGAGTTGATGCAGACAGAGTATTGAGAAGGATGCCTGCCATACAGCTACTATTTAACACTGGAAAAGTGATTGACTTCATGTATTTATCATTGAAAGGAACTCTGAGAAGCAACTTGACTTAATACTTAACTATAAAATACTAACTAAAGTCTTCCTTATCCAATACAATGATGAGCAAATTTATGCCTTCTTTGGTGTTACCTGTATTCTCACAATTGTAGGATATTGCTTCATGAAAACATTTTCCACTAGGCAAATTTAAAAGTCATAACAATAAAGTACTATTTAAAAACACATGCATATAAGCATCTCTGAGTTCAGGCTGCTCTGTCAGAATACAATTAATGGGTGGCTTATAAAAATGATTTCTCGGTCTTGGGGTCTGGGAAGTGCATCAAGGCACCGGCTGTAGGTGTCATGATTGGTGATAACAGTAGTCCTAGTTTGCAGATGGCTGCATTCTCTGCTATCCTCATATGACAAGGAGGAAAGAGAAGCTAGGAGAGGTGGACAGATGGATGGAAACACCCTTCTGTTGATTGTCTGGCCTAGGAACCAAACCCAGGACCTCACAAAATTTGGAAAATGATCATCACCCCCAATTGTATGTTCACATCACTTTGCATCTGTTTATGCAGGGGTAGCTTTGTTCTGCAGATTCTGGAGTGATCTCATGACCCAGAACTCTTGGTCTACACCAAGCAGCCAACTCCCCTCTTAGAATGTAAGCAAGACTTGAGAGTAGATTTCTAATCAACAAAAATAGGGCACTGGTGATGGGATGTGTGTGATTACATGGATGCCATTACGTTGCATATAACTGTTATTCTTATTGCACACGAAGACTCTTTCTATGCCTTGTTCAGTTCACAGAAGCAAGATGTTGTGCATAAAGAAGTGTCACAAAAACTTAGATTCTGTAGTCTGTCTGCAAACAACAAACTAAGTAATGCCAACTCTCAAACATTTTGAGAACATTTGAGTTCTTTTTTCAAGAAAAAGTGGGGTCTTCTTATCTCACACTTCACATGAGATCACAAGGCTTGCATTTGGATTGTGGTCTTGTAATATATTTGGCAAAGCTATGTTTCAATTCTGACATTATGAAAAAGTAAGTTTGTTTTTTAAGGTTCTAAGTTTATGGCAATAGATGTTGTATCCAGCAGCCCTCTTTCAAGTAATAACGGAATACCTAAGACTAAATGCCTTACAAAGAAGAATAAGAATATATTTACTTCACAATTTTGGAAGTTCAAAGACATTGCCCCAGCATCAACCTGGCATTGTTGAGTGTCCTTCCCACCTTTTAGCACAGCTGCCTTGGGGACTAACCCTCTAACATATATTCAAGCCATACCTAAACCACAGCAGAGAGGTTGATAAAGAATAGAGATTTTCGTATTAGGAATGGGTTGATATAAATATGCATGTAACACACAAAGAAAAAGCTAGGAGTGATCTTGAAGTTGTACAATTAGTGGAGCTGGCATGGGAGCTGAAGATTATCTACATGAAATAGATGGTGTGTAGAAATCTGGACTTTAGCATTGCTGAGGATTAAGATCCAAAAGGAAGCAGGGAAAGCGTTGCTGGTAAGCAGATCAAGGGAAATCCTGTCATGGAGCAGTAGAGAACTGAGGAAATTATCTGCTGGAATTGATGAAAGGAAGTAATATTCTGAATTGCATAGGTAGTGGGGTCTTCATGGGGGAATAACCTGCCTACCATTTTATTTCTTCTTGCTTCTTATGGTAAAATAGGATACGAGAGGGGTAAGCTTAGAGCAAAATGACTAAGCAAAAATCAACCCATCCTTGACATACAGAGAATGCTCAGGGTTAATAGAGGGTAGCAACAGTAAATGTGAGAAATGGCTTCAATTTTGTCACAAATGCAAGGTCTAGAGGAAAACAAGGTGTGGCATACAATTAAAAATATAGTTAAAGGACTAAAAGACTGGCATTTTGTTAGCCAAAGTATACTTTCAAGATCGTGTGTGCTTCTTAGATTTTTTAAAAAAATAAAATCATAGGTTCATAGGAAACTAACATGGAGTATATCTATATATAATATGTTGTAAATTTTATTTAACCATAAAAAAAGTTTTAGAGTTATGTTTGAGAATTTTGTACATAAGCCTGTATCTATATCACCCTTGCCCTTCTTTTTCTCTTCAAACTCCTACTGTACGCACCCACCCCCGATTTCATGCTTTGTTCTTTAGATATTGTTGATACATGTAATTCCATATGTCTGTATACACACACACATGCACACACACACACACACACATACACACACACCTACACACAACTTTGTTCATATATACATGTGTCCTCGACTGACCATTTGAGATTGGGCATTCTTTGGGGAGCCTGTCCCTAGAGAAAACTGGTCTTCCCTCCCTCCCTCCTTTTCTCCCCCCTCCCTCCTTCTTTCCCTCCCTTTTCCCTCCCTCCTTCCTCCTCCCTCCTACTTTTCTTCTCTCTCCGCAGCCATTGATTATCTGTTTTTCTTTATCTAGGGATAGGACCTTGTAGAATTTCTCCCATTCATGTTGGCATGTCAATTGATGCTGTTATCTATTTTTCAGATGCTTCTCAGTAAAATTCATAGAAAATCCAGAGTATTTAAGAAAAACACTTCAATAGAAAGAAAGTTAATGTAGATTAAAGGGGAAAGAAGAGAGACGTTGGTCACTGGACTCCCAGAATGTTACAAGTAGGTAGTAGGTTGGTTATAGGTTGTAATAGATTGTTCAGGAGGTTGTACAAGAGTAGTGCAAGTAGCATGTACTACTTTACACACAGAAACATAAGCATGCATATACACTTGCACACATGCATACACACACACACACACGATGTAGGACAGATTCAAGAATTCACAGGGCAGAGATGAGTATTATGAAAATTACTCACAGATTTTGAAGCATACGTAGGAATGTCCAACATTTAAACTGGTTTCTAGTATTCCTGTGGACTAGTAGTTTATTTGGATTTCAGTTAGAATTCATTTAATTCTAACTCTCTGAATAGGAGTATCTAAGTGTCTATTGATATTTTCTTATTCTTCTTAATCATTGTATATGGGTGTGTGGAGAAGATAACTCGTCTCTTTCATTTTGTACATTGACAGATAAACTTAGAGGCGTCATCAACACCTGGACTTGATTTAGATAATATCCTAGAATTTATAGAGATTCTGTAATGTGACAAGACTGATGATTTGTGGAGGTGGTGAGAAAGCTTCCTCCAGGGAAGGACAGTCATTGGAGTCAGAAGGTAAACTCTGTAGACAGAATGTCAGGTGCTCCAATGACCCATCCATATCTTAGTATGCTATTTATGCAGCCACTTCCTCTTGAATGAGGATGAGAACTTGATTGATGGGCATGATTGCATGAATATTATTAGCATGTTATACAACATTAGTATCCTATCTTATAAAGAGAGGCTCCTCTGGCTTTGAAGAAGCATGGTACCATATTGTAAGCTGTCATGGAGAGGATCACATGGAAGGAAGCTGATGATGGCCTCTGGAAAATACTTAACTGGAAATTGAAGTCCCCAGTCCAGCATTCACAAGGAACCCAATGCTGCCAACAACCACGTGAGTAAGGAAACTTATCTTTCCCTATTTTACCCTTAGATGAGAAGAGAATCTTGGTCTCCATCTTTGTTTCAGATTTGTGGATGCTCCAGTTGTGTACTGACCCACAGACTCTGTGAAATGTGAAATGAGAAATGTACACCTTTTTAAGGTAAAACGATTGGGGCATTATTGCTGCATAATCATAAGCAGCATCCCGTGAATCTTGGTCCTAGAGACCTGACTGAAATGGCGAGGAAATGAAGAAAGGACAGGCACATAAAGACATGTATGGCAAAGCCAGAATCAGGTATGGCGTGCTCACTCTGATGGAGTGGAATCACCAGCATAATCATCCAGAATCTTAATGTCTTCTCTGCCTGTTTATTATATACAGTGGTGGTGGGTTGTTGCAAAATATTTGACTACAACAAATAAAGATGTGTCACTGTGATTGGTTTAATAAAAAGCTAAACGGCCAATAGCTAGGCAATGGAAATAGGCAGCTCTTCTGGGCACAGAGGAGCTGGGGATGAATCTAGGCATGCAAAGTAGACACCAGGAGACACAGAACAAGTTGGAGGTACAGAATGAAATGACGTGGGATTCCCCTCTGTATACTGTGAACATGTATTATTGCTATTGATTAATAAAGAAGTTTCTTTAGCCTACAGCAGGACAGAAGATAGCAAGGCAGAAAATCTAAGCAGAGATAGAGGAGGAAAGGAGGTGAAGTCAGGGAGATGCCATGTGGCTGCCTAAGGGGAAAGATGCCAGAACCTTACCAGTAGCCTTGTGGTGATACACAGGTTAATAGAAATGGGTTAATTTAAGATGTAAGAGGTGGCTAGAAATATGCCTGAGCCATTAGTCAAACCAAACAGTGTTGTAATTAAGATCATTTCTGTGTGATTATTCGGGTCTGGGCAGCTGGGAAGTAAACGCACCACCTCTGTCTATAATGAAGGAAAGGTAAAAAGCCATGCGGCAGAATGTAGATTTAAAAATAAGGATTAATAGAAGACATAAAAATCTAGTTAGGAACAAATCTAAGCTCTAGGCCATGCTTTCATAGTTAATAAGAAGTCTCAGCATTTGAGAGCTGGCTGGCAGGACAGAGAAAGAGTTGTTACAGGTGCATAGGCTAGCTAGCCTCTGTAGGAGGTCTCTGTAAGGGAGCAGTGTCAGGCTGGAAACATCCAAGAGGAGGAGCCACAGGTGTTGGCTTTTCACACATTAGTTTATCCTTGATAAACTCTTGTGCTTGAGTCAGAGGGAGGCTTGGACATCCCTCTGAGCCTCATCCTGGGAAACCTTTGCCACCACCTTAGGTCTGAGGCACTGGTCCCCTTGACATGATCATGCCCATGCCAACAATCATATCCACTCAAGGCTTAATTGACTCTTTACAGACGCACTAAGGGCTTCTGCTCCCCACAGTCAAAGAAATTAATGTATGGAACTTACCAAACTGTAAGTTACCTGATTAAAATATATTTATGTCATATAGTTAGAAATGCTTTTGAAACATAAAAGTATTCAGACATCGTTTATAGGAAAATGGAAGGAAAGGAGAAGAAACAGAGGAAAGCGGGAGGGAGGAAGGGAGAGGTCCAGGAACTGGTTGTAAAGTGTGGTCGCATGTTCATATGACTTTTTGTGTGTAAGGTGAGATTGCTAGCATGTTCTAAGGAAGTTTTTCTTAGTTTGGTATCCATGTTGCATCAGTCTGGTAATTTGTATACTAAACTCAGGTGTTTGCATGTGCGTATTTGGGGCAGTTAGATAATTCCAGAGGTGAGAAGTGGTGGAATTGTTCTTGAGATTGGAAAGAACAATCGCTTATAACATTGGAATATGGGGGCCTTTTCATTCATATCCATTTCTTCACTCTGTGTGTGCCTGCAAACAGTCAGTGACCTGTCCTTAGGGACTATATTGAGACCTCCCAGGAGATATGAGGACAAGGCAAAGCTGACTTGCCCTTTGTACATTTTCAGTATATGTATCTTCTGCCAAAGAGCCTTATTTAGGTACATATGTACCACAGGGTTACTTGTACTATGTATATAATTTAATGATTATTTTACTAAATTTATAGACTTAAGCCACCACCCCCACCATAAAACTTGAGAATGTTTTCCAACACTGAGGTAACACGGGGTATCCCTTGTAATTATTTCCAGTTACTCCTCATTCCCCCACCTTACCCCCAAGTAGCCATGTAGTAATCTACTGTCTCTGTTCTGTCTGTCTCATGTCAATAGAATTTTACAATATGTGGTCTTTGGCAGATGGCCCTTTCCACTTTCCATAATATTTTGAAGTTCATCCTTATACCATCTTTTAATAAGTAGCTGATTCCTTTCAGTTTCTAAAGAACACACCGTTATATGTGGATGTCTTTCCTCTGTTTAATCTTCAGTTATAGAACATGCAAATGTTTAGTTTTTGTTTACTATAGGTGCTATCGTGAATATTAAACATATTACATGCCAGTCATTGCATGTATATATCTACTAATTTTTTGGGAAAAATTTTTAGTCATTTAATACATTTATGTTAACTCTATCTCACTATCCGTTTTTTTTTTTTTTTCGAGACAGGGTTTCCATGAAGTTTTTGGTGCCTGTCCTGGAACTAGCTCTTGTAGACCAGGCTGGCCTCGAACTCACAGAGATCTGCCTGCCTCTGCCTCCCAAGTGTTGGGATTACAGGCATGCGCCACCACTGCCCAGCCTGTCTTACTATCTTTAGGACATGATTAAGGGTCCAAAATGTTTTTTAAAGGGAATATTTATTGAAGTTCTAATTTACTCTTCAAAGAAAAAGAGGAAGGTTGAATTCTTACATGAAAAATATTTAATACATTTTGTGTGTATGCATCCGTGTGTATGTACATGTTTATGCATATGCATGTACATTGCAGGCATGTTTATGTGAGAGCCATAGGATAACTTTAAGTGTCATTCATCAGGATCCATCTGGCTCATTTCTTGAGACAGGACCTCCTACGAAGCTGATTTGGCTCTGCCAGCCAGTCAGTAGGTTTCAAGAGAGTTCCTCTCTCTCTCTCTCTTTCTCTCTCTCTCTCTCTCTCTCTCTCTCTCTCTTTCTCTCTCTCTCTCTCTTCCTCCCACAGCTTTGAGATTACGAACATGCTCCACTATGCCCACTTCTGTTATTACTTTTAAATTTTATCTTTTTATTTTATGCATGTGCTGATTAGTTTTCCCCAAACTTAACACCGAATCACTAGAAAGAGGGGACCTCAACTGACAAGAATGCCTTCATCAGGTTGGACTGTAGGCAAGTCTGCAGGAGCATTTTGCTGATTAGTAATTGACATGGAGGGCCCAGCCCATTGTAGGTGATGTCATCCCTGGTAAGGTAGACTTGAGTTATATGAGATAGTAAGCTGAATGAGCTATGGAAATCAAGTCATTAAACAGTCTTCCTCCATGATCTCTGCATCAGTTTCTGCTTCTGTGTTTCTTTCCTGCTGGAGTTCCTAGCTTTCCTCAATGATGGCTATGATCAGAATATGTAATCCAAGTTACCTTTGGTTATGGCATTTATCACCAAAATATAAGACAAACTAAGACAATGTGTATGAGTGTTTTCCTTGCATGTGTGTATGTATACCATGCAAATGTCTGGCACCAACAGATTATAGAAGAGGGCATCAGATACCCTGGCATTCACCGGGAAATTCTGAATCATGTGAGTTTTTGGAATTGATGAAATTTCCTGCAATATCAGCAATTTCTCTTAACTTCTGCTCTGAACCATCTCTCCATACCCAGGATTTTTTTTTTCAGCATGGTGGCTTGAAAGAAAACAGTCCCCAAAGGAAGTGACACATTAGGAAGTGTGGCCTTGTTACAGGAAGTATGTCACTGTAGTGGGCAGACCTTAAGATGTCCTACGCTGAAACTATGTATGCTCAGTGTAGCACACTGCCCTCTCTGGCTTATATACCATGGGGTATTATCTGACTGTAAATAAAAATAAAATTATGAAACTCATAAGTAAATTGATGGAACTAGAAGCATTTATATTGAATGCAGTAACCTAGGCTAAGGGAAACAAATATAACGTGTGGACCCTTGTGTGTTGAATCTAGCAAAAAACTAATAAACTATTAAAGTAGAAATGGGGCTACTAGGGAAGAAGGAGATGAGAAGAGAGACAAAGGAGACTAAGGGTATTGATATGATCAAAATACATTTCAAGCATGAATGAAGATAACTCAATGTAACCCATTATTTAATGTAATTAACATATACCAGTAAAACTTTTATAAAACTCTAAGGCCCCCATACCCCTTTTACCATATAACGTAACTTCATCCTCTATGATGGTTGGTCTATTGCAGTTGAATGTCTCAGCTCCCAGATCCATGAGGAACTAGGCCTGTGTAGTCCCTGAGACATTTAATCTATGACATTTGGGATCATAGTCTAGGTGGATGAAGACCAAGGGCAATCATAATTATTTTAATTATTTGACTTGAGTCATTAGTAAACTATTCCATAAATCAGCTACTTGGCTTTTTTGAAGGTGATTGACATAAATTCAAGATGGATGTCTGAGGCAAGATGCTGATTATTATACATATTCCTAAATGCCCTAGGTGGGTTATATGGAGAGCAGTTGTATTACCCCCTGCAGCCTGCTAGATACCTTGTTGAGCTACAGAGGCCCAGGGTACAACTCAGTGTGTGAGTTCTTATATTCGAAGATTAGGGTACAGAGGGCTAAACTATGCAACAGGCCAAAATATAAGTGGGTCACAATACTTCACAATACTAAACTTTTAAAATAGATACTTTGACTTTTTCTTTTTTATATGTCTAAATGTTATATACACAAATTTTAATCATGGGAAGCTTTAGGAGATTGCATGTATACACAATAACTTATATGAGTAAATTAGGGCATAACATTTGGAAAATTCATAAGGTGGGTTCAGTAAACCTGAGTTCCTAATGCTTCCTGAGTGAATCCCATGTTCTAGTCACTGTTCTAATAGCTTTATATGTACAGCCACATTTAACCACTATAGTAATACCACAATGCAGCTATAATGCACCTTTCACTGAATTGTAGCAGGGGCACAGGACAAAAAGAGTCATGTAGATGCACCAAGGTCACAAAATTGGGAGTATGTGTAACGAGTCTTTTTCTGTCCCACCAACTCTCTCCCAAATAATGACATGGAGACTTCTTATTAATTATGAAAGCTTGGCCAATAGCTTAGATTTGTTCCTAACTCGCTCTTACAACTTAAACTAGTCCATATTAGTCTATGTTCTAACATGTGGTGTTACTTCTCCTCTATCTTGCATCTCCTGCTTCCTCTTTCCTCTCTGTGTCTCCTGACTTCTGCATGCATAGATTCCTCCTCTTCTTCCTTTCTCTCCCCAGAAATCCCACCTCTACCTCTTATCTAACTATTGGCTGTTCATCTTTTTTATCACATCAAGCACAGCAATACATTTTCACACAGTGTACAAATATCCCAACATATTTTTTTTGTCTAAATAAAAGGAAAGGTTTTGCCTCTAACATAGTAAAATTGTATACAATCAAAACAATTATTAGGTAATAATTACACTTACAAAGTACAGTCCATTTGTATTTGGCAAATTGGGAGAAAGTACTGTATTATTTATGTTAGTGAGTCCAAAGTTTTATACCTAAACTTCTTTCTATCCTAACTTGTATAACCAACTCAGTACTATTTTTTTAGACTCAAAACAGCTTCTTAGATAAACGATCTAAACCTCTTATCTTTCTCAACCCTATAAATTTTACTTATCTTTTATAAGTTTCTTTAGTAACAAAGAAAACTGTAACTATAACTATCTCATCTTTAATGCAATCAGATGTCTGAGAAATATATAGTATTACTTGAGTAGACAAGAAGTGCAGCTCATACAACTTCAAAAACTATAGAAATGATAGAAATAGCTAGCTGCCTGAACAGTCACCCCAAGGTTTCTTTGCAACATTGGGGTACCCATCTTCAGCCTAGAGGCCTAGAATATCTGACAAACATTTCTATAAAGAAAGAAGTTTTGAAGGACTGTCCTGCCTTGTCTTGGCAAAGTTGAGCAGTCACTTTCTTTTATGTCCTCTTTGTCCAGTTGGAGAGCACACTGTTGCAGTTGAAACAAGAGCAATTTCTTGCCCAAATGACTGGCTTTGTCATATTGAAAGCAAACTAAATTTGGAGGTTCTTCAATGCCCATAATCCTTTTTTGAAGTAAATTGGTGCTGCCAGGAGCAGACATGTCTCACTATTATGAAAAGTCTTATGTTATTAAAAATTTTTTAAATGTCATATTCTTTATGTCTTTGAAGTGTTTAAAGACTATTTAAATATGTCTCTGTTTGACCTTGAAAACATAACTAACAAGACTATAATTTCATAATCCAATATATCTCAGCAGCTGCTGTTCACTCATTGGCATTAAAACATTTGAAGTCAACAAAGTACCATGTGTATTTCTCATTTTTTTGTGTGGTGTTTTAAATATTACTTTACTCTCACTTTAATGACTTTAATATTTTTAAACTATTTACTTTTTTCTATGACTGTTTATACTGATTTTTACTGTATCTGTTTAAAGGTTTTCTTAGACTGGACTGCTTTGCTGCATGCCAGCAGCCTTCTCTTAATTCATGAGCCAAGACTTAAACCTACTGTGCAGCTCTGCACACGGTGCTGGCTGACTCAAGCCTGCAGGTAGTGGCTGGGAGCTGTGTCTCTGTATGCTGCTGCCTGATTAAGAGACTGTGGGATTGGAAGCCACAACTGGTTCAATCTTTGTGTGTTTAAACCTTTTTTTTAAAGCTTTTTCAGGTCCATGGTCCACGTTGGGTGCCATATGCAATGAGTCTTTTCCTGTCATGTTAGCCAGCTCCCCAATAACGACACACAGATTTCTTATTAAGTATGAAAGCTCAGCCTATCACTTAAATTAGTATATTTATATTAATCTATGTTGTATCACATGATATTACCTCTCTTTCATTTTGTACCTCCTGTTTCCCCTATGCACCCCCTAGCTACTCCTGTATGCCTAGATTTCTCATCCCTGGAAATCCTGCCTATACCTCCTGTCTAGCTATTGGCTGATCCACTTTTTATTACACCAATCACAGCAATACATCTTCACACAGTGCTTACACACAAGGATATGAACTCTGACAGTTTGACTCTAGAGCCTGTGCATGGGACCAGTATGTCCTGCCATCATCTTAACACCTCAGGCTAACTTATTTGTAGGAAGTAGGATGTACCTATGTGGTCTCCTAAAACACCTGTTGCAATAAAGTGTTTACAATTTGCCCTTCTCAATATAAAAATTCATAAGTGTTTGATGAATAGTAATGAAATTATTCAATATAACAATTTTACAACTGTGCAACAAACAGCTTTTTTTCTGTTTAGTTTTTCATTTTAAGCACAAGTATTTTCTAGTATCATGGTGATTGTTCTTAATATAACTTAATCAGCATTAGGATTTCCTGTTTCTGGATATGTGGCAAACAAATTTTGGGTTCACTGACTTTGTAGTTCATAGTTCATGTTAATGATTTTATTTTGAGCAATGCTAAGATGGAATCAAGTAATTACTAATAATATGACACATACGATGAAGAAAAATCTTAACATACACAGTGGGATTATATTCAGCTATGAATATGAACTGAGTTATGTCATCTGTAGAAAAAAAGATGAAAGTGGAGGTCATTAGACTAAGTGCAAAGCCAGACTAAAAAAATATCACTCTTTAATCTGAAACATGAAACCTAGTCTTAAAAATATAAACCATGGAGGTAGAAGGAATAATATTTAGGGAGAAGAGGACCAGTAAGAGAAGGTTGGAGGAAATGAGAGGGAATAAGAGAGAAGAGGTGAATATTAGCAAAGCAAATGATATACATACCTGCAAATGTTATATGGAAACCCGTCATTCTGTATAGCACATATATGTTGATAATATAAAAGTATTGAGATGCATAAAACTCAAGTCCAAATGGATCAAAGACCTCAACATGAAGCCAGCCACACCAAACCTTGTAGAAGAGAAAGTGAGAAGTACACTTGAACGCATTGGCACAGGAGACGACTTCCTAAATATAACCCCAATAGCACAGAAACTGGGAGAAACAATAAATGGGACCTCCTGAAACTGAAAAAGCTTCTGTAAAGCAAAGGACATGGTCAACAAGACAAAACAGCAGCCTACAGAATGGGAAAAGATCTTCACAAACCCCACATCAGACAGAGGCCTGATCCTCCAAAACATACAAAGAACTCAAGAAATTGGTCATCAAAAGAACACATAATCCAATAAAAAATGGAGTACAGTCCTAAACAGAAAACATTCAACAGAGGAATCTAAAATTGCAGAAGGACACTTAAGGAAATATTCAGCATCCTTAGTCATCAGAGAAATGCAAATCAAAACAATTCTGAGATTTCATCTTACACATGTAACAACTGCCAAGATCAAAAACACTGATGACAACTTATGCTGGAGAGGTTGTGGGGTAAAGGGAACACTTCTGCATTGCTGGTGGGAATTCAAGCTGGTACATCCCCTGTGTATGTCAGTATGGCAATTTCTCAGAAAATTAGGAAACAACCTTTCTCAAGACCCAGTATTACCACTTTTTTGGTATATATCCAAAGGTTGCTCAATCATACCAGAAGGACATATGTTCAACTATGTTCATAGCAGCATTATTTGTCATAGCCAGAACCTGGAAACAACATAAATGTCCCTCAACTAAAGAATGGATAAGGAAAATGTGGTACATTTACACAATGGAGTACTACACAGCTGAGAATAATAATGACATCTTGAAATTTGCAGGCAAATGGATGGAGATAGAAAATATCATTTTGAGTAAGGTAACATAGACCCAGAAAGACAATTATCATATGTACTCTCTCATAAGTAGCTTTTAAACATAAAGCAAAAAAAGCCTACAAATCACAATCCCAGAGAACCTAGAAAGTAATGAGGACCCTAAGAGAGACATACACGGATCTAAGCTACATGGGAAGTAGTAAAAGACAAGATCTCCTGAGTAAATTGGGAGCATGGGGACCTTGGGAGAGGGTTGAATGGGAGGGAAGAGGCAGGGAGGTGGGCAGAGAAGAATATATAGCTCAATAAAATCAATAAAAAGTAATAGAGAAATGCTTTATTATACATAAAAATATCTTTTAAAATCTAATTTTAATTACATATTTAATATGTGTTTTACTTATGCTTATGGATTCTGATTACAAGATTGATTTACTTATTTTTTGATGTGTATATTTGTGTTTGTGAGCATGTGTATATAGGTGTATGGGTACATGTGGAGGCAGGAAATCAAAGTTTGGTTTCTTCAATTTCTCCCCATCTTATTTTTGTATGAATCTGTGTGTATGTATATGTGTATGTGTTTATGCATATGTGATGTTGTGTGTGTGTGTGAAAGAGAGAGAGAGAACATGTTTGAGGGTATATATTGAGATCAGAGATTGATACTATCAAATTCTTTCTCTATTGCTCCCCCCATTATTTTCGGCAGGATCTCTCACTGAATCTGAAGCTCACAGAATTAGCCATTCTGGCTAGCTAGCAAGACCTAGGCATCCTTCTGGCTCTGCCCCACAAACCCCAGCACGGGGATTCTAGGTAGGTGCTGACGCGTCTGGCTTTTCTTCATGCCTGGGTGCTCAGGCATCTGAACTTCTAGTTATGCAGTAAGGATTTTAACAAGTAAGCTATCTCTCCATCCCCAAATTTTGTTTTGATGGCAGGAACATTGCTGAATAAAATGGCATACAATGTATCTTCAAATACACAGCATGAGGTGATTTTGTGAGGGCACCGAACTGTGGCCTTTCTGAGTGGGAGGTATTGCCCCTGGAGGAGAAGGGAGTAATTTCAGCACTGTAAGTATATGAAACTCAGAACACAGCTAAGGCTAAACTTTTCCTTACCATATCTTAAAAAAATCCATAAACTAAGATTGCTGGTAGGAGAGATTTTGAACTTTTTTTCAGTAAACAGGTAAGGTTTAAATGCTTTAAGCTAGGGCAGTGGTTCTCAACCTTCCTAATGTCGTGCCCCTTTAATACAGTTCCTCATGTTGTTGTGACCCCAACCGTAAACTTGCTTTCCTTGCTACTTCATGACTGTAATTTTGCTGCTGTGATGAATCCTAATGTAAACACCTGTGTCTTCTGGTGGCCTTAGGTGACCCCTGTGAAAGAGTCATCTGACCCCTGACTCACAGGTTGAGAAATACTGGTCGAAGGTAAAGGAGTAAAAGCAACCACTTGTCTACAAAGAAGGGATGCGCTAATCTTAGGTAGATTTCCAGGCATTAATCAACCCTCGCCAGAACCATTATTAAGTGTTATTCTCTGACTAATTTGAATTGATCTCTTTTTTTTTCAAAGATTATATTTTCTGGAAATTGCCTCTAGTTTAACATTCTTTTGGCTGCTCTTTCTTTGGCTATTTTATAGGGCTTCTCTGCAGCATGGTGATAATACACAGATTGCATGTTTTCTTTTCTACTTGTGTGAAAATAAAGGCATTGTTCAGTGGGTCATGATGCAATTACAAAAGATATATCCCAATGAGGTATCAACATAATTTATATATAATCAATAAAAATAAAGCATCCAATAAGGACTATAATTCTTTAATTTTAATTATAATTACAACATTTCTCCCTTCCTTTTTCTCACTGGACCCTTCCCCATTCTCCTTCAGAGTCATGGCTTTTTTTTCACTAATTATTGTTGAGTACATAGACGAACATGCATATACATATATGTTTCCAAATGTAACCAACTCAGTCAGCATAATGTTACTTGGTACTGGATAACCAACTGGTGTGCTCTTCCCTGGGCAAGAGCATCTCTCCTCTCTGGCTCTAAGCTGTCCTTGGTTACCAATAGTTCTTTTCGTAGAGGTGAGGCTTCTGGGCTTTCCCCCACCCACCTTGGCATGTCCATTGGTGTCATCCTTGTTTAGCTCACATTGGGCAGCCATGTTGGTGAGATTCTGTAAATGTAGCTCCCTGAGATACCTAGGACACACAATCTCACAGCAAACTCCCAGATCCTCTGGCTCTTATCATTTTTCAAGCCCCTCTTCTGCAGTGTTCCATGTGCCTTAGGTGGGGGGGGGGAGTATTCTGTAGATGTCATCAACTTGGCAACAGCTCCACAACTCTGCATTTTGATTGGTTGTGGTCTTCTGTAGTGGTCTCTCTTGCTCAGAGAAGTTTTCTCAACGAGGGGATGAGACTACACTTATCGTTGGGTATAAGGACAAATGGCTACAGACTATTGTTAGAAGTTATGACGGTTTAGTAAATTACTTCTCTAGGAACCACAACTATGTTGTTAGAAATTATGGCGGTTTAGTAAAATACTTCTCCAGTAACCACAGCTTCACTAGCACTGAATAATTAATCTAGATTTCCAGTACCAGGCTTGTTTTCCCTCTTGTTGGACAGATCTTAAATCTAATTAGAGAGCTATTAGTCACCATCAAGCTATGTGCTCCATGACTGCATCCTTAGGCTTTTCATACTACCGTGTGGTCATTAATATGGTCCATAGGGGTCATAGTTGGGTAGGAACGTTGGTTGCAAGGAAGTGTGCATAATGGCTTCTGGCACTGAAAAACTAGTCCTTTGGGAGGGGCCTTCAGGTCAGTTCCAGCTCAGGGGTCTCTGGGCCTTGTTTATGAGGCGCATAATGATTTCACTAATAGGAAATTATGTTCCACCTCTGGAGGGAACCAAAGAAAACAGAAGTATGATATAATATTAATATGTATATATAATATATATATATAAATATATGTGTTATATATACACATATGTATTCATGTCGCTATATATATACACACAAATACACACACACACATGCACGTGTGCATGCACACACATATTCATGCTCCATGAGTCTCTTGGACAGCCCTGACCAACAACTCAAAAAAACCAGGCTTTTTATATTTGGTATTGTTTTTTTTTTGTAAAGTAATCTTTGGCTTTTGGAGGGTGTACCATCAACCAAGATGAGAAAATTTCATTAAACCTTATGTATATATTTATACACATAACTACATGTTTTATAGACTTTTTAAAGGTAAATAGTTAATAGTAGGATTGCTTGTGGCCTTTTTAGACATCCTTATTGTTCCTATACACACCTCCTTCTGTCTTTAGGGCTGTAATTCATGTTTACATTTTGAAATAATAGTAAGAATAATTTAATTGTATGCTTAATAATTATAAGTCACACACTAATTTAAGATGTTTCCAAGTTCTTTGGACTGTGAACTGTTCAATTTTCAGTGCCTGTTGCTGGACTCAGACTCTAATTGCTAAGCTCAACTTTCTTTCATTGGGTGAAGAATAAAAATAACTACTATAAAAAGGAGAATATAAAACTCAATTTTTCCTGTACACTCTGTAATATTGGCTATTAATCTATATCACTATGTGGTGAAGATTTGTAAGCAGAATGTACAAGATGCAAATTGTGCATACATCAATGTAAAAAAGGCAATAATCTTTAGTTTAAATTCCATAGATCTGTTTGGCCCCTTTTGTTTTCATAATGTATTCTGTTTTGTGAATACCTTTATGATGTTTATTTATTTCAAGTTTTAAAACATCTATTTCTCTTTTGAGAAAATGTAGATAACTTATATTGAACTAGAGTTTCAATTGTGAGAAATACACACTTTTGTTAAGGCAAACTTGTGGAACTAATACTTAGCTGACTTATATTTTATTAGGATTGGGTGTCAAGAAAGCCAAGATGTTCACAAGAGAGCTGAGCAGTTATGAATTAAAATTTTAGTTGTATTTGTTAGTTCTTAACGATGAATGTAAGTTGGTATTCTTCAACAGCATTTTCAAAGTATAACTACAACACAAAAGCATATAATGTTTGAAAAATAATGACACATGGTTCTAGTCTCATGGAACATCTGTCTTCATGAAAAAAGATGAAGCGTTTCCATTTCTAGCTGTAAATATGCACAAATGTCATAATAAAGACCAGCTATCATTTTGGATACTAAATATGTACTTCTTTCTTTGAGTCTTTCTGAATCTAGTCAGCTACATGTAAAGAAGGAGAAATGAAGTTACTGACTTTGTTTGAGAAATTTGAAGATTCTTGTAGCTTCATTATCTTCTGAGGGGTACCATCACTCCTCTTGACAGCCCAGAGATCTTCCTTCTAGACAGGCATGGTCTGTGAGAGTCTAAATAGTTCTCGTGTGTGCTATTGATTACTCTTCTGTGCCCTGGAGAAATGTGTCCTGATGCTCTGAAAGTTACGCCAAGAAATATTATTGGGTAGATGGTCCTATGAAGAACAGGGTAAGAAATCATGAAATGTTGTACATTCAACAAAATCCCTGCCAAACCCCTAGAGGGGAGCCCTACTTTCGATGGTGGGGGAGTATCTCTTTGCCTGTAGAAAATCCCCAAATACCTTTGGCAGTCAGTGCTTATGGTAGCTGGTAAAATGACAGCAGAAGGCAGAGTTTGAAAGGTGCACTCCATAATCCATTCTGGAGTCAGAAGCTGGGCATTTCATAACACAGACCCAAACACCAAACAGGCTGGAACTTTTTTTTACTAGACACTAAACTTGAGAAAAGTCTTCTTTTTCTCCCCCCTCCACTATTAAGTAGGGATGAGAGTACTATGGATAGTTGTATTGATTTAACATAAAAATGAATACATCAGCATATACAAAGTATATACATCGAGAGTACCAAGAATGAATGCCCTTTATGAAGGAGACCTGTTGGTTGTCCCCAAGAGAAGAGTGCCACCACTACACCACTGTGGATAGTTATTGTTGTGGTTCACGGGTTACAGCTGGGTAGAACTACTGATGACTTTCTCTCTTGGTAGCTTGCACAGCACCTTTGATATGCCGAGAATGTGTCCTCAGAGAGGAGGCTTCCAGGTCAGTTCCAGCTCAATTTGTTCAAGTTTTGTGTCTGAAGTATGCGGTGTTTTCAGCAATATGTTCTTTCCTTTCAAGTTCTGGAGGGCAAAAGAGGTCGTAGACTCTAGAGGAGTACCTATTACTGCCATTTTCCAAGCCAATTTAATTTCTACTCTAGTCTAAATACTTGTCCTTCGACTCACAGCTAAGTGTAGCTTTTATCCCCCATCAAAGAAGCCTCTTTTTGAAAAAAGAAAAAGGAGTCTATTTGAAGAGATGTATGACTGGTCAAGAAGTAGAGAATCAGTGGCTGGTGGTACCCAACATAAGCCCATCCATTGCAGTGCAACCCTTTCATCTGAGTCTTAGGGGAAAACTGTGGAAGATGGGAACACAAAGATCTTAAGAGCCAGAGGCCCTAGATGCCTGCTGCTATGCAGTGCCCCTATACATGAGGGAAAAGGCGCCCATGGAGTCTCAACAACATGGCTGTTTGAGTAAGACCAGTATAATAACATCTCTGGGGAAATTCCACATGGTCCCACTCCTAGATCAAGAGCTACTTTTAGACAATGGCTTGGAGAGAGGGAGAATTAGTTTCCTCTAGGAACTAGCTATTGGATATGTTATCCAATCCCAATAAAATTGAAGGAGAGATCATGGATTTGGAAAAGAGAGGTGGGTGCATGGGAGGAGTTAGAGGGGAGAGAGGGGGCAGAAGGGCTCATGTATAAGGTTCTAAATTTTTTTTAAAAAACTCACTATATAGCAGTTCTTGAAATATGGTGAACACTCAGTTATTTTCAGCTATTATTAGGGTTTCTATAAATAATGAAAAAATTTTAAGGAAAATAACTTGTATCAGTATTTGTTTCTATACATGTCAGGTATGGGTAATAACAAAACTTTAATTACTGAAACCACTAAGGTATTATTTCTCAGTCAAGTATTTATCATACATACTGGCTGGTATTTTGTCCATTCAGGGACTCAGAGAGCAGCTACTAGTAGGATTATTATGGTTGTGGCAGAGGGGAAAAAGTTGTATTTGAAATATATGTGATCTCTTATAACTTTCACTGTTATATGGTATGCCCCATTTCCACTCATACTTCACTCGCCAAATGAATCACAGGGGTATTTGCCCCACCATTGTGGTAAGAAAGGGTTACCCACTCTTTCCCTGGAAGGAAAATAAGAAAATTTCATAAAGGGAAGAATAATAAGAATAATCATCACAGCTTATTTAAATAAAATGAGTTAGGAGGATGCAAACTCTGCTGTGAAAGCTAACTTTAATTATATACTTAACATGTGCCAGGCAACACACAAAAAAGTGATATTGTCAAATCCTATTAGTATTCCAGTGTTATACATTAAAAACAACAAATAAATAGGACTTAGAAAAACTTGAGTAACCCTGCAGAACTGGGCAGTAGTGAACCCTGACTCTGACTCAGGACTATTTGATCCCATAGCTCATCTTAACTCTGCTTCTTTTGAAGAGGTTCAGTGATCTGGCCACGTGATACATGCCCACAATCCCATCACTCTGGAGTGAAGGCAGGCAAGTCAGGAGTTCAAGTTCATCTCTTGCTACATGGCAATCTGCAGCCCAGCCCGGGCTACGTGACTTAAAAATATATACTCTACTAGAATTAGTTTTGGCATTGTTAACCTAGTCTATGATGTGTAAGGATCTATTTCCCAAATGTATGTAGTTTGTCATGTTCTAGAAACATTTTAATTAGTGATGACATTGGATAGGCAAATAGGTCAGAGGATTGGGTTACCATGAATAACTTAGATAATGGGCGTGTCATCTTCTTCAGTATGAGGCATCCAGGTACTAAGTTCCGTCTTGGGAGAAGGGCGCCAGGGGGTCAAGACCTGGATGTGATGATACACATACTTCTACTTACATTCTTTTGGCTGGAAAGTTAATCCCAGGGATGCACCTGACTAGAAGTAAATCCAAGAAATCTAGTCCAGCTGTGTTCCTCCTGAGTCTTGCTCATAACACCTGGACTGTTTTTTTTTTTTTTCATAAGCGCACTTGAGGGTAGCCTAGAACATCTCAGGCTACTTCACTGTAATTTACTCTGCTTTCTTTCAGAATTCTAGAATGATCTATGGGCACATCACCCTGAACACATCTGATTTCATCAGAATTCCAAAACAGTATCTTATTTGAATTGATTCTATTAACAAACATGCATTATCTTGCATTTTGTTAAATGCTAATCATTTGCATGTCCTATTACCTAAAACAGTCTAACATGGCAAACGCTCCATAAACAAGTCAGAAGGAAGACAATGAACCAGTGTCTTAGTTACCTTCTCTTTCTGTGATAGTATACCAAGGCAATTTACAGTAGCATTTAATTGGGCTTACAGTTCCAGAGGGTTAGTGTCCATGGTGGTGGAGCAGAAGGTTAGAGTCTGTGATGGTGGGGCAAAGGCATGGTGGCAGGAACGGCTGAGAGCTCATGCTTCAAACTGTCAGCAGGAAGTGGAAAAGAGAGCACTCTGGAAATGGCACGAGTCTTTTTCTTATTATTTTTTATTATTTTTATTGAGCTCTATATTTTTCTCTGCTCTCCTCCCTACCACTCACCTCCCTTTTAACACTCTCCCAAGGTCCGCATGCTCCCAATTTACTCAGGAGATCTTGTCTTTTTTCTACTTCCCATGTAGATCAGATCCATGTATGTCTCTCTTAGGGTCCTCATTGTTGTCTAGGTTCTCTGGGATTGACATCTCAAAGCTGGCCTCCAGTGATAAACCTCCTCCAAGGCCATGCCTTCTAATTTTTTTTTAAATACCAACCCAAACTCCCACTCCCTTCCCTCCTCCCATCCCCTCCACACACCCTCCCACCCCACCCCCATCTAATCCTAAGAGAGGGTAAGGCACATGAGCAGAAACATAGTCGAACTCCTGATTAATCACAGGGTTAATAAAATGTCTTAAGTTTAGAGTCTGTGATATACTACAGACCTAACTATGGTACCATCAATATTGAAACATGAGGACTCCAGTAACAATGTTTTATTAAATTTTCAGTACAGTATATTGTTTCCCTATAGAACAGTGGTTCTCAAATTTCCTAATTCTGCGACCCTTTAATATAGTTTCTCATGTTGTGGTGATGCCCAACCATAAAATTATTTTTATTGTTGCTTCATAACTGTAATTTTCTACTGTTATGAATCATAGTGTAAATATATATGCAGGATATTTGGCATGAAACCTTCAAAGGGGTCGCGACCCACAGGTTGAGAACCATTGCTAAGGAGGGTTTGGATGCTCCTACTATACTTTGTGTTTTTAGCCTAGTCTAGAGCACTTACCTTTTGTTATATAAAACTTTTATATTCACACAATAGTTCTAAAACTTAAGGCAGATACCTGCCTTATCATTGGGCAGAAGAAAAAACCCATCTGTACAAAGTTACATTTGTTCTGGGCTAGTTTTTATCACTCTTTCTACCTTATCACATGGTTTTAAATGAACTGAAAAGGAGGAACTATTCATATTTTGATGTTTAGTTCTAATTTTAAAAATAATCTATGGATTTAATACTAATTTGTGATGAACCAAATTGGTGACCAAGTTAGATAAACTTGGATAAATAATGAGGTATAATTTTAATTGAGACTCCAGAATCAGCACATAATCCCAATCCCTAAAATATGTGTAAACTTGAATTGAAGAAAATGCACAAATATTTTATAGTACATGTATATCTTTTTTTCTGTAGTCAAGTAACTCTTCCCTGTGCTGGGATCAGTACAAGATTCAAGGAAACTGAAGAAAGAAATTATATGTAGACAAAGGGTAGAGTTCAAACCATGCCCATGTTTGAAAAACGCAGCTATTGTTCACAGTGACTTTTAGTCAAGAGTCTTATGCTAACTTGTGTTTATGATTGGACCTTTAAAAGTGGAGCTGATGGTTACTGGTATCTACTATGCATGATGGGATCTGTTTAATCTGAATCTTGCATCTGTCTATGAAACAAAAACCATCTCTGTTTTAAAGATGAAAGAGAAGCTTATGATTTTTAGGCACCCACTAGGGGGACATATCCAGGATTATATCATTATAGTGAGAGAGAATTAGAATCTAACTCTGTCTCAAAACCATAGCACTGTCTCTTCCATAATATGTCTTCTTTTGAAAGCCACACAAAGAGGTGAAGGCAGAGGTGAAACTGGTTGAAGGGTGAATCACTCATAAGTGGATTCTATGCTCTACTCCTTGTAACGGGAAAAAGAAAGCACAAGTCATAGAGACTGCCATGGAAATGCAAATCTTTTCCCATTGGAAGACTTTCTCACACAGAAAATATACAAGAATTTCCAAATCAACTTTGGAGACTTTTGAATGTAGCGAAGGCACAGAAACCAAGGCTAATGTTCTTAAAATACAAAACGTTTCTAAAAAAGGGAAAAAAAACCCACAATAGTAATTTTAAGTTCCATTCATACAATAACCACAACTATAAAGTGTTTATGAATAAATTTAACACAATGGCCTAAAACCACTACATTCAAACAAGTGCTGAAAGGAAAGCAAAGGCTATTGGAGTAATTACTCATGAAGTGAAAGGTTTGAGTCCATGAGGCCTTAAACACACAAAGAACTACAGGCAACTGAAGAATGCTGGGAGTGGGAGAAACAGTCTTCCCCGGGGAAGAGCACACCGACTGGTTATCCAATACCGAATTGTTAGCCTCAAAATATAGAAGCAGCATTATACAGACCGAGCACGTTGTATTGCACATATTGTATGCATGTATCGCATAAATGCAATGTATGTGTATGTATAGGAAATAGCAATTAATTATAAAGGGCATGACTTTGAAAGAGAGCCAAGAGGGGTGGGTAATGGGAAGGTTTGGAGGGAGGAAAGAAAGGGAGAGATGTTGTAATTATATTATCGTAAAAACAAAACAAAACTAAGTCTCTCCCAGTGTTTATCTCTAGGGTCAATGCGATTCTAATTGGAGCTTGAGCAGACAGTTGAGTTGAAATAGACACATCGATTCTAAACTTCATATGGGCCTACAAAGTTCAAGAACTTTTAAAAATGTGGATAGAGTTGAGAGAACCCATCTTACATTATTTTAATTCTTATAATAAAGCCACAGGTCTCAAGATGTGTCTTGGTTAAATAACAAAAGTAATTTTAAAAATTTACCTGCATGTATAAGAACAGAATCCAGGAAAAGGCCCATTGACACTTGGCCCCAGGATTGTTTTCTATAAAAATATGAAAGCAACACAACTAGAGAAAACGAAGAGTTCAAAAAATGATTTCACATTAACTAAATATTTGTGAAAATACATTTTGGCCTCATTCTATCTTCTAAATTTAAGTTAAAATGGGTTTTAGATTTTGAGGAAGTCCAAGATTATCAACCTTCTAGAAGGAAGTATGGTAGAGGAGAATATCTTTACACACTTGGAATAAGTAAAAGATTGATAGTTAAGCCAGGCGGTGATGGTGCATGCCTTTAATCCCAGTACTTGGTAGGCAGAAGCAGGTGGACCTTTGTGAGTTCAAGCAAGCTTGGTCTACAAGAGCTAGTTCCAGGACAGGCTCCAAAGCTACAGGGAAACCCCATCTCGAAAAACAAAAACAAAAAGAGGGATAGTTAAAAAAGTGAAAAGATAAAACAAAGAAGGAACTACCATCAGGCTGTATTTCATCATCAGAATGAAGAAATATTTAAAAAGTACACCATAAATAAAATATAACTGCAAGCCACAGACTGGTGGAACTTATTCACAACACGTCCATGAAGATAATGACAGCACTCATATCTAGAATATGTAGGAAACACTCCCGACTCAATAAATGACACAAACAAACAGACAAATGAGCAAAAATATAAATAGACACTTCAATTGAGAAAACATGGATAAAAACAAGCTCATTAGGGAGCCTTGGAGACATATCACTTATCACTGAAATGAAATGCCATTGCATGCACGCTGAAATAGCTAGACATATTAAAAATCTGACTTGCCACATATTGTAGGGAAAACCAAACCTTTGTGTACTACCAGTTAGAATATAAAATTGTATTACCACCTTGGAGAACCATCCTGCAGCTTTTTAAAACTTTTCATACCTTCCCTATAGTTGGACTTCTTTGGATTGCCAGACCCCAAATAATTATGTGGAGACTTCTTATTAATTATGAAAACTTGGTCTTAGCTTAGGCATGTCCCAATTAGCTCTTATAACTTAAATTAACCCATTTATATTAATCTAAAATTTGGCCATGTGACTCATTACCTCTCTTCTATAATGTCTGTCTTCCTCCCTCCATGTTTGCCTGGAGAAAACTGCCTTTCTTCATCCCAGAGTTCCTGTCTCTGCCTGGAAGTCCCGCCTATCCTCTCCTGCATAGCTGTTGACCACTCAGCTCTTTATTAAACCAATCAGAATAAAGCAGCAACACATCTTCACACCGTGTGATCAAATATCCCACAACACTGCCCTGTACAAACCAGGCATTTTACTTTTAGGGTTTTACCCAAGGGACAATTTAAGTAAACATAGTTCTCAGTGCTTAAGCTACCCCAATAAAGTTGAGGAGAGTATCAGAGGTTAAATTCCAGATGAAAGTGGAATAAATCTAATTTAATTCACTCTCAATATTAAAAGGATCTTTTCTCAAACGCAGTAAATGAACAAGAATCGGGAAATAACGAGAGCGTTTTGAGTGCTAGAAATCAAGCAAAATAGTAGTAAATGAATTGAAATTGACAAAAATTTTAGTTTACAATGAATAAATTCAAAAAATCCTACTTAATTAACCTTATGAAAGAGTTGGAAATGGTTATACTAAGGACTTTTAAAAAAAGATTATTTATTGTGTATACTGTACTCTGCCTACATGCATGCCTGCAGGCCAGAAGAGGGCACTAGATCTCATTATAGCTGATTGTAAGCCACCATGTGGTTGCTGGGAATTGAACTCAGGACCTCTGGAGGAATAGTCAGTGCCCTTAACGCCTGAGCCATCTCTCCAGTGCATACTAAAGGCTTTCAAGAACTTTTCAGGTGCCTTTATGAGCAGTCAGATGCCTGCTCCCAATGGTAGGGTTTATTTTCCATGTGAAACTGGGAGTTTATTTATTCAAGTGATGAAGAGAGTATCTGGGCTTGGGTATCCGACATCATTGAGAATTGATGCTTCTAATGTGTGCATGATGAATGCTGAGACTTCCACTTCGCCTCCCTCCTGGGCTCACTCAGGTTTAGTCTGGATGGAGACAGAGACAGGGAGAATCTTCTCCAGGAAGCCCCACCAGTCTAAAAGGAAAATGTCTACACACACTGATGCTCATGATTCCGAGTGACTCTGCCCAGCCTGGGTTGTAAAACTTGGGTGCAACAGTTTTGCCTTTGTGCAAAGCGAGTTTTAGCTCTATTTCTCTATATGATGAGGCAGCCAAGCATTGCCAGACCTCAGAAAAGTGTGTGAACCAGAGACGGCAGCTAAAATAGATAGGCCAGGTTTGGTAGAAAGATTACTTTAAAAACTTTATCGTGAGTATCTCAAGAGAGATAAGAACAGGTTTTTGCTGCAGATAAAAAACAGGATACTTCAAAATGAGCCTCTGGTATAGTTTGAATCTGAAATATCCTCACAGGCTCAAGTGTTTCAATGCCTTAGTTCTCAGCTACTGATGTTGGGAAGTCAGGGAACCTCTAAAAGGTGGGGCCTGACTGGAGAAAAGAGATTTGAAGGGGTAGATCTTGGCATTTATGTCTGGACCCTGCTTCCTATCTCATCTCTGCTTTTGGTCTCTTGGAATATGAGGCAGAAGCTGCCTTTGGCTCCTGCTGCCCCAGGATTACCCAGCACTATAGGTTTTCCACATCATGTTGGATCCCCTCAAAACATGAGACAAAATAATGAAACTCCCTGCTTTGGTTTCTTCTCATATCATTGGTCACAGTAATGTAAAAGGTAACTAATACAGAACCAGTTATTGTTGTGATAGTCATGTTGTTTGTGCACCTTTGGAATGAGTTTATGTCTAGAGAAGTCCCAGAAGGCTGCAAACAGCTTACTGGGTCACGCTGATGGAAATGTAGGAAACCTGAAGGCCCATAGAAAGACAGACAAAAAAAAAAGATAGAATTCAAAAGGTTTCAAATACTCTACCAGGAACTGGACTAGAGGCTACTAATATTATGTTCTGGCAAAGAGTCTTACTATTCTACTCATGTCCTGAAATTGCAAGTGAGGTAAAATTCAGAAGTAACAGACCAATTTGTTTGTTAGAGGCAGATCTCTGGAAAGGATGACATTCAGGTGGTGCCATGGTTATTGATCGCTGCATTTATCCAGTTTTAGAGAGGGAGAAGAAGAAGAGGAGGAGGAGGAGCAGGAGGAGGAGAAGGAGAAAGAAGAAGAAGAAGAAGAAGAAGAAGAAGAAGAAGAAGAAGAAGAAGAAGAAGAAGAAGAAGAAGAAGAAGAAGAAGAAGAAGAAAGAAGAAGTTGAAGTTGAATAGAAGGAAAATGTTAAGTATGGTAGGAAAAAGATCACTAACTTGGTGAAAGTTGTGAACAGGACAAAGGCTAAGAAAGTGACTGTTGGCTGTTACTGTTAAAGAGATTAGTAGCCCATGGGGACTGGAGAGATGGCTCAAAGGTTAAGAGCACTGGCTGTTTTTCTAGAGGTCCTGAGTTAAATTTCCATCAACACATGGTGGCGCACAACCATCTATAATGAGATCTGGTGCCCTCTTCTGGCATGTAGGCACACATGCAGGGAGAATACTGTATACATAATAAATAAATATATATTAAGAAAAAGAGATTAGTAACCCCACACTTGGTACTGGAACAATAGGAAATAGGAACAATAGAGTGCCTCGAAGTCAGGACCTCACATATCCATTAAAGGACCTTAATCTGAAGGAAAAAAGAAAAGAAAAGAAAAGAAAAGAAAAGAAAAGAAAAGAAAAGAAAAGAAAAGAAAAAAAGTCCACACCAAACATGTTGCTGCATGGGATAACCGCCCTCCTCCCACCCCCAAAAGCTGCCTTCTCAGCTCCGGCATACAGAAGCGGCTGCTGCTGCAATCCAAAGAGCCTGCTTCTATCTCAAGATGGAAGCACAACCTGTCATCCACGTGGTGCAGGGTTCCTAAGTCTGAAATGCAAGAGTAGGGTGGTTGTGTCTTGTACCGTGTGTTGCACCGAGGCCCTGTGTTGTAGTGTCAGATTTCTTGCTCCTAGCTTGGGAGTTGGGTGTTGCAGCTGTGAGGGTGAACCCTAAATTGTAGTGTGGATCTCAAGAGATTAGGGAAGCCCAAAACATGACATAGCCGAACAACAAATCCATCTGGCAGAAGCATAACTTTGTGTTTTAACAGCGACTGCCTTGAGTCTCAGAAGAGTCTTAGAATTTTGGTAATTTCACAGCATTGGAGCAGTAAGACTCAGGGACTTCTGAAGGTGAGGAGCGTGCATTTTACATTAGGAAATACCCCTAAGCCAATGTGGGTTGAAGTGGAATAGTGCAGCTTAGATGAGCCTATCCGCTATAGCATATGCACCCTTGATTCCTAGCTCATGGCACTACTTTTAGAGGTTGTGGACTCTTATGGAGGTGGGGTATCGCTGGAGAAAGTACACCACTAGGTATAGGTCCTTGAGTCACATGATTCTTTGCTCCCTCCTGTTTCTCTCTCTCTTCCTCCCTCCTCACCTACTCTGTACTGGGGAATATTATTTTCAGGTGTGTGACTTTTGTTACGACGCATTTGTTTTAACTCTGTGAAGCTGTGTTACTCTGCCTATTTAAAACACCTGATGAGTCTAATAAAGAGATAAACAGCCAATAGTGAGGCAGGAGCAAGGATAGGCGGGACTGGCAGGCAGAGAGTGCAAATAGAAGGAGAAATCTGGGAGGAAAGAAAGCAAGGAGCAAGAGAACAAGGAGAGGAGGGGATCAGGGGTCAGCCACCCAGTCAGTTACAGCGTAAGAAGGAAAGAAAGATAAACAGAAGTAAGAAAGATAAAAGCCCAGAGGAAAAGGTAGATGGCTTAATTTAAGATGATAAAAGCTGACTAGAAACAAGCCAAGCTAATGCCAGACATTCATAACTAAGAATCAGCCTCTGTGTGATTTATTTGGGAACTGGGTGGTGGGAGCCTCAAAGAGCGGAAAGAGTAAAACATCACACAATAACTCTGCTTTGTATTTTACTGAGATGTGAGGAAACTGTTCCATGGTCCCTCTACCACAGTCATGACCCACTCCTACTGCCGTGCATTTCCTGTTATAATTGACAGTAGTCCCTGAGCATGAGCCAAAGTAAATTTTTCCTCTTTTAAGTTGCATCTTGATAGATTTTGGATGAGAAAAGTAATTAATATAACATTCAAAAGTATATTAAAAAACTTAGTGAGCTCTCATTCGATCAGTCCCCTTGTATCAGTGGGTGAACGCACTCTTCACGGTCCTGACTTCCAGTGCTCCAATGTGGGTCTCCGTCTCTATTTCCATCCATCGTCGGATGAAGGCCCCCTCTGATTTTGCTTTCCTTGTTCACGATCTCCCTCCCTCTGCTTCTCATTTGGACCTAGGGAGTTAAGTCCAGTGTTCCAATATGTGTCTCTGTCTCTATCTCCATTCATCGCCATATGAAGGTTCTGTGGTGACATGCAAAATATTCGTCAGTATGGTTATGGGCCAAGGCCAGATCAGGCACCCTCTCCAGCTGGACTGGGACTGAACGAGCATTTGATCAAACTGGATTCTCTGAATGTGGCTGACATGGGGGCTGATTGAGCCTCCGAGGTCCAAATGAAGACTGAGAAGTCATTGACAATGGCACTGGGTCTTGTTTCGTCTACATGGACTGGCTTTTTGGGATCCTGGCCTGTTTGGATGCTCACCTTCCTGGACCCGGAGGGAGGGGGGAGGAACTTGGATTCCCCACAGGACAGGAAACCCTAACTGCTCTTGGGAATGGTGAGGGAGGAGGAGAGGGAGTGGGGGGAGCAGGAGGGTATTGGGAGGAGGGGAGAAAGTGGAAAGAGTGTTTTCGGATACTTGAATAAACAACAACAATAAAAAAATAAAAAAAAACTTAGAATTAAGAAAGATTAGTTGTCATCAATGTTTTTAATCTTGGCCATTCTTACAGTTGTAAGACGGAATCTCAGAGTAATTTTGATTTGCATTTTTCTGATGACTTAGGATGTTGAACATTTCCTTAAGTGTCTTTCAGCCATTTTAGATTCCTCTGTTGAGAGTTCTCTGTTTAGGTCTGTACTCCATTTTTTTATTGGATTATGTAATCTTTTGGTGTCCAATTTCTTGAGTTCTTTGTATATTTTGGAGAACAGACCTCTCTCTCTGATGTGGGGCTAGTGAAGATCTTTTCTCATTCTGTAGGCTGTCTTTTTGTCTGTAAGAATGGCCAAGATCAAAAACACTGATGTCAACTTATGCTGGAGAGGTTGTGGGGAAAAGGGAACACTTCTGTATTGCTGATGGGAATGCAAGCTGGTACAACCCCTTTTGATGTCAGTGTGGCGATTTCTCAGAAAATTAGGAAACAACCTTCCTCAAGACCCAATAATACCACTTTTGGGTTTAAATCCAAAGGATGCTCAATTGAGCCACAAGGACATGTGCTCAACTATGTTCATAGCAGCTTTGTTTGTCAAGGCCAGAACCTGGAAACAACCTTAATACCCCTTGATAAAAGAATAGGTAAAAAAAAATGTGGTACATTTATGCAATGGAGTACTACACAGCAGAAAAAAATAACGACAGCCTGAATTTCACAGGAAAATGGATGGAGCTAGAAATCATTATTTTGAATGAGGTAACCCAGACCCAGAAAGACAATTATCACATGTACTTAATCATAGGTGATTTTTAAACATAAAACAAAGAAAACCAGCCTACAAAACACAATCCCAGAGAACTCAGTCAACAATGCAGACACTAAGAGAGACTTACATAGATCTAATCTACATGGGAAGTAGAAAGTATAAAAAGACAAGATCTCCTGAGTAAATTTGGAGCATGGGACCTTGAGGGAGGATTGGAGGGGATGGAAGACGCAGGGAGGGGAACAGAGAAAAACGTAGAGCTCAATAAATATCAATTTAAAAAAATAATAAATAAAAAAAATTAGAAAAGGCACTAAAAGAATTTGGGAGCTGAAATTAAAAAAATTCAATGATATTACAAATTTAAAACCCAAACCAAGCAAAAATAGAAATAGAGAATAAGAGAGAAAAAACCCACAGATATCAGAAGACCAGCTGAAAGTCAGGAGAGTTAAGAGTGAGGGTATAGTGATAAGCAAAATATTCATCAGTAAGGTCACGGGCCAAGGCCAGTTCAGGCACCCCCTCCTCTGTCCAGAGAACAATCTGGGGATCGCTCCTTGGACCTGGGATCCCATATATATTCAAGTTTCCTGTAAACTCTAAAATGACTCCCTTAGTTGAAATATATTCTTCCCTGATCCCACATTCATTCTTCCTCCCTTCCCCCCATCTCGGTCAACCGAGCTTTCTCCATTCCTCCCCTACTCCCTTCTCTCTAACCCTCTCCCCTTCCAGCCCGCGTTGGAGCACCGAACTGAGCCCCCCAAGATCCAAATGAGGAGCAGAAGGAGGAAGAAAATGACGAAGGACTGCGAGGGATACTATCACCCACTGATACAAGGGGTCGGACCTAATGAGAGTTTACCAAGGCCAGATGGACCATGACTGAACGAGCATGTGATCCAACCAGATTCTCTGAATGTGGCCGGATTTTCTGAATGTGGCTGGCCTGCAATCTTTCTGAGAAGTCATTGACAATGACACTGGGACTTGTTTCCTCTGCATATACTGGATTTTTGGGATCCAGTCTGTTTGGATACTCACCTTCCTGGACCTGGAGGGAGGGGGGAGGAACTTGGACTTCCCACAGGGCAGGAGACCCTGACTGCCCCTTGGGGACAAAGAGGGAGGAGGAGAGGGAGGGGGGGAATGGGAGGGCGTTGGGAGGAGGGGCGTAAATGGAAACTTTTTATAATTTAATAAAATTACTTTAAAAAAAAAAGAGTGAGGGTATAAAACAATGGATATAGGGCATTTTCCTACCAAATAATTCAAAGTTATTGCCTGGAGCATGAAGATACCATTTTCTAGTGCAAAAGGATTTTAAAGAGTTATGGCAGATTTATCCGTACCAAAACCCATCATATTTTAGAGCATTGGGGATGAAGAAAAAGTTTTATAAGCTTTCAAAAAACCCCAAAATAAGAGATTTAGAGTGGTTTCAGATTTCAAAACAAATAATGAAAACAGAACAATGTAGTCTATATTCTAAAGCAAAAATTTGTCAACCTAGAAATTTGTATGCAGTAACTAATCAATGAAGTATAAAGGGAGTTTTAAAACATTTACTTTCATGTATCCTTCTTGGAAAGCTGTTGAAGGTTATACTCCAATAAAAACAATACCATAACCCCATTCAAAACAAAAAAGAATAGACATTTATATCTAGAGACCAGTTGCTCTGGAAATGAAAAGTCTCCCCTGATAAACTATAAATAAACATATTGAATGAATGTGTAGATGAGCAGGGAGGGATTTGAGGTGGATTTATGAATGAGCACGCACAGAGTTAAGCAACTTGAAGTTCAAAACAATAGTTAGTTTTAGGGTAAATAAAATATTTGGTTAAAACAGAACTTTAATTAGTTTACTATATAGCTCACTTCAGAATTATAGGCATGGTTATAGGAACACAATTTCTGAATATTCAAGTTTTTAAAAATTGATAATGTAATACTTATATACAAATGTTTGATCTCAATATATAGTTCAGGTTGTCCTTGAACTTGTGATCTTCCTGTCTTAGACTCCTGGATATATGAGGTTTCTAAAATTATGTATATTATATATATATATAATTAAATATACATAAATACATATTTAAAATTTTGAAATTATAATATCATTATATTTCTCACTCCCCTTTCTTCTCTCCAAAGACTCCTATTTACTTCTCTTCTTCAAACTCATGGCCTTTTCCCTACTGATTGTTATTGCATGCTGCATAACCTGTTTGGTCTATATCATGTCACTTGTATACATGTGTATACAATGTATACATGTCACAGTACTACATTTTAGGTACTGAACAATCGATTAGTGTATTTTCTTTATGGAAGGGCACCTCTCCAGCTACCAGCTTTCCTCAGCTGTCCATAATTCTTTGTGTAGGGTTGAGGCCTCGTGTCCCCATTCAGTTTGACATGTCGTTGGTGTCATCATTGTTCAGTAGCTGAGGTTTTTTGCATCACCACAGTAGATCTGGGTATGACTCCTTGTAGAGTCATTTGTGGTTGATTGGACTTATATTATAAACCCTCTAATGACTGTTTAAACTCTGGTTGTCACGGTAGCACTGAGATAAAAGAACATTTTCATGAAAGAGTTCAATTGTATCACCAAAAACCTCACCTTAGAATGCATGCTGGCTAATGAATGTTGAATTTCTGGAGACCCCTGCAAAATCTCCAGGGAGGAACCTTGTGTTATGTGGGATTCCCCTCTGTATGTTATGATTACCATTGGTAGTAAAGAAACTGTCTGAGCCCTGTGCAGGGCAGAATATAGGTAGTTGGGAAAACTAAACTGAATATTGGGAGAAAGGAGGTGGAGGCAGAGAGAAGCCATGTAGCCCCACCAGAGACAGATGCCCGTTCTTTCCCAGTAAGTCACAGCCTTGTGGCAATACCCAGATTAATGGAGATGGATTAAAATAATACATAAGAGCTAGCCAATAAGAAGCTAAAGTTAATAGGCCAAACAGTGTTTTAAATAATATAGTTTCTATGTGGTTATTTTGGGTTTGAATGCCTGGAGGCCTGGAAACAAGCAAGCAGCTCCCTACAACAAATTGGTGCTCCAGCATGTGCTAGCTAAATCCACATAAAACCTGAGAGAGCTTGTAAAGTAATTCTAGGCAAAAAAGAACAGAGTCTAGCACAGTTTCTTGGTAGCCACAATTTTTTTTCTAGATGAGCTCGTGGTAAGCAAGGGCATTGCAGCTACTTTAAGAGAGGCGCAGTAAAAACCGCATGGCTTCTTTAAAAAAAAAAAAAGCAGCTCCTGGTTCACCAGAACAAATGGCTGTAACTCTTCCTCAGGAGGTCTGGCTACATTTGCATGGGGTCTATGAGCAGCATGTTACAAACTTCTTAACTGTTTGACATAGACCCACTGCATACTTGGAACTGGGGCAGTATGTGAGACTTGCAGAGGCATTGAACATGCACCCACCATGTAGGACAAGGCAGAGCAAGCAGGCAGGGCCCTCTTGGCCCTAACCAAGCCCACTTAGTATAAAAAAGTGGTTCTGGTCAGAAAAGGATTACAGATACAGAATAAGGACAGATACAGGCATAAAAGACCTCTAAATGGACCACGGTGTATTCAAAAACTGTACGTAGGCTTGGGAGAGAGAAGACAAAGAGTATAGAGAGTCATAAAAGGGAAGTAAATGGTTTAGAAAAAAATGAAACAAAGTATTTAAAGAGACAGAGTACAGACAGTCATAGATTAAAGGAATAAAGATAATAAAATAAATATTAAAAAGTAATAGAGTAAAAAATAATAAGCCACATAAAAATGAAAAATACATAGAGAGTCTGGATTATGAATATTATTGTGTTTTCTTTGAATTTTTTGGAGCTAAGTAACCAACATATATACTTTAAAGGTATCTTGACTTCAGAATTTGAGTCTAAGGATATGTTGCTTTGGAAAAGAGGTTCTTCTTTTGTCTTCACAGAGAATGAACACCTGTGGATTTCTTCCAGACTAATGTTATTTGAAGGACCAAGACCTCCTGAAAGATCACTGTGAACACCCCCAAAATTACTTTGCGAAACAAAAAACAGGAAGCAGTTTGAAAAGAAATATGTCCATATTTTCAAATATTGCCTATAAATGTTTGTTTACGTTTAAAGGGGGTAAACACTTTGAATTGCTATGGATCATGGTATATTGATACAAATTTAAGTTCAACTTTGTTCTATGTATATTTCTGCTCTTGATTAAGGTATTGTGTTGTACAGCTCATTTAAAAGTGTAATATATAATTAAGAAATATAGGTTAATAGAGAGTCATTTATAATAGTCAAGACTGTAGAGTCACGTTAGTTAGGTTTTCTAAATATATAAAGATACATTTCAGTTCAATAGATATTCTTCAAATCTTTCAGAGACCTTCAGAATATGGCATTTAAATGTTTTAATAACTTAGGACTTTTCACGACAATGAGACACATCTGTTCCTGGCAGTACCAATTACTTCAAGAGGAAGATGGGCACTGAAGAGACTCCTTATAGAGTCTGCTAGTCATTTGGGCAAGAAACTGCTCTTGCCTGGTCTGCTTGATGCTGTGTTGTGTGAACTGCACATACAGGACCCACAGAGAAATGACTGCTGAACTTTCCTAAAGATGAGACAATCCTTCAGATCCTGCTTCATGAAAGACTTTGCCAGACATTCTGCAGGACACAGAAGAAAGTGACTGACAAACTGACAATATAGGTGGAACTGTCTTTGAAATTTCCTGCTTCATGGAAAAGTCTGCTGGATCCTATGGGCCTGTGGGCTGAAGATGGATGCCCACAACATTAAGGAAGAACTTTGGGTTACTGTGCAGGCAGCGAGATATCTCTGCCAATTCTAGAGTTTTGGAAGTTGCTTACAATGTACTCCTGTTTATGCATTGTGTGGAAGCCAGAATGAGGAAGTCTGGTGTCCTGTTCTGTCACTCTCACCTTATTGCTTTGAGACAGAATTTCCCACTAAACCCAGGATGGTGTTATAGGGGACTTTCCCCAGGGTCACAATGAGATGCCATCTTGGACTTTGCCCCATGGTGATGAGAACTAGATGGAGCAAATCAACAGAGTGGTAGCCAAGTCTAAGGAGAGTCAGGAGACCCTCCCCTGGCATTAGAGCTATGACTCCTCTTTCCCAGCTGCAGATGATCTTGGGAGATAATAGATTATAGATAGAAATATATGGTTGATTGAAAACAGGACTCTATGAAGCAACTTCCTTGAGATCGTCATCTATGATGGGGCAGGACTTTGCAGCGAGGCAGCTGTTTGAGGGTCACCCACACTCCTATAAGTAGCCCTCTGCTAAAGAAGTATTAGTCCTCTGACAGAAAGTCAATAAACCCATTAGTTTCGCCAAGTTGGACTTCTGTGAAATCATACTTTGGTCTCTTGTTGGTGCATATCCGGGGTGGTTGGATTTGTTTGTGTCTCTCCAGAATCTGCAGAAATCCCCTTGTCTCCTACAGCAATGGAGTTAAAGGTGTGCACATGACCATGTCTGGCTTTTTACATGGGTGCTAATAGAGCAGCTGTAAAGGACCATTAAGAGAAATCTTTTGCCTGGCGTAACATGAGGGTCTGGCTTGTTGGGGTATCTGTCCTGCCCGGCACCCCACAACCGGCATACCCCAAGGAAAATCACTCACAAGACTCCATAAGATTATAAACTGATTGGCCCATTAGCTCAGGTTTCTTGTTAACTCTTATAGCTTATATTAACCCATTATTCTGATCTATATTAGCCATACGGCTCAGTACCTTTCTCAGCGTGGCAGCTCACATGTTGCCTCTTCAGTGATCTGGGCAGGAGTGGCAGAGGGAGTTTCCTGCTTCCCAGAATACTCCCAGTCTCTTTGCTCCACCCCTACTTCCTGTCTGGCTTTCCTGCCTATACTGCCTGCCTGGCCAATCAGTGTTTTATTAAAATATGATTGACAGAATACAGACAATTCTCCCACACCAGCCTGGGTAGTTAGGTTAGTCACTTTGGCTATGGGACCAGCTCTAGGAAGGTGGGCCCAGCTTAAGCCATGCCGAAGACACAGGCAGAATAATTAATCCTTTAATGAGGTATTGTACCTTCCCTTCTCAGAATCTCTGCCTCTAGTGGAGAAGTTGACAGACTGCACCTCTTGGGGCATAAGTCTGCTGGGTTTTCTGAGTTACCTAGAAAAGTGGAACTTTTTCCTTTCCTCCTTCTGCACCTTTTCAAAACATGTCTTCCTCAGCACTTTGGGCTCTTCCTACCCTAACATCTTGGACTTTCTTGCCCTTTCTCTATAGCTTCCTTGTCTGCTGTGGGGCTGCCTGTCCAGTGAGTGATCACTACACCAGCTTAGATGGCATGACTTGTCTTCCTTCTATGATGTAGGATTCCCCTCTGTATGCTGTGAATACTATTGATTAATAAAGAAACTGCTTTGGACCTATAACAGGGCCAAACTTAGCTAGGTGGGGAAAACTAAACTGAATGCTGGGAGAGAGAAGGCAGAGTAGAGAGAAACCATGTAGCCACTGCCAGAGACAGATACGACAAAACTTTGCCGGTAAGCCATTGCCACGTGATGATACACAGATTAACAGAAATGGGTTAAATTAATATGTATTAATATATAGCCAATAAAAAGCTAGAACTAATAGGCCAAACAGTGATTTAATTAATACAGTTTCTGTGTGGTTATTTCTGGAGTCTGGGTGGCTGGGAAATGAATAAGTGACCTCTTACAACACTTCTATCATCCATTCCCTGCCTTTGGGAAGCTGCTGTTGTTCTACAGCCTGACTACTCTGAAGTTTTCCTTTAAAACTATGATAAAATTGTCTGTGTGCTTCCATTTGAGGCCATCCTTAAATTATTTCATTAATGATCCCTCCAAAGGGGGCGTCCTGATTTCTCCTGGAACACAAGGACTTAGTGAGGATACTTGGAAAGAGAAATTAGCATTTCTGTCATCAGCTGCAGACCTGGTAGGGACCAGACTTCATTATGTCTTTGCTGGGGGCTGTGAGGGAGTACAGAATGATGAGAAAGATCTCAGGAGGACACACACACACACATGTTCCTTGATGTTTGAGGCTTACTTGAATTGGAGACTGCAAATTAAGGCTGAGACAGCCACAATGACAGAGCAGAATGAACAGGTATCCGGGAGCAAGCTCTCCTTTTTCATTTGGCCTGGGGTGGATGTATGAGTTGCCTATGGCCTTAAGAAAAGGCTGTGAAAAGTTGGTGCTACCTTCAAAGTACTTGGTCCCAAAAATTGTTTTGCTGAGGCGTGAGAAAACTGCAGGAACAGGTTGGGATAGGAAGGAATCTAACTCTAAGGGAGAATTTCAGGCTGCAAGCAAACACCAGAAATTGTATAGGGTAGTTAGAGTACTTGCAAAGTGCCCAAGGAAACACTGTATCTTTCAGAGGTGTTCATGTTTGGGTATCTGACCAACACATCTCACTGATTTTCAGGTATTATTAACCGGGAACAGCTAACTTAATCCCTGACTCTATATAACTATACTTTTCCATTTTATTTCCTCTTTCTATACCCTGTTCTGGAAAAGCCTGAAGGGGCAGGACACAAAAGAGAAGGAAAGTGGAAGAAAGGAACATGCATGTCTCTTTTTGCCACCTCAGCCATGAATTAGAGCATCAGGGAAGCTCAGAAGTGGGTGTAAGAACACGTTTTGACTTAGATTTTAATTTGTTGCTGTATTCCGAGGCTAAGGGGTTGGTGCATTCCTTCCTTCTCTGAAAAAAAAATGCTTTGGGCTCAGTCTATTTGGGTTAAACAATTACCAATATTGAAGCATGTGTTTAAGAAGACATGGGTTTTTAAATGAAAATCTTAATGCCAGGCATGCGTTTCCATCCTGTGAGTTATAAGACAGAGAGCCTCCAGAGGCACATAAAACAAGGCAAGTTGTTGCTATTTCTCTTGTTCTCTTCCCTGGAACTAGATGGTAAGACCCTATTGCTAAAGATACCACACGTTGTGATTGCAGGACATTTAGAAATTAACTGAGCGTAACCAGCAAAGTCCTTCCTGGCTGGCTAGCTTTCACAGTGCTGGAAGGCGCTATGTGGGCTGTTGGTAGAGAAAAGACATCAGTGGTCTTACTCAGTGTTTGAACCTGCATGCCACAATGCCAACCTGTCAGGTAAGATGCGCCCACTTGTTCAACAGCAGCATGGCTGTTCTGGTGGTATCCAATGACTTTCTGATTAAATTTGAGGCTTGCTCCACAGGGGAGAATAAATGCATGACACTGTAAACATGGTTAAAAGCTTATGTCTGGAGAGGTTATAGGTCCTAGACAATAACCATGATTGTTTTGGTACTCTGCTAAGTATTTTTATTTCTATTTCTATTCATATTTATAGATTTGTATTGCTTCCAATTTTGGTCAGAGAAACTTCAAGCAATGGTTAATGCTGAAACTCATAACTGATCAACATGCTGAGACTACTTGATTGTGAGTGCTATAGGTGATAAATCTCTATTAACCCCCTCCTCAGGGTACAACACAGAATGGGGGGCATAAAGACTCTAAGAGCCAGAGAATCTGGAGAAGAGTTATGAATCACAGTCTTCTAGACATGACAAAGATATGCATACAATACCTCACACTAACCGTGGTTAACTGTACAACATCAAGCCAGTTA
The DNA here is from genome assembly GCF_982192425.1 of Myodes glareolus. Taxonomy (NCBI): domain Eukaryota; kingdom Metazoa; phylum Chordata; class Mammalia; order Rodentia; family Cricetidae; genus Myodes; species Myodes glareolus. The sequence continues at coordinate 39,969,270 of NC_142048.1, forward strand.
AAACTCCTAAATGAATAGGGAAAATCACTCAAGACTCTACCCTTAGCTGTCTATTGGGAGTTGATAACTTTTCCTATGGAAGAGAGAGCTATTTGGGGGACGGAATGTGATCAATGGCAGGTTGCCCATGTATCAATGATGGCCCATCCCAGTGCATACATAGGCAACATTAATTGGAGATGATGAATTGTAGAAACAAAACACGGGATGTAAAAATCAAGGAGATATGTTGGGGGGTATAATATTGAAGAGGAAAACTGGGCTGTGTGTAGATATGATCAATATACATTGTGTGCATGCAAGAAATTTTCTAATAATAAAAAAGTAAATGGAAGTTGAATATTGTAAATTGTAAATGGCAGTAAAATATTTTATCTGATAGTTAATTTATAAAATTGCTTTAGTTATATAATAACAAGAACCATGTGTCAATAACAGCATTTTGCAGCATTAAACCTCTAAACACCTTTAGTGTGATATTCCTTTGTTGCTTGACCTACTCAAGCATTTACTTATTTATCTATTTATTTATTTTGTGGTGCAAACACACAAAAGTAATTCTCAGACATTTGCCTCTTAAAAATAAGACTAAAATCCCAGTCATGTATATACATTATTCCCTATACACAGTTGGCAGCATGTAGTAATATATATACATTATGCCTTATACACAGTAGGCAGTATGTAGTAATGTATATACGTTATACCCTATACACAGTATACAATATGTAGTAATGTATATATATTATGTCCTATACACAGTAGGCAGTATGTAGTAATGTAAATGCATTATGCCCTACACACAATAGGCAGTATGTACTAATGTATATATGTTATACCCTATACACAGTATGCAATATGTAGTAATGTATATACATGATGCCCTATACACAGTAAGCAGTATGTAGTAATGTATATACATTATGCTCTATACATAGTAGGCCATTTATGCATTATGTTTTCTAAATATAGCATGCACATTATTTTAATTTTAAAGATTAATGTTTCTATCATTTTAATAGGTAATAAAAACAGAGAATGAAGAGGTTATATAACTTGCCAAAGACCATACAACTAGTGTGGATAAAGTCTGAATCTAGATTCTGGAATATTGGCTGTAGATGTATGTCTAATTCTGTATATTATCACAATACAATCTATATCACAGTCTAGTATAGATTATAACTGAGGATACAGACAAAGATAATATTAGAAAGAAAGAGCAGGATTAATGTGACCTGAGAAGGGTTGCGACACATGTCCTGTAGTGACCGACCAGCTGGCCATAGCCTGCAGCTCTATCTGCAGGAACTGCAGTCACAGGGAACATTAATGTCACTTTAGAGATTTGGCTCTGTGACACCCTAAGCTTTGGTCCTCTCGCTTGAGGACATAGTTCATGGCCAAGCAGTGTGCTAGCAGGTCTTATGCCAGCTTGCCACATAAACTAGAGTTATCTGAAAGGAGGGAACCTCAATGGAGGAAATACCTCCGTAAGATCCAGGTGTAAGGCATTTTTTTCTTTGTTTTTATTTATTCTTTGTGTCTTTTACATCGTGTATCTTAATCCCATTCACTTTCCTATCATTTTGCATCTGTCCTCTGCCCCTGTACCCCTATCCCAAAATAAAAATTTAAAAGAAAAAAGGAAAAAATAAAGACGAAAGAGAAAACAAAAACAAGGGGGGGCAATCAAAAATCTCACAATGGAAGCTGCAGTGTGACACAGTGAGCCACACAGTAAACTCCTTTGTTCATGTATCTTTACTTGCAAGTGTTCATTGCAGAGAGTCATTTGTTTGGTTTGCGGCCTCTGGTTTCTACTACACTATTGATGCTGGGCCCTCACTGGGATTCTTCCTTCTTATTTCAATTTACCCTGTGGTGAGGAGATCCTGTAGCTTGGGGTCTGTGGGTCAGGTCCCTTCACATGCTCAGCCGATCATAGATGGGGTGGATGCTGGAATGGGCCAAGTCACAAATTTGGTTCTGGGCTTTGGCAGCTTGGCATCTGCAGAGCTGGTCCACCCACCAGTTCTCCCCTGTCCTCACCACCATGGTGAGCTTCCAGCATTGCCCATGCTAATTCATCTCTGGCAGCAGTGAGCGAGGGATGGGATAGTTCTGCTTTTATGCCCTCAGGGTTGTCTTTCCCATGCCTACACACATCGGCTCTGGCTCTAATGTGTTGCCCCAGTGCTGCAGCTGGTGAGGGGCAGAGATAGCCCTCCTGCTCTTACAACTCCAGGGCCAGCTCCGCTACCTGTCTCAGGTGTTGATGGGAGGAGGTGAGAGAGAAGGTATCTCTTCTCTGCGTGTGCCACCACAGATCAAAAGTGCAGAGAAATGACACTCTGCAAACAGGAACAATAATGAGAATGTGGTGGCTTGGTTTTCTGGGAGCAGTGTGATGGGAACAGAGAATACAGAAGATGTTACAGGATGGTGGCTTATAGCTGATTTAGCTCATCTCATGGGAAGCTTCTATAAGGGAAAGGTTTGTCTGCTGAGAACTCTGCATTCAGAAGAATTAAGGTAATCAATCCCATCATTCCCAGAGTAGTTTCTGAGAATACTAGAGAAAGGAACTCTAAGCTTGAAGCTTTTTAGGGAAATTTGTAATAGGGTTTGCAGTTAAGATTTCATGAGTTATGTTTATTCGGTCGGATGCAAAGCACAGGGCTGGGAAACCAGAGTGTGAGTGTTAAACCCCCATCCAAACACAGCCAGCACAACGACCTTCGGAAAGTCAATCAATTCCTTGCAAACTCCTTTTCTTCCTTAAAAATTCTTAAACCTAAGGACTTAAAACCATGAACCTTTCTAGACCCAGCACTGTATGCATATCTCATTCAAGGTATAGCATATTAGGAAAAGATCATGACATGTTATGGTGGTACTCTGTGTTGGGGACAGAAAATAAGATACATTATGCTCATGAGCAAAAAGAGTGAAAACAGGTGTGAAATTTACCCAAAGGTCAGGAAATTGTTACTTTCTATGTTGGATTTGTCTATTACATATTCTTGATTTCCAGGCTCTGACACATCAATGTTCTTCTGGTAAGGTAAAATATCTTGATGTGGTAAATATATTGTGTCACCAACTGAAACTTTCAGAATAGTTAGCATATAGTAGGTAGGGTTTTTCCATAGTTCTGTTTATCTGAAGGAGTTCAATGTGGCAACAGCATGTGTGGAGGAATATGTATAACCAAAGGCAAATAAATCTATACAACTGGAAGTGTCAAAATGCATGGAGAGAGGTGTGTGAAGTATGTGGATTGAAATGCTTCCTGAGTTCTTGACATCTGTTTGTTTCTAACCCATGTGCCTGCAAGTACCATCTCTATCCCAGCACTTTCAAGGAAAGGGTGACGGGGAGCAGTCCCTCAGCAAAATCATCAGAAAATTGTCAAACTGTCAAAACCTGAATGTCAGAACCTGAGACTCAGGATTCATGATCTCCTTTCTCCCTGTCCTTAGACTCAGGACTGCTGTGTATGCTGCAAAGGGTTGAGACAAGTTTATCAGAAATACAGTTGTTTAATTTCTTACAAGTTTTTCAAAAGTTTATTCCTAGGTTTTTATTACTTTCTGAGGATCCTTATGGAGTTACAAGACTATCAGATAAATACCACCAGGATAGAGGTACCCTAAAATAGGTTTAGCCATCCCTCTGTTTCTTTGTTCAACTTTGGTGAACTTAGAAGTATAAACAGTGAGCTTTATAAAGCTATTCCTAGAAATAAATCAAATGATGTGGACAGTGAAATTTTTGACATCATTTTTTTGAGGGGAAATAGGTATAATGTGTGTAGAATCTTAGTAAGTGCTGTATTTATTGTTAAATGCTAACAATCCCCAGTACTAAAGCACAGAGAAGAGGTGTGCTCAAGAAAAAGTGATTAGCGTAGTGTCTGTCTGTAGCCATTGCAAAGGGATGTCAATAGCAATGCCCTCTCTACATCCAAGTATATTCTATTAAGTATATGGCAATGCCACTGACATGCACAAGCTGTATGTTGGAGAGGGCATCAAGGAGGGTGTGCTTAGCACAGGTATCCTTACTTTCATTACTTTCCATGAGAGTTACTGCAGGGTCTGAGTTTGATCTTCACCTTCCCAACCATCTCTTCTGAAGTGTACCTTGGCAATAGCTGGCAATTCCCGCCAGAGGGCTAATTCTGCATCGAGTCATATCTGCAGCCTTTCTGTTGTTTTTCTTAAGGGACGCTGCCATGTGGACACAGATCCCCCATATTCTCTAATGCATGTAGTAAAGTCCTCATTGTGGTGTTGTTCCTGTGTGCAGTGTTCCTCCAAAGCACAGCCGGAAGATGCCATCCAACACACTGATTTCCACCTTTGCCTTAGTTTCCCAGCAACGTCCATTCTTTGCATATTTGTATTCCTCAGTGATCTTTAAAATAATCTGGACTTGTGGACTTTTTCCAAGGATGAACATTTATTTTGAACTCCCATTCTGCTCTCGTTTTCCATATTTCTCTGCAATTTCCTCCTTAGGTCTCTAGTCTCTTGGTTAGAAAACAGATTTATATGCATCCGTGACATATATGCACAGTGACATCAGTGGCATAAAAATGAATTCAGCATCGCGCCCCATAAAGATCATTAATTCAGTAACTATATGGGAGACCAGTGCCAGCACCAAGGACAGTGATCATGGCTGGCTAGGTCAAAAACATGGCAACATAACATGGGCACACAGCAGAACCACCGTTTGAATTTTATGACCAGATCTTTAATGGGTATCTTGCAGCTTGTTATAGAAAAGTATTTTCAATTAGCTAAATATGTGTAATAATTGAATAAGCACCACTGGGAAGCAATGAGCTTCCAGCAATAAAAGCATTTAAATAGGGCTTATAAGACCAACTCGAAGACAATTTCCAAAACGTGGACTGGAGGAATGCTGAGGGCAAATTACCATTTACCTAGATCGTAATTTATATAAAATGCTGGTGTTTCTGAGGAATTTTTATATGTATTAAGCTAATTTAGTTCTCCTAAGATTCTGTGAAATAACACAAGAACAGTGCTTAATAATAAACATGACTCTGTGTGGTGGCTCATGCTTATACATCCAGCACTCTGGAGGTGGGAGACCGGAGGATGATGTGTTCTAAGCCCTCCTGGATTACATAACTAGTTCAAGGTCAGCATGAACTGTAGAGACCCTGTTTCAACAAAGCAAACTAAAAAACTAATAAATAACAAGCACTAAAACAGACTCAGAAAAACTCCCAAAAAATTCTAGAAGGAAAGGGTGAGTACTTAACATAACTGGCATTTACCCCAGCTGGTTCCTTTCGTAAACTGTATTGTCTATGTAAATGTTCAATCAGTGTTCGTATCTTTCTCGGATCACCGTTTCAAAGGCTTTAGTCCACAATCCCTGGATTCATAACTCACCTTCTATCAGACGGGACAGAAGGCAAAGGGGACTGGATCCCCTAAATTCACCCCCAGTGCCCTATTTCCTCTAGGTAGGTCCCAGCACCTAAATTTTCAACACCTCCTAAAAGAATGTCACTAACTGGGAACTAAGTTTTCAATACACGAGCCTTTCAAGGGGTGCGTCATCTCTAACTGGGTAGAGACAGTTGAGTTCTTGGGTTAAGGAAGTCATCCTTCACATTTGCTAGGAAGTTCCAGGATGCCACGAATCAGGAAAGAACAACTGGGGGATCCTCTTGTCTTCATTCTCTTTTTCTCCTGCTCTCAGGGTTCAAGCATGTGAAACCCACGGAGCTTCAGTCATCTCAGGTGCGTAATTCAGTGGCACTAGATTTCATCTCTATATTTACTCCTTATGGATTTTACAGAAAGAATATAATTGAACAAATATCCTGATGCAGGTATTGGTTGTGTAGATGAGGGTGACCAGGTTGTTACACTCAGTGGTGCAAAGATCAAGAGGCAATTCTCCCAAACTCAGAACTATCTTTTGTGAGTCTTCCTAATGTCATAGCTATTCCAGAAGAGAGCATCATCTTGCCACCTTTCTTCTCCTGGTGGCCTCTGGGCTCATGTTTGTCTGGTTTACTGTCACTGTGCTTTGTGTAAGCCATCCCAGGTCCTAGCTCTGCTGTGAGTCAGGCTGTTAAACATGCATGAGTTCTTTTGGAGATTGCACCGCCCTGGACTCCAGGTCCTGCAGTCTAGTTGTTTCATGATTTATAGCTGGAGGTGTGCTCTCCTGCAAGCTATTGGCCAATGATGATAAAGTAGAGTCTAGTGCCTCTGTGGATTTCTTGTTACCCTTTCTATGGTTACCATTTAGAAACACTTAATAGGACATAAAGAGCTAAGGGTGGAAAACTACGTCTGGGCAGCACAGTACTGTGGAGCCAATTGCTGATTCCTCTTCAAATTTTCTAAACTAGGAAAAAGAATACTTCACACCAGTATACTTTGGTCTGTCTGTTCTTTCCCTGTCAAACAGATATTATTCCAAGTAATATGATAGTAAATGCTTTGATCCATTACTTTCCTTTTGTTTCCAACTTTGACCCCCCAAAGACTAGCTAAGCCCTAGCACCCTCACTGTCCAAATGTGGTGGCTCACGCACACCCCCTTAACTTTGGGATAGCCTGCATCAGCCAGATCACAGAGGAGGTAATGTGTACTGTTTTAGTAAAATTGGATGGGGCAATTTCGAAGGGGTAACATTACATGTCTGACCATGCTACCTGTAGACAGCTACATGCTACACAGTAGTGGATGATAAAGAGTTAATCTTGACTTTCTGACAGCAGTTCTTTTTCTTTGTAATTTTATGTATTTGTTTATTCCGTGAAAGGAGGGGACATGCGTGCCCTGGCACACAGGTAGGGGGGGGCAGAGGACAGCTTGAAGCAATCAGTTTTCTCCTCCCATCATGTGAATCCCAGGATTCAACTGAGATCGTCACCAGCCTTGGTAGCAAGTGCCTTTACCTGCTGAGCCATCTCTTTGGGTCCTGATGCTCCTTGACTGATTCTTAAAGTATAGTCTTTCTACCAATAGCATGGCACTAAAATCTTGATATAAATGCAAATTATTTGACTTCACCCCAGTCCTACTGATATTAGAAATATCATTTCTCTTCTGATTTTAAAGGTCAAAATGGGTTATCAGCTCTCCTTAGGTGATACCTTGGTAATGAGGACTCCGATGTAAGAACTGAAATTCAATACATGTGCAAACAATTCTCAACTGAACTATTCTAAGGCGACCTACCTTTGCACTGAAAATATCCATTCAAATTATCCCTTTCCACTTATCAGAGAGAGGAGGGGGGGTGTGGGAGTCAGCAAAGGCATTTAAAAAAGTACCTCTTCAGAGAGGCAGCTTATGTTTGATCGTGGATAAAATGCTTTGTAAAGTATGAAGAGAAGGTAGCTATGCATTTAATGACCCCAAGTCAGGGCTTTAGCATTTTATTGTTGATTTTATTGCCAGGAATTCCACTTCTCTTCAACAGTGCTGAGGTAACGTGTGGCAAGCATATTGCCAAATCAGTCCATGATTAATTAGCTGACATTTATTGCGTGCTTAATATGTGTCCATAACTGAGTTAAAGCGAGAAGAGTGGATGGATAGTCTGTGCTTTCTAACACACTTAAGGTCTAGGTGAAGAGAAGAGTAGGAGTCCTGAAGTGACTGAGCTCCTTAGAGTGATACTATCAAGGATGAAGATGATGCGGATGAGGTGCATTATGGGAAATAGTCACTCGGAGAGTTTAGTTTTTAAAGAAGGCTCCATGGAACATTTGGATCAGAAGGAATGTTTAGCATATGTGATGGGTCATTGCAGAAGGAAAGCATGTCTCTTCCTTCTTGTTTCTCTGCCTTTTAACAAGGGTGTAACATTGACATTTCTTACAGGAATGGGTAACCTGCAAATCCACGCCTAGAATCTGAGGCGGCCTTGTGATGGTGTCTAGTGATGAGACGAATTAATGAGGTGCTAATTCCGAGCCCAGAATTGAAGAGATCTTGCTTGCTTCTGGCCACTCCCTCTCTTGGGACATATTCAGATTCCTTGTAAAAGCCCAGGCTGTCTGCTAAAGAAGGAGGTTGGCTTGTTTTTTTTTTTAAATCAATTATTATCTTACGTATTTGTATGTTTTGCCTGCATGTATATACATCATTTGTGTGCCTAGTTCCTGTGAAGGCCAGAAGAGGGCATCAGATCATCAGGAACTGGAGTTAAAGACAGTTAATTGTGAGCTTCCATGTGGATGCTGGGACTTGAACTCAGGTCCTCTGAGAAAGGCCCCAGAGTTTTCAACTGCTGAGCCATCTTCCAGCCTTCTTTATGAGGTGAACTATCTCAGCTAACACCATTAAAGGTTACCCACCCTCCCTTGTCCCCACCACCATCCAAAGAACCACTATAATGCCAGGCAAACATGAGTGGATACTGTTGGGCCAAAAGTTTTTTTTAGAAAGGTTTACCATGCAGTGCAAAGTCATTTCTTGGAAACTGAAAGGTGGAGAGGGAGTCCATGCTTCAAGTAAGAGTAAAGCCTCAAAAAGCAGTGAGTCAGAAACCTCAAGACCTGGGAACAATATGGGGAGACTAATAGGTTTGATTCTGGACTCTCAAGCATTCAAGAGAACTTATGTTGGAGACAACCATACTGCTACATGCTGAGTTTTCTTCATTAAATCCCATCAGAGTATAAAACAGGAATCAACCACCACATGCTAGAAATCTGAGGATCCAGAACTTTTCCTTCCAAGCTGGGCTTTGAGAGAATGAAATCCTGTAGCCAGCTATAGGATGCCAATAACCAAAGACTTCATTCCATGGCTTAAAATCTCTTAACTTTTAAAGTATAAAATCCTGACTACTAGGGTTTGCTAGCACAGACTATAACCTTGGCTATTCAGGAGGCCAATGCAGGGGCACTACATGCTCAACTCCTGAATGGACTGCAGATTGAAGAGTGAGTCTTAGCAACTGAGTAAGATGTTCCATTAAAATCAAAACATCATTTTTTTTTAAGGCTGGGCTAATAGCTCAGTGGTAGAGCACCTACCCAATATGTATGAGGCCTTGGGTTTGACGCTCAGCTACGCAAGACAAAACAAGGCAAAGCATGGAAGCTAAGATACCGTACTTGAAAGCAATGACAACTTGTAGAATCACTGAGTAAAGACATCAAGAAGTCAGAGTGTTTCCAAAAACTTCGGTTTTCACAGTCTGCATCTACTGCTCAGTGAATGGCTTTACCTCTGCTTTATTCTGCCCCTGAGCATGTAAAAGAGCATACTTAAGAGGGAATAATTTACCTCGACACACTAACATGTTTTCTTCTCCTGGAAAAATATTCATGAGATGTGATGGATTTTTACTTTGGTATAAGGTCCTCAAGCCTAGAAGTATAGGAGTTAGGGAGGGGCGGAGGACTCGTGTGAAATATTAAACATACCGTGGTATCCCTGTGACCTTTTGTTCTAGTGCCAAGGAAACTTTAGTTTTTAAAGAAAAGTGCCATAAACTATATATAAAATGGCCTTACTGAGCAAGCACTTGACTCAACTAAGCTTTGATGAGGAAGGAACATTACAGGAGTCCTGAAATCATGGCGAACCATCTTTTTCAGGAGAAGGAAAAGTCAGAGGGATAGCGAGACTGAAGTGTCAAACAAGAATGGATAGACAGAGGCTTCATACCTGAAGTGTATGTGCCTTGCGCTGGAAAGAGAGGGGGCGTGTTTTGAAGTTGTTATTTTAATTGCTGCCTCTCTTCCATGAACATGTTGCTCCCTTTTGACTGCCAAGTAACCCGAGTATCCCAAAACTTTTCTGAACAGAGGACCCTCATCCTGTGTCCCACCCTGGCTTCCTCCCTACATTTGGGCATCCAGAATGGCTAACAGGTCCCTGCTCACTGAAGCGTCACCTCTCACTCCCCAGTACATCTCCGCAGCCCACTCGGACTGCAGCCTTGCAGCCCGCCGGTCCTCCCAATTGCAGCAGTCAGGGCGACAGCCAGCCAGGGGAGGGCCAAGCCGGCCAGGCTCGGGATCAGCACCGGGAAGGGCAGGCAGAGCGCGGGGCGAGTTCGCAGCACAGGTAAACAGGCAGGCCAGGCACAGGGCGCTGTCGCCTGGGCCACCCAACGATTTCCAGGCACGCAACTCCGCCTCCAGGGCTCTGTCCCCGCGCTCTCGTCCCCGCCGCTTTCGCAGCCCAGCAGCCGCCGCAGCAGCACTCCACACAAAGGACTGTTCCCCGCCGAGCAGCGCCTCCACCTCCACTCCTCCTCCGGTGACAGCATCCCCGACAGCAGGGCTCGGGGCGCGGCGGCAGCGGTGGCGCGGGGGAACCTGTCACTCCCGCAACCGAGGCGGTGGCAAAGGCTTTTTTTTCTCTTCCTTTTTCCTTTTTATTGCTTCTTCTTTCTTTTTTAAAATTCGCCTTTTTGCCTTTCTGTGGTTCCACCCATCTCTTCCCCCATAAACAACTCTCCTACCCCCCCCAATAAATAAATAAAAGGAGGAGGGTCAGGGCAGGAGTGGGGGCAGGCAAGGCGAGGCAGCTGGAGCCAGCCAAGCAGAGTCCGCACCGACAGGCGCCCGCACGCACCTCACACCATGAGATGGCGACGCGCCCCGCGCCGCCCGCTGGGTACCAGCACCAGCGCCCCGCATTCCCGGCCCGCCGGCCGCTCGCCTCCGCTGCTGCTGCTGCTGCCGCCGCTGCTGCTGCTGTTGGGGACCGCGGCCCTGGCGCCGGGGGCGGCGGCCGAGCGGGCGGCTCCCGTGGGGGCCTCGGTGTGCTACTCGTCTCCGCCCAGCGTGGGCTCGGTGCAGGAGCTGGCCCGGCGCGCCGCGGTGGTGATCGAGGGAAAGGTGCACCCGCCGCGGCGGCAGCAGGGGGCACTCGACAGGAAGGCAGCGGGCGAGGCAGGGGCAGGGGCACGGGGACAGCACGCCCAGGACCCACCGCCCTCCCAGGACCCTCCGCCCGCTGCCAACTGGACCCTGCCCACCGGGTCCCCTGCGCCCAGCACCGACCAACTCGGGGACCCTGCGCCCTATCTGGTGAAGGTGCACCAAGTGTGGGCGGTAAAAGCTGGGGGCTTGAAGAAGGACTCCCTGCTCACCGTGCGCCTGGACACCTGGGGGCACCCAGCCTTCCCGTCCTGCGGGCGGCTCAAGGAGGACAGCAGGTACATCTTCTTCATGGAACCCGATGCCAACAGCAGCGGCCGCGCGCCGCCCGCCTTCCGAGCCTCGTTCCCCCCACTGGAGACTGGCCGCAACCTCAAAAAGGAGGTCAGCCGGGTGCTGTGTAAGCGGTGCGGTAAGTGCCTCGCCAGCCCCCCGGGCCGATCTTGGGGTCCCCCTTCGACGGCTGCAGGGCGCGGGCGCTCCCAGGTCCTAGCTGTTCTAGAGGAGGGAGGTTAAGCAGGTGCCAGGGGACCGGACGATTTCTCAATGTTCCCGGAGTCTCTGGGCTTTTGCTCTGGGTGTAATCCCAAGTTTGGTCCTCTGTTGGACTGCATGAAACTTTTGAATCCCTCGGGGTTTGGTTCAGGAAGTTGCTCCGGAATGTGCCTGCTGCTTTCTTAGGCATTGTGTTGTTGAACTTGACTCTGGTTAGGAAGTGTTTGTGGATCCCTGTGTGTGGGGCTTCTCTGAAAGAGGAACCGGTTGGTTTCCAAGCTCTTACCTTACTTCTGATCCGGAATGTGGTTCTGAGGAAGTCAGAGGCTGTTTGTCCCTGAGAGTCCGGAGGAGGAAAGGGCTGGCTAAGATGCCTAAAGATAATGGCAGAGTTTGGGTTCACTAATATCCAACACACAGGTGGATTGTGGAGCTAGTTTGTACGTGTCTGCGAGATGTCAGAGTGCATTTCCTTGGGAAGATTCTGTTGAGAATTTTGTTCACACTGTTTTGGTTTGGAGGATGTTTCTCCTGGTCTAGGAACCAGAGCAGATGAATGTAATTTTATGTAGGCCTTTAAGACTTTCAGACAAGAAGTTCAGCCATGAATTTCCCCAGACTTTTCCTATTTTAACCACTGAGGAGTATGTCACTCAGGAGTGTCATATTATCAGATATGAGAAATTAGCTGCAAGTCTAATTACATGTCTGACGTAGAATTGTGTGTCTGCCATTCATAAAATAATTTCTAGGACCTAGATATCTGTATCATTTCCTGATTGCCATGTAATCACTAACACATAGCAGGGATTCCTTCTCAAACCGTAAATTAACGTGATTACATATTACACATTCTAACATGCCTAATGGCTTTTCCCCTTGGTCTTTATACATTTGTGTAATGGATGGTTGGATTAATTGGATTTTCACAAATTCAGCGTCAAGACATACTCTGTCTGCCTGTGGTGCAAAGTGTGTCAGTTATTTTAAATTTGGGTCTGGTGATAGCCAATTAAATGCAGATGCCGGGTTGCCGTTCGTGGTACTTGTGTCCTGCAGTTAATTAATACCCGATGATTTGGTTTCAATGACAGGCCAGAGCAAAGTTCACCCACTGTTCCTTTATGTTGACAGTGTACTTGGTGTACCAGAGACCTGTTAGGATTGCACCGCTCTGTGGACAGAGGCTGTTCAGGCTGACGCTGGGATTCCCCAGCTCTGGTTGATAGATGTCACTGTGTGACATGGGGACTGCGCTGCTGGGAGCTGTCTTATTAGGGAACACCAATGCTCAACACCATTACACTGCAGTTTAGGATCCTCTGTTACAGAATCTGAAGTAAAACCCTTAAGCCACGCCAAAGTTCAGCTTTCACATGCTTTATGATATGTAATTCAAGAAGGATTTCGACTTTACTCCAAACCACATGAGTTTCACATCATTTACTGGGCACCTGGGGCGTCAGCTTGGAGGGGATTGCATTTAGCAGTGACACCTGGGATCGAGGGTGTGTTACTAAGTTGGCAATGCTGTTAGTAATGACTTTTAACTAGACACAAATGCCGGATTCCAGGAATAATGCCCTTCCACGCACTTTGAGAACATTTGAACATGGAAAATCCATGTTGCCTGGAGAAATCATATGGTATTTTGGACCTCTAAGTCAAAATAGGCAAGAAGCTTTACTGAGTGTAGGCAGTGTTGCCCTTCCCTTTGCCTGTCAGAGGGGATACATAATTGTAAATTATGGCTGTTAGGAGAAAGCGAGGTTTTTGGATGAACTGATACTTTCATCTGCATAGGGTTGGGAAGATTGAGAAGTCATAGTATGCTATGGTGTTGGATTCGTATAGTTACAATGTTTGGTGATTTGGGTGTTACATAATTACAGTAGGTATTACATGACACCTCAGTGTAAGGCTTACCTATGGACTAAGTGGACATGTGCTAAGTTTCTTCTGAATCCTTATATACAAGCTACTTTGTATAGGGTGAGCTCAGTAAACGGGTACTTAGACTGTTGGGTGGAAGGTGTGTGTGTGTGTGTGTTTGAAAACTTGTGAATCCACCCTTCTGTGTGTTCTCGGTTAACAGTGCCATTCAGAGCCTATCAACAAAGGATCACAGACAAATGGGAGCTCTCTAGAGAGAACAGGGGCTGTTTTGACCTGGTCAGCCGCTTATGTACTTCCTGGTTAGATTTTAGGAAGAGCGAAGGTGGGGAAGTCCTTATCTAACAATGGGAGCTGGCCTCGGGGTGTGACAGTTTTGTGCATGTTTGAGCCATGGTGCCAGGCTGGGGAAGGAATAGAACAAAGTCATTTTGCGATATCATACCCAAGAGGACAGTTTCCAGATCTTAGGCTCCCAGCTGCAGTGCTGTCTCCGACAAGTTGCTTAGTAGAGTAAGAACTCCACAGGCAACAGATTTGCCTCAGGGTTGAGCTCATAGAAAGGTTCTCAGATTTCCTCTCTCTTCCTCCATTTACTATAAGCTCTTTGGTAGCATCTATATAAAAAATACATAATAAAATCGACCCTTTGAGACAGAAACTGTTAGTGAGTTTAGGAGACAACATGGAATTTCATAGGTTGCTTGCTTGATAGTTGAAGTTTGAGTAAATTAGACGTTCATGACAAGTGTTTGAGTTTTATTCAGCCTTTGATTTGTATTTATTTATTGTTTTGCTTTCTCTCCTGAATGAACTGAGACTTGTAGTTAGGAATGTATGTTCAGCTGGAAAGCAAACTAATTGGCTTTTCAATTAAATTTCTGGTCCTGAAACAAGTTACTGTCTGATAAGCTGTGCTTTTTGTTTTCCAAGCCTTGTGGTTGTACAAGGCAGAAACTGATTTTCACAAAGATCTTGCTTGCGGTACAGATGCTGGATGACAGGTTTGCCCATGGTGTTTTTAGAAGCCAGTACAAGTCTGTGTGCTGTATGGTAGAGAATGAAAGTATCTTTACATATGGAAATTACAAGCCTGCTTATCAAATATTTGTGATACATGATACTTATTCTGATTCCCCCAATCACTTTTAACAAAGTGTGCTGACCTTACAGTGGTCTGAAAACAAAAACAAAACAAAGCAAAATGCTGCAGGGGTTATCCAGTGAGCATTCTTAATAAAAGCTGCATTAGAGAAAAAGAACTAGGAATAGGTTTTGCTTGACTGCTGGTATTTCATCAATACATATGTAAATTAAATTTCCCAAGTATTTGCGACTGATTTTTTTTTTTGGAGGGGGGAGTCATAGAAATCTTGTTGTGAAAATCTAGAGTAGATTCAACTTCTTTCTGTTGCGGGGAGAAACTGTATGTGTCTTTTTATATTTTTATTAAAATATGAGACCAGGATAGGTTATTTGGGAAAATAGTTCTTTAGAAGACAAATATTTTTAAAGCCCATTTAAATACTTGAGTGAGAATGTTATACTAGTACCAGGGGATAGTTTGAGTCATTTTGGGGAGATCTATAAACCCTCTGAATTTTGGGGCAGTTTTGCCATATGTCTTAATGCATTATCTAAGACTGGGGAGCTTAGATAACCCTGAGGGTAAAACACCAATCTGTGCTTCCCCAGGCCTGTGTATTTATAGCAGACGAGAGCAGAAGGATGCGCTTGGGGCGGTTGCTGCCCTTGTCAAAGAGAATCCATTCATCGTTCAGGGAATCTCCCTTGCTTCCCTCTTACTCACTTTCTTCCTGTTGGTTTCCTTAATTGCCAACAACATGTTTTCAAACCCGTTTCCCCATTTCAGCGACAATTTATACGCTGATCAGATATTCAGAACTCTTCAGCTGCCCTGAGTCCTTAGTAACGTTTATGTTCTTGTGGTTTGTTTAAAATAAGCTTAAATGGTATGAAAAAAAAGCTCTCTGTAGAACTCTTATTGAATGGACATTATGATTAACCTTATATAAGCAGAGAATAATTTTAGATATAATATGTACACAGTAAAGTTTCTTTCTAGGATAAGTAATTACAAAAATGTGTGTTGTTTATAGGAATGGAAAAGACAGTTTTAGTGTTTTTTTATTTCTTCAGGACTTGTGGAGAGTCACATATATATTTTCAGGTCACATATAAATGCTTTAAATCTGCATGCATGTGTTAACTCTGTACATATATTAGCATAAACTTGAAGTGACAATTAAAGTGATATTATGATAGAAGAAGACTTAGCTGGTTACCCCATCCTGCTCAAATGTCACTTCATAGTTCATGCACAGATGCTTAGTGACACATCTTGCTCACCTGTAAAGTTGTATGACTTGAGAACTGGTCAAATGGAGACAAGTGTCACGGAGTCTAGGGGCTGCTCTCGTTGACATAGTGTGGTGTTTCCATGTTGCTTATGTGGGTTAGTAATGTACTTGAGACAAACCTGCTTCTAAAGGCTTGCTTTCTTGATTTCTATCACTAAGCGATCTGTTTGTGTTCAAGTAGATCGAAAAAAAAGCAGATGACGTCGACAGCTAAAAGTGAGTCGCCTAATCTCCATGTATGCTAGATTCAATAGTTAGAAAACAATTTCCCCTCAGTACTGACTAGCCATCTAGGCATCAGAGAGACATGTAAAGTTGTATTTTGTCTGTTAGGGCTTTGAAAATGAAAAAAGGTATTTTTCCCTATGGAAAATAGTTTCCTAGGATACTGCTTTTTAACTTTGATTGACCCTATTGGACCAAGGATAGTTTATAATTTTATAATAATAAAATAAAAAAATGAAATTCTTCCCATGCAGGGGTGTCCTGGCTCTTCTTCACTCAGATTTCCTGCATATACCTCCATGGTCTCTAATTCCCTTATGAAGATTGTATAAAGGAAGCCTTAGGCAAACCCTGGACCACGGCTGGATCTCAGTGCATGTGTACAGGCTTACTGTTTACCATCACATTGACTATCCATTGCTTGACATCTCGGAATTCAGCTGCCTTGGTGTGAATGCATTGGATAACAGGCAGCTGAGATCACAAGACTGTACATGCAAGAGCTCTGATAGCTCCTGATTGGCTCCTTATCCTTCCCATGAGGATACAGGTGGTTACTTGTGTTGCATCTCGAAGTCCACAGGCTCTGCATGGAAAAACAAAGCTCTGTCTTTGGGCATCAGCCCTGACATTCTTGGAACTGTAAGAGAAGTTCAGAGTCGTATGCCGACCAGGAGCTGGTGGCCAGATTTCACAGATAACAATGAATGGAGAGAACCTATAGAATGCAGTGATTCTTTGCCTTTTATCCTACTGTAGCAAGAGACATGAGCTGAATTATATAAGGGGAATGACTGATAGTGGTGTTAGAGTCTTGGTTATCGGTATACTTAGGAGTTCAGGGCATGGGAAAGAAGAACTGAAGATGTGAGGTCCTCAGAAGTACCTTATTTCTGTAACCATGTCTCTCATCTGGAAACTGCCAATAAAGCAACGGAAGCTATGGAATTGTGCTGGCTAAAACCATGCAGTCACAGCTACCACTCAACGGCTGCAACTTTGAGAGGTGCAGCCTAATTTTTGTATGTATCAATAGATGAGGTAATCACTGGCTGTTAAGTGGTAAGTGACAGAGACACCCCCAGATGTGTATATGGTAGCAGTAGTTGAGATAGGCTGTATTTGAATAGAAAAAAAGTGTCCATCTGATTTTCCCGCTTCACAGCAATAGTTTGGTGAGATGTGTGTCTGTGAAGAATAGCATAAGAAACCATATGTTCCCAGCACACCATTGCCTTTTTGTTTCACCGCCAGATTGACTGTTGGGCTTCTGAGAAAGGTGGCTGAACTTCCAGAAGCGTTTTGCTCTCAATTCTTATTGGACTGAATTTATCCCGTGTAATTTATATCCCAACAAGAAGTAAAATTCTGTGTGTCGTAGATACTGGAATGTACACCAGAGTCTTGAAGAGTTAATGAGTCGCTGGTGCTGTTCTGTAAAGATCTGTCTTCTCACCCCATTCTGAGTACTTGTCCTCAGCTCTCAGAAATGCTGGGTTCCCCTTTGCTCAGTACTCATGGACATTTGAGAATTTCAGCTGTGTTAAGTTTTACTTCATGAGAAATTCAGTTTTCATCACTGCAGAGGAAAGGTTTCCTCTTGTGTCCCCAAGAAGCAATAACTCTCGAGGAGATGAGGTACTTTTCCCTTACCTATCTCGTTTTTAATGTCATGTCAGTTCTTGGTTGGACGACAGGAAGAACAGCATGTGGTCTTTGGGCTGGGGTCAATGGCAAACCCCTTTTGACCACCGTCTAGTTGGCCCTGGGGCCACCATGCGTCATGAGGGGTTTCCCCAAATCAGCAGTTGCTGTATTTTCTGCTCCCACAGGAAATAGACTCTGTTTAGAACTTGCTAGCCCTTACCAAAGAGGAAATCAATGGCTAGTTTGCATCACAAGAAATTGGCAGTAGACTTCATCTTTGGAAGAGGATTATGAGGTTCAAACCCTTTGGTACCCTCTGAGGTGAAGTGGTTCAGCTCAGAGTAAGTGTGCCCATTGTCAGGAACACCTCTGCTAGGATGCTTCTTCCCTCTGTTGTCTTCCTGCCCTCACAGGGGTTGATTACATCATGCCCTTGGAAACACCCAGGGATTTCACTGAAGCAGGGATTCTATTGGAAAGTCTAGCATTTCTGAAAGTGTTCTTATTCTCTGAGCAGACTGATTTTAGCTGTGAAAACACAATCTTCACCACATCCACTACTTTTAGAGATGTATTTTAGTGGCATGGTGTGACTACATTGTTGCTCATCTGTCACTATAACGTCTCCCGAAGTTTTGCACCTCCACAACAAATTCTGAATCCACAGATCATTACTGCTGCCCCTCTCCCTGACATTTTCCTTCTATATCCCTGGAAGCCCCCACTCTACTTTCTGTATTTATGGCTATGACTATTCGGCATATGTGCAATAGAGCAGCTTTTGTTCTCTTGTGACTTTCAGGGAGTATTACGTCTTCACCATTTCTAGGCACTATAGCAGGTATCAGAGCTTTCTGTCTTTAACACAGAATAGAATTCATTTTATGTTGTGCAGCACAGTTTTTATACATTCGCCCATTCGTGACATCATCCCTTCACCCATTTGTGACATTTGCCTGTCTTTGCCTGTTGTGGATAATGCTGCTATAACACAAGCATAGAAATACCTGCTTGAGGTCTCACTTTTCATTTTGGGGGGTTCGTATCCCCAGATGGAATTTCTAGGGTTAGTCTATGCTTTTTTTTCCCATAGCAGCTGCACACTTTATTCCCCTCCTTACAGGGAACCCAAGCTCCAGTCTCCTGACCATCTAATGTTCATCTTTGTGGCTTCGGCAACATCCTAGTGGGCTTAAGGGGTGGGGAATGATGTTTAGTTTGTTTTCTGTACAAAGTTATTATGGATATTATTTCCATTAATAGGAAGTAGGTTCTCAGAAAATAGCTGCTAATCTATTAATGGTTCTCGTTCGTGCGACTCTTTGAGGCCTGAATCCAAAACCACCAGCTACTGAAGTGAGAACAGACAACAGCTTATTTAAAATAAAGGCATACTTAATGAATACAGTTAAGAAATACTTTTTAATGCTTATCATTGGATTTTGCACGTCAGTTTATACTCCTGTCAATTTAGCCCACAGAGGTGCCTTATCATGTACATAGCACTATCGGAATCTTTCAATGGATTTAAATTATTCATTAAAGTTTCCACGTTTTTTCTTAATGGTTTCCCCATCTATATTCCTCTATTGCTCAAAACCCAATCTGGTGTGGGAGAATTGTCTGTATTCTGTCAATCATGTATTTTAATAAAACGCTGATTGGCCAGGCAGGAAGTATAGGCAGGTCAACCAGATAGGAAGCAGAGGCGGGGCAATGAGAATAGGAGAAGGCTAGGGAGGAGAAAGCTCCCTCTGCCACTCCTGCGCAGACCACCAAAGAGGCAGCATGTAACTTGCCCAGCTGAGAAAGGTACTGAGCCATGTGGCTAATGTAGATAAGGATAATGGGGTAACATAAGTTATAAGAGCTAATAAGTAGCCTGACCTAATGGGCCAATCAGCTTTATAACTTATAGAGATCTCTGTGTGATTGATTCTCTGGGACTTGCCCGCTGTGGGGTACTGGGTGGAATGGAAACCTCAACAAGCTGGCCCACATGTTACACCCATCTATTGGCTGCTGGGTTGGAGTCTGAGTCATTCTAAAGATTCTGTCATTAACTGGGCTCTTCCTTGCTCAGCCTCTCTGTATACGCATACTGACTGTAGCCACTGACACTCAGCATCTGGCTCCTGCTCCAGTGCAAACTCAGCCTCACCTTGCTCATATTACTCCAAGGACATATCCATTCAGTCTCACTGCTCCACGGACAGGTGCGTGTTCTTACATGATTGCCTCTGTCTGCTGCTTGGGTCTCTGTTCTACCCCCATTTATGCCGAGAGGATTCTGTCCATCTTTCAAGAGACAGCCCAAATATCACTGCTTCCTTGATGTTTCTAGAAATGATTCCAGTCAGAAATGCGCACAGAAGCCTTCGAACACAGAATGCCTCTTTACAGCCCACTGTGTGCAGTACAAGAGCTCTCGTATCATCTCATGCTCTTTAGCATTTGTATATTTGCAAGCTTTTCTCAGGGTGTGTCTGCCCCTGAGAAGGCAACAGCAATTCTGGTGGGCAGACGTTGGCTGTGCCTGCAGCTCATTCACAGGGGAAAATGCCTAGTCGAAGGAATGGGGAAGACCTTGCTACTGGCCCATTCTAAGTGTACTGTGTGATTGAGAGTCATTGACTCTGTCAGCCTAATATCTAAAACTGGAAAGTAGAACTGAGATGCTTTCTGAGGTCCTCGCAGATGTACCTAGTGCTTATCTCAGAAACGACCTAAATTCACTAACTACCTGTGCTCCTGTGTCTGGAGCCTTCTTCTCTCTCTGCTCTCATGCTAGTATTCTAAGAGGAACAATCACGGGGAAACAGTGGTAGGAGCTTTAGGCGACTGAAGAGAGGAAGCAGGGAGCTGGAAGCAAGGAAACCATCAATGGTGCCTGTCTCTGTCTTCCTCCACATCCCGAGACCTCCATTTTTTGTGTCATTTTGTTCATCTGTCTCAAACACCAAATTCATTGTAATCATTGGCATCACCATTACAGAAAGCAAAAGTCACTGCACCTGCCAAACCTGCCTTTGGAATGATGAGGCGTGACTAATAGAGTTCACAACTGGAAACTTTTAAACAAAAACTTTAGCTATTCGTGTGATAAACCGAAACAAGCGTTCATGCTATTCCCTTAGGGATTTTGTTCTAACAATGTAAAGGTGCCGTGGTTTTAGGTTCTGATCACCAGTGCGGAAATGAAATGGATGAGGCCAACACAGAGTCTGAGTACTGGCTTTGATGATGCTAGGGACCGGTTTCCTACCAGGAGGCAGGGGTTGAGTCCTTCTTTCTCTGTTTATCATTATAATGGTATGGGCAGGAAGGTGGTGCCGGTAGTCCCTTATGGGTAAAGGAAACATGCTGAAAGAAGGTGTCAAGAGGAAGATAATTTGATCTGACTTTTCATACTGCTGAACTAAGAGTCATTACTGGCTTCGTAGTACAGACAGCCTGTGTAGGGCTTAGCCAGGCAAGGTCCTTTTTCTTCCCTTTTGTTGTATGTAGCATGAGTTCCCTGCGAGATTTCCACGGGAAAAAACTCAGTGATGTTTATAAATAATGACTTTTCAATCTGTTTCTCAAGCCTAGACCTTTCTTTTAGAATCTAGATTTATACATCAAAGTATGAGATAAAAATCCAGCATAACGCATAGTCATCATGTCAAAGCCTGTTTTTCTCCTGCAAGCCCATCTGTGCATCTGCTTCCTAGTGGTGCATCTATGGCCATAATTATTAAAGCTGCCATTACTATGCTCAGTGGTTCTTTGATGAGCATTTCTTGTGTTCTAGATACAGTTGTGGAAAGTGATAAAAATTCACTTAGCCTCTCTGCCTTTTGTAGAATTAACTTTTTTTATTTCAAACAAAATCCTTTCTTTGTGACATGAGTATTTGGCTAAGTATTCTAAGTCAATATATATCTGGCTGTTTATATATATGTATATATGTATATGTATATATAAATGTAACATATATGCTTGTTGATTCTCAGATTCTTCTTGCTTTCCAAATTCCATTGTTTCTATGACAGGCAGATCTCTTTCTTACTCTTACAATAACAGCGTCTTATCTTTGTTTGTGGATTCTCCTCCTCTAAGAATGGTCTTTCTACTGATAGAATGACCTTTGTGAACAGAAATGATCACACTATTTAAAGTGCTTGAGCTTCCATCAGAATAAAATATTCTTTTATGATAATGATGCCTTTCATCATTTCCCTCAAGTGCTTAAATTAAAAGAAAATTAGATCAAGCTTCATTTTATGTGTGTGGGTGTTCTGCATCGTGTGTATACGTCCCTACAGCATGTGCACGCAATGCCTGCAAAGGCCAGAAGAGGGCATCGGATACCTGGATCTGGAGTTACATATGGTTGTGAATTGTCATGTGTGTGCTCTGATTCCGATCTGGGTCCTTTGGAAGTACAGTGAGTGTTCCTAACTACTGAGCCATCTGTCTCTAGCCTTGGGTCCCAAGTATTTTTATCTGGTTCCTCTTCCTGCCTAGACCCTGGAGCCCACTCAGCATCGCTTATGCATACAGGTAGCTCTAGGGGTCCATGCTTCTGTGCATGGTTCTTTCAAATGTTTTGTGTGTACCTTCTGTACTGTTGATACCCAGTGGCTCTCTTTTCAGTGGCTGATGGGTAAACAAAACTTTATAGCCATAGATTAGATTATTCTGAATTTCTTAAAAAATCTTGTAAAGGGGAGGGGCTGGTGAGGTGGCTCAGCAGGTAAAGGTTCTTGCTGTTCACATCTGTAAACTTGAGTTTAATACATGAAACCCACATAAAAGTGGAGTACAGAACAGACTTCGTGACCTCCACATTCATGCTGTTGTGCACCCACGCCCTATCTATCTATCTATCTATCTATCTATCTATCTATCTATCTATCTATCTATCAATCTATCATCGATCCTCATTGAAGATAATTTGATGAACATACATTTGTAGTAGATTGTGCAGTACTATGCATATCTGTCCATTCTCTATATTTATCAGTCAAAAGATAAATAGGTGTTTAGAATTCTATAAACCAAAATATTAACATTATTTCTCTCTAGGGCTCATATTACAGATGTTTAGATTTCTCTTAATTTTGCTTATTTGTGCTTCTAACTATCTCCAAAAGGACTAGTCATCAGTTTTGTGACAAGCAAAAGAAGTAAATGCTATTTCTAGCAAACAGTGACTGTGGGAAGGGCTGTCTTATTTGGTTCCTCTAGAACATTTCCTGTAACACGGTGTATGCATCGTGAAGACAGGCTAGCTTCTATAATAAATGGGACCTCAAATATTAACCTCTCAAATGAAACGGTTTCTTTCTGCCCTGTGAAGGCACCAACCATGGGTGGTCCTAGTCTCTACTCTCCTGTACAACCAGTGCTAACCCCCGAGGCACAGCTGAACTCCACCTTCAGCAAATAGGGTTGAACTAGTAGAGTTCCCATTTGCAGTTCTGAATGTCCAAACATTTATCTTCTGTTGCCTCACTGTAGTGGGAGAGCCCAGTAGCCATGAGCATATTGCCAAATGCATCTATGTTTATGACAGATACATATCATATTAACTACATCCCTTCCTTATGCTCAATTTAGCATTTTATGGGTGAGTTTTGTAGGAAGTCCTCAAGGCTTAGAGCGCACCATGCCTGCTTTTATTTGCTATCATTGCAAATGCAGGGGGTCAGCCCATATGGCCTGTCTCTCCGTCATGTGAGGAGGCCTTGCCTAGCGTCGTGTTTAACAAATCATTTTGATATAGGGACTGTGGAGAAATGCCCTCAGGCTCCATCACTGCTGACTTAATTGAGTTTCATGATGCACTTTTGTTTTCCTTAGGAGGATAAATTAAAAATGGCTGATAAAACTGCCTGTAAAAGCAAAATTGTTAGGTTAAGCCTTCCCCGTATATTAAATGTATTGAAGAGTTATCTGTCCACCGTTTTTAATCACTTTTATTAACTCTGCTGTAGTTTTATTTCTAGTAACCCACTAAATAACTGTCATTATATACTCGGTAATATTTCTCTTTAAAATACTATCAAAAAGTCCATGAAAATGATTAAGGTGCCAATATTATCCACTTCCTTCCTGTTAGCAAGAATTGTTGGTCATTTTATGATTAGTGGGAGAGTTGGTTGTACATGCACGTGTGTGTGTGTGTGTGTGTGTGTGTGTGTGTGTGTGTGTGTAAAACCAAGGAGAAAGAGAAGCTAATTCACAACAGGTAGGTAGACAATGAATGGTTCTGCAGCTGTGTAAAATAGCTAGTCTTTTATTCATCTACATCATACATGTTCTGATTATAAATGCTAATTTTAAAGATCTTTTCATTAAATTCTGAGATGAAGAAAGTAATCATGTGTTACATATGTATATAAATATAAAATATAAATATAAACAATGATGACGTGATTGTTATTCTTTCTGGTCTTCTCTTTGTTGTGGGACTTTGGCTGTGTAGGCTTTTGCGTTCTCCTGACTTAATAAAAAAAAAGCACCTTAAAGCATTTTCTTACTATCAGTTCACAAATTTATTTGTGAAAACTAAATGCAAATTTGCCATGAACTTAATTCTTGTCTTTTCCCCATCACTTTACGTGGCCATCACGTTTTATTTCTTAAGGCATCACTACCTGTGGTGAAAAATTATAGGTGCTCTCTGAATATATTATATAGCTAAATGATGAGAGTCATGAGCTCTTTAAACAATTCTATGTAACTAATAGGAAGCAAGACGTAAGGGTTTATTAACTTACTTTTTCACCAACTATTTATTGGGCATCCATTATTGATAGGTCGATACTGGTGTCAGGAATAACAATGAAGAAGAGATTAGACATGCTCATCATGAACCAATGCTGCAGAAATGCAACACAGTGGCGCAAGACGATGACAGGCTATCTCATTCCCATTGCATTGTGCCTTGTCGGGAAGGGCAGGATGCCGCAGGAACAGAGAGCAGAATTACGATGAAGAGTCTCCATGGCTGGTTTTACTGGCTTTAGAATCCCCTGGGAGACGCTGCTCTGGGTGTGAGTCTTTAGTGAATTTTACATGAGGTGATATGTAGGCAGTACCATCTCATGAGCTTGGAAGGTGTCCACCTGAGTGGCAGTATAGACCTGTCTGTGCTCCCTGATTATGGACTTGGTTTGGTTAGCTGCCTCATGCTCCTCCTGCCACGATACCCTACCATGATCGACTACCATGTCCCTTCTTAAACCAACAGCCAGAATAAGTGTTTTTTTCACTTAAGTTGTTTCTGTCAGTTACCTTGCCGGAGCAATGACAATAGTAATTAGTGCAATGAAGTGGTACCCAGAAGTCGGGATGCTGATGCACAGACCTCTACATGCTTCGTAACCTTGCATGGCTGGTATATGGCAGAGAATTAGAAGAGAGAGGAACTACATCCTAGAGACTCCTAGAGGTCTGAAACTGAAGCTTAATGGGATGTTCTTGTACGAGTTTGGGAGACTAAAATGCTAATAGATGTGTTCAAAGTAAAGTCTTGGCTTATGATGTGTTAGAGGAAGAAATGGACTCTATTGGGCTAGAAACCACTAATGCTGAATTATGGTAAAGAATTGGTTACATTCTGTCTGTGTCCCATGATTTTAAGTGAGGCTGAATTAAGTAACATACTTCATTTATTTCATAAGATGATTTCAGGAAATTACATGAGAGCATAGTGTTCGGATTGTAGCATGATTTAGAACTGTATTTTATTATAATTACTCTGTGCGTCTGTGCCTCTCTGTGGGTAATGTGCACATGTGCGGGTGTTCATGGAGAGCAGAGGCATCCGATCTCCTGAAGCTGGAGTTACAGGCAGTTGGGAGCAACTTGATGTGGTCATAAGGAACCTGATTTGAGTCCCCTGCTTGAACAGTGTGTGCTCGTACCCTCTGAGCCATCTGTCTAGCCCCAGGGTGTGGCATGATTACTATTGACTGATCTTATCCAGTTTACCATGATAGAGAGCAGTCAATAGAACAGAAGCTATGAAAAAAACATGTGTACTTATTTAAGGAAAGGACAACAAGGGAATTTAAATTTATGGCCAAAGAGGATGATGCAGATTAAACACCTGTAATTGTTAGAGGTTAGCATTATTAGAGGGAAAGTTGGGAGTCCATACTGGACCACACCCATGGAAGGGTCCACCTTGGAAAATGAAAATTCATTGGAAAGGAGAGAGAGCGAGAGCGAGAGCGAGAGCGAGAGAGAGAGAGAGAGAGAGAGAGAGAGAGAGAATATGATTGTGAAGGGGTTCCTTGTTTAAAACCAGTCACCCAAGGAATTGGTTTCCTTGGTTCAGCTATCTAGGCACATGGAGACTATAATAGTGCTGGTATTAGGAGCTCAGACTACATCCTGAGCTGGCAGAGGAATTTGACAGCGTAATCTGTTTTACTCTGGTGTTCTAGAGATGCAAAGTGTTACAGGTTCATGGTGGCTTATAGCACGGTTCCAGAAAGCTTTGAGACTAAGACTTGAATAACAGGGTAGAATCGTTTGTACAGGGGTCCTGAAAGGCCATGGCATGAAGCTTTGGATGTGATGTTCAAGTTGCAGTGGAGACCCCAGAATGCTGGAGATGCTAATGCCGTAGAACATCTGGTGACAATAGCTGTAGGCATGGAATGAAATCAGCCTAGAAAGAGTATATACACAACCGGACTGGGAAGAGCTACACAATCCTATTGGAACATAGATAACACCCCCACAAACCAAGAGCTGCAGGCTTTGGTGTTTGCCCTGATCTTGATTCATTCTTTCTCTGCCCTTTTCCTCCATCTTGAAATGAGAGTGTGTATTCTATTCCCGTGCAGATTGGTAGACTGTAAACTGATGTTTAAAACAATCACAGGGGCTCACAATTAAGACGTTGTCTTATGATCAGAAGGGAGAGACCAGGCTTTAGCTTTTAGTGCAATGATAGAACTGGTAAGGCTGGGAATTTTAACAGATGAGCTGAGGACATTTTGTGCAGGAAATGGTTATGAGCCTTTGGGGACCAGGCATGGGATGCTATGAGTTTAGTGATATGTTTGGGTGTTAAGCTGAGGCTTGGACTTGTGATGGTTAATATTCATTATCAACTTGACTGGATTTGGAGATCTACCCATATGTATATCTTTAAGGGAGTTTCCAGAGACATTTAACTGAGGAGACATGCAGGCAGTACTATCTCAGAGGTTGGGGTACCAGGCAGAATTAATAAGAGATAAAAGAGGAAGCCTGTTAAGTACCAGCCTTCATTTCTATTTGCTTCTGACTGTGAGTGTAAAGCAATCAGCTGCCCAAAGCTCCCGCTGCTATGTCTTCCCACTGCGGTGGATTCTATCCATTCTTAAACCACATGCCAAATAAATCTTTATTCTTTCAAGTTGCTTCTGTGAGGTGTTTTGTAAGGGCACCAAGTGCTGTATCTGATACAGGAGTCTGTCTTGTTCTAAGGGATATGAACATCTCCTTGAAAACGAGGCATTTTTGGCCAGGTGGTGGTGGTGTACGCCTTTAATCCCAGCACTCAGGAGGTAGAGGCAGGAGGATCTTTCTGAGTTTCAGGCAAGCCTGGTCTACAGAGGAAGTTTTAGGAAAATCAGGGCTACACAGAGAAACCCTGTTTCAACACACACACACACACACACACACACACACACACACACACACACACCCCAAACCCCCAAAAGCTAAAAACAATCAAACAAACAAATAGCAAAAAAGAAAATGCTGCATTTCTGACAAGGTAAGGGAGAGAAACATGGAGGGAGTTTAGTTCTGAAGTGGAGATGAGGGATAATGAGAAGACACAGGAATGTAAGGAAAACAAGACAATTACAGTCTTTTTAGGAATATAGATGTTGACACCAAACCATGTGGGGTTTCTTGGGACAGGTCTCACAGACTTTCCAGTGGACAAACACCACAGCTGATTTGTGGATAGCAGACAGAAAGGGACTTGAAGCCCATGGTGGGAGCTGAGGCAGAGTTCCATGCAAGACTTAGGTTGGCACGGTCTAGGGTAGAGAGCAGAGCGAAGAGAAGACATGGACTTGAGAGTGTCTCGGCTCTGAAGGGGAAACATTTCCAGACAAAAGTGAGGGATTGCATGGTATTTTACAAGGTGCAGAAGAAAAAAATAAGTTCAGTGTGGTGTTCAAATAGAAATACGAAGTAAGCCCTCAGATGTCTGGAGAAGGAGGTGCAATGGAAGTCTAGACTGCGTTATGACTCTGACTTATTAGAGATGGAAGTGATGTTTTTTGGCTCTAAAGAATAGATAAGATTGCTTAGTGAAGGAGCATCCAACTTGAAGAAAAGGGGTGGATGATAAGATATACAAAAGAGAGTCCTTTAAAGCTGGGGTGTGGGCACAAAACAGGCTGGCATGAAAGGGCAACTGGGGGGAGGTGGGGATGTCTGGAAATGGTTTAGATAGGAGTGGTCAGGCAATCAGAGTCTCTAGAACATTCCTTCTGATGATGGAGAAAGGAGATCCCGAACTGGCATTCTGTGGAGTGACACCTCTCATTGAAAAGCGAACATCGCAGTTAGCAGCAGGGAAAATTTCTAAGTCAGTTTTGGCAGGGGTGGAGCCCAGACAGGAATGCGTGAACTCCTGATGAAGTACTCAGAATAATTAAGATTGAGACAGCCATATTTTATTTATTTTAACCTAGCAGCAAGGCACTTTTTAAAGGAGGCTTTTTTTTTTATTTAAATGGGAAGAAAGAGAGAGCCATGAATGGTTATACACAAGAGATTTGATGGATAGTCTGCATAAAGTTATGTTTCTGCAAAGTCATCATGATGTTTAATGTTGTTTCATTAAAATGTTGCTGAAGGTCACACACACATACATTACACACACGTGCGCACACACAATTTCCCTAAGCCAGGAACTACTTTCATATAAAGTCTTTCTGTAACAAATTATCATTCAAATTTTTCTTTATTTGGAGACTTGATAACTAACTACTGTCTCTATAACTGGTGCCCAGCTCCTATGAGCGTATTGTCACACCAATACTTGTGACGTGACACCTATCAATCTAATTAAAAAGAATATTTGAGTCAAAGAGTTCTTGATCCATGTCTTAGGTTGACATGGGAGTTAGCCTCTATTTGAAACTACAACTTAGCATTTTAATGAGTAATGAATTTTCACAAAATTCAAAGTAATTATTCTGACAGTAACTGAATGACTTCTCCTGCCCATCTGTATGCAATCTTTTATTGCCTCAGAAGCTGTTGGGTCAGTGCAACCAAGCTATTATTTATAGAAGGCGTTGGAGCCACCACAGAAGAATAAGTTTGAATTGTGTGCTTTCATTTGTTAATAAACAAATGAAACAACAATGCTGTTTCCACCGAAGGATGCTTTTTGTCTTTGTTTGATTTTAGATTGGGTTTTCCTAATATTAATACAATACAAATAAGCTTGGGCTTATATTTCTGAAAACTAGATATTATAAATCAAAGGAAATGGAGAAAATAATCAAAAGAAAATCTTAAAAAATTACCATCAAACGCTCTGCAAACTCTCAACATCAGCCAGGGGCTTCTTAGACTGGTGGACCCGAGAGAATTATGGGTGGGTTATTGGGCCAGAAGTTGTGAATTTGGGACAGACTAATAGTTTATGCATTTGTATATTTGGGAATGAATATGCTCATTCCCAAGATATAGTCCAAGAAATAAGATTTCATGTGAACATTCATGGCCTAGACTCCTGGAGACAATAATCATTTGATCAAGGGTTTGTCCCATGATTCTGCATTTTGGAAAGTAATTAACTAATACATATTTTGGTCTGGGAGCCTTTGGACTCTGTGTTTCCAAACAATAAAACTGAAGATCCTCTGAAAAAGTATTTGAAAATAGGTAAGAAAAGCAGATTTAGAATTTACTGAGTTTGTATTACAGTTTGACATTTTTTAACATATTTTACCACGTTTATTCCTCAACATCAATCTTGCAAGATATATCATTTTATTCCATTTTTAACTCAAGATTCAGAAAGATTTACAGAATTTTAAAGGTCATGTCGTAGCTGCTGGGAGGCAGAACCTTTATTTGCATTCAGGTCATTTGGTCTGCTGTTAGAACCATGGGGGTTTTCAGCCTAGGACTGTCTGATGGAATTCTAGTCCCACCCTCCATGAGGTGATGTTATTTTGGCCCTCTGCTGCAGTATTCATTGTAAAAGGATGCATGACTTTCTTACTGCTCTCTAAAGAATGTACACACATGTAGCAGTGGTGCTGTACATCCATGATGCCACTGCACCACTCAGGAGGCAGAGGCAGAAGGATTTCTGCTAGTTCAAGGCAAGTCTGGTCGACAGAGCTAGTTCCAGGACAAAGAGACCTTGTCTCAAAAAAGAGAAAGAAAAAGAAAGAAAGAAAGAAAGAAAGAAAGAAAGAAAGAAAGAAAGAAAGAAAAGATTAATATACGTGTTGGTAGCTGAACATGCTAAGGTCAGATATAGTTCTATAAACTAAACAGCTAAGTACTGGGCTGAACTTCTGGAGTCCAGTCATAGAGATGGAAGAGCGATATTATGAGCAAAGAGATCAAGACCATAATGGGGAAACCCACAGAAACAGCTGACCCGAGTAAGTGGGAGCTCACTGACTCTGGACTGACAGCTGGGAACCTGCATAAAACTGAACTAGGCCCTCTGAATGTGGGTGACAATTGTGTGACTTGGGCAGTTTTGTGGGGGGTCACTAGTGGTGGAACCAGTATTTATCCCTAGTTTATGAACTGGCTCTTTGTAGCCCATTCCCTATGGAGGGTTACCTCACTCAGCCTAGATACAGAGGGGAGGGTCTTGGTCCTGCCTCAAGTGATGTGACAGACTTTGTTGACTCTCCGTAGGAGGGAGGCCTCACCCTCTCAGAGGAATGGCTGGGGGGTGAGGTATGGAGATGTTGAGGGGAATGGGAGGACAGGAGGGAGAGGGAACTGGGTTTGGTATGTAAAATAAGATTGTTTTAAAAGGAAAAAAGGAAAAAGAGTCTACAATAGGCATGCATGCTCTTATTGTAGTCAGATTTGCGTATCTCTCTTAGGTCTATGCTAACAGGATTGTTGCCGAAAAGGAAACAGCTTATTCTACACACAAAGTAAGGAAAAGGAGATACGGTAGAGGCCCAGTAGGGTGAACCCTTCAGTCCAGAGTGGATTTAACTCACTGCTTCCGCTCCAGGCTTTGGTTTCTGCATCTCACTCTGTTGCCTGTGACCTTGGGAATACTGTCTGTTATTTCTAAGCTTCACGTTTAGTTTTATGTTTGTAAAAGAGAATAAACTTGCTGCTTTAGAGGTGAGTACATACCTGTTGGGATAATAAATTCAGTGCACCCAGGTCATAGGTGACATGCATCCTGTCAATGTTAATTGGGAGTGAGTGTCAGGAGGGAGGGATCACGGAACAGTACTGTATATAGAAAAACATAGAAAAAGACTCCACTTCCTCAATTGCTGTGATCCATAGTGTCTGTGGATCAGGGCATTCTCAGAATGTGTACACCAAAGGTCCCTTAACATACCATCTTAATGTTTGCAGCCCTGTACCAACCTGGTGTCCATCAAGGCTATGGCTCCCTGGGTTGCCTCTAGACCTGTTGCTTTCTAGGTGTTTGCAATGCGCACTGATGTTTGCAAGGTACTGCTTTAATAGACACGTTACCTCTGTATAGATCACAGCTGGAGAAGATACTTCATCAGAGAGGAGCATTTGAGCTTTTGCCCAGGCTTAGTGGGGATCAACGGTGCTCTTCATGTGAACTCTGCAGCTGGAGTTCTTTCTGTAGAGTACAGTGCATCATAGTGCTTGCAGCAGGAGGTGAGTGGAGGGAGCAGAGAGGAAGAGAGAGCAGGAGGGATAGATGGATTATATATGTGTGTGTGTGTGTGTGTGTGTGTGTGTTTATATATAAACATACATATGTTTATATATGCGTGCATGCATGCAAACATACACAATGCACACATACATATGTACATAGGTATCCTAGACTAGACAGGTTAAATATAGAATATCCTTTATGAGACACCCAGTAATAATCATCCTCAGAAGTGCAGCTGATGCCATTGGAGAAATCAGGATACTGGGAAGGGGATAAGGAAGTATGAACTGATCCCATGGGGAGAACAGAGGAAAGCAATCTGATCCTCACACTGAATCCTGAGTTCAGGCTATGATAGGTTGGGACAGGCACCCTTGTGTAGGGGGATGGAAATGGCCTCCTTTCAAGAACGACTTTTAAGGTATTCTTCCAGAGCACACCAGGAAAACCCAATCTGTCAGATTTTCTTGCCCAGTGTTAGGACAGAGGTATCATTTCAAACATTTAGGGCTTAAGGCGTGGGGAAGAGTTCCCATTTTGCTGTGTGGTCTGTGGAACTAGGACATGAGCAGAATTTTGATTTAGGATATCTGAGGGGAATTGAGTAAGATGAATAATATTTTTGTAACTACACTAGGTCGAAAGAGGACACGCTGATACTGCCTTCTTCCTCCTTATATTTAGAAGTTCTTCAGTGGACTTTCTGTCTGCTACACTCTCCCTATCTGTCATCTCCATGAGCCTTGATGAGAAGTGGTATGGGACAATGGTCTGTATTCTGTCAATTATATTTTAAATAAACCCTGATTGGCCAGTAGCCAGGCAGGAAGTATAGGTGGGACAACCAGACAGGAAGTAGAGGCAGGGCAATGAGAATTCTGGGAAGAGGGAAGCTCATTCTGTAGTCCTGTCCCAGCTACAGAGCAAGATGTAACTGCCTCACCAAAAAAGGTACTAAGCCACGTGGCTAACATAGACAAGAATAATGGGCTAATATAAGTTATAAGAGTTAATAAGAAGCCTGAGCTAATGGGCTGATCAGTTTATAGTTAATGTTAATCTCTGTGTGGTTTCTTTGGGACTTAATAACTGTGGGAACTGGGCAGGACAGAAAACTCAGACAACAGAGAAGAGCCCAGGGTTGGACATTATTATACCTACTTTAAAGATGAATTTACTTAAGATATACCTAAGTGAGGACTGATGAACCCGACTTCCAGCACACAGTTAGGCTTATTAGGAACTATCCCTAAGCATCAAATGAAGTTTCCCTCTAGGTTTCTCAGAAAAAAAAAAACCACAAAAAAACGAAATGCAACTTAATATGCATACAATAAAGCTAATGTTGTTTAAATCTTGCTCTCCTTTACCCCTGAAAATGATTATTCCTGGCTCATGGCTCCTGTTTCTGCTATGACTGTTCTGCGGGTTATGGAAAACATGAAAGATTTCTTTGATTTTTGTTTTTGAAACAGGGCCTCACAATGTAGCCTTGGTTATCCTGAAACTTACTCCATGCACTCGGCTGACCTCAAGCTCACAGTGATCCACCAGCTTCTACTTACTGAGTGTTGGGTTTAATGGTGTATGCCACCATGCCTTGGCAAGAATTTCTTTTTTAAAAATACTAGACTTTGAAAGTTCTGTATATTTATACAACGTATTTGATCATATTCATTCATTATCACCTCCATCTAACTCCCATTAGTGCCCCCCATCTCTTTCCTAAGTTCATGTACTCTATTTTTATTAGTTATTGATAAATGACAGCATCCAATGCATGCTGCCTATATGGCAATGGATGTAGAATGTGTGTGTGTGTGGGGGGAGTGGTACCTCTGAGGCCTTATCCTTGGCAGAGGAGCTATTGGTAATGTATGGTTACTGAGGGAGGGAGAGTAACTCCTCTTTGGAGGCATGATGAAGAATCTCTACCCTGCCCAAGAGAAAGGACATAGACATGTTTGACCAGAGTCTTACCATTATGCCCTAGAGATGCTTAGACAAGGGAGATGATACCTATGCTGGGGAACCCCAAGGATTGAGATGATATTTTGGAGATACAGGGAGGATGTTTGTTCTTATGGTTTTAGAGTGTGGTTGTTTGAATTGGCCCTCATAAGCTCATAGGGAGTAGTACTCTTAGGAGGTGTTGCTTGTAGCAATGACTATGGCCTTGTTAAAGGAAGTGTGTCACTGTGAGGGTGGTCTTTGAGGTTTCATATATGATCAAGCCATGCCCAGTGTATCAGAATATTTCCTGCTGCCTATGGGATCAAAATGTAGCTCCTTCTCTACTCTCAGATCCAGTACTGTGTCTACCTGCATGCCACCATGTCTCCCATGATGATAATGGATTAAACCTCTGAAAGGCTAAACCTCTGAAATTGTAAACCACCCAGTGAAATATTTTTCATTATAAAGGTTGCCATGGTCATGGTGTCTCTTCTTAGCAATAGAAGCCCCAGCTAAGACACAGTATATAGTTAGAACTATTTGAAGAGCTGTGTTACATAGATTTGTTGTGAATTCAAAAACCAATGAGACCAGAGAAGCTCGGAGCAGGAAAACATTTGGCTTTTCTTTGGATAGGTTCTGGACTAACTAATTTAAGCTCAACCAGAGAAAAGGAAACACTCACAAATTGGGGAAAAGTTTGTTTTGATTTCTTTTTGCATGAAGAACCTTATAACAACCATTTTTCATGGAAGAAATACAATTTCTGTTTTTGTAGAAGAAAATTGAATAACATTCTCATTTAAATTTTATTACCAGAAGTATGTCTTTTTCTATCATTGGGTGAGTTTTTTTTTCCATCTCCTATTGGGAGTCTGTGGAAACATAGTCACAGTTGATGGCATTATTTGGTCATCATTTATTCCTTAAATTCATGTCTCTAGTCTCATTAGCAATTGTGTTCATGGTTTTTATTACTAACAGTTAGTAGTGACCACCCATTAAAACAATTGCCATCTCTAACTATGTTGTAAATTTATCTGACATACTTTTGCTCCTGGATTATATACTAGAAAATAATTAAAATTTTTGTTCTTATTGTAATGCTATTATTATGATGATTTAGGATTTCCCCAAACAGTTTATTTATTTGCAAGGTAGGACATCTGAGTACTCAATAGGAATACAATCTTACAGTTGTTGATTTCAGAAATCCTTTTACAATGCCGTGTTAATCTACTAGACTCTCAGATATTCCTTTGCAGATTAAAAGAATTTCTTGGTCATTCCCAGTTGTCTGAGTGACTTCTATTTGTCCTAAGAAAGGTAATTAGATTCCTCAGCTCACTGGGGTATGGTCTTGGTCTTGAATGAATTAGTTCTTGTGCTGTTTAATTTCGGTCATGTTGACACAAATTAGTCACTGGGCAGGAGGGAGCCCCAGTCGAGAGATTGTCTCCATCAGATTGGCCTGTGGGCATGTCTGTAGGGCTTTAGTTGATTAATTATTGATGTTGGAGGGGCCATACCACTGTGAGTGGTGCCATCTTTGAGCAGATGAACCTAGACTATATAAAAAAAGCAAGCCTAAGAAAGAATGCTATCAACACATTCCTCCATGGTCTTCTGTGTCAATTCTGGCCTCCAGGCTTGTGTCTGGGCTTCCTGCCTTGGCTTCCCTTGATGATGGGTTGTAACCTAGAAGATTACATCTTTTATCACCAGCTTGCTCCTTGTCAACTCAATGGAAACCAAACTAGGATAGTTCCCAGTAGAATCCTGGGGAGTTGCGTACTAGCAGGCTGCGTCCATTTCTGAATCTCTGCCCTTATGTTTTAGGAAGTAGCAATTTAAGTAGTTCTTACAGCATCCATTCTACATACTTTGTTGTGAATAATATTTTACAGAAATGTGGCTGCTTCCTTTTCAAGCTTAATGATTATCCTGAGTCTGGTGTCATTCATTTCAGTTGGAGCTATGTAAGATAATTTGTAAGCCTAGACAAACAAAGCAAATGGGCCACCAGCTAATAAGTCAAACAGCCTGCACTCATTCAGTGTGTCATTGATTTTCATTGATAGTTTTATAGCAGAAGACTTTATATAAAGTCATTAATTAAATGATGTGCTTTGACCTTTTCGATCCAATGCCCTATGGATGTCTACAGTTTTATGCCCTCAGCAAGATGCTAAAGTCATCAAAAAGTATGATAGCACCATTCTCAGCCTTCGGATTTACACTCATTTATTGAACAAATAAGCTTTGGGAGCCGTCCCAAATACTGTGATGGCTGCTGCAGATACAATGCTTGCTCTTAAAATAGGCATTCACATGTGACAGTCTGTCAGCCTAAGTGTTCTCTTGAAGGCCACCCCCCAGCTGCATCCTGTAATAGTTTCTTAGATTAAAAAGTAAAGTATCATTTTGAGGTTTAACGTAAGTTCTAGTCTTTTTCTTGACTACACAATAGGACTTGGGATAAAGAAGGAAAAGAAAAAGCTGACTTGAGTAGAGCAAGGTAGTTTCCACTCTGGGCCATGGGCTTGAACTTCCGTAGATGAAGTTATAGTATTAAGCTGGACAGTTATTGTGGAAGCAGGCAGCTTGTGAACACATGGAAGATTCTCAAATTGTCTTGAGCATCCACTGTCCAAGAGTTCAAAATAGCATATAACACCATTCTTCATGAATTCTAAATCGAAACCGATAGCATACCAATTGATAATTAGCAGTGAACTGAATATGAACTGTCTTTAATAAAGACAGCATTTATTTCCAGTTTTGGTGCCTGCTAATTTGCATGAACTTCCATACTTCCTGCGTTTGCTTTGGTCAATGTTCAGATCCTATTTGGACTCTAAACATCTGAGTGCTTTCTGGGACCCTTCCAGAGGTGAACTCTATGTCCCTGAGAGCTTGAATTGTTTATCCATATCCATGACCTGTTCATTTGCCATTTTCCAAAAATAATCCTATGGCATAGTTATCTAAAGAGACCCACCCCACAGTGTGACTACAAGCCCACAGGTTGTCAATCATGCTTTCTGCCACTTCACCCACCACAGTGTCAAACACTGAGTTTGTGCCCTTGGCTAGTTCATAACCAAATTGGTTTTCCCAGTTGCTTACGGCATGTTCTTTTTCTGTTCTTTGCAACAGGAGTTAAGGATTGCCACCCTGACTTTGCAGGCCAATAGCCATTGCCTGTTCATGGCACTCCATCATCCATCGAGATTTCTATAACTTGGCACAAAGAATCTAGGAAGGTATTTGAGGATCTTTTTCATTGCTTTAACATTAAATGAAAGTAAAGTTAAGTACCAAGAAAGTACTATAAAGTATAAACCATATACTGACTACTCCTTTACGAGGATAATGAGAACACACGTAATTAAGAGTTTGAAGACTGTTTGGAGAATTCCGAGCAAACTGGTGGAGCATCCCTCTATACTTGGCAGCAAATAACTTCCCAGCCAACTTCTCTGCAATTTTCACCTTCAATTATATCTTCTCATATTTTCAACCTTTGGCCTACTCTATGCATAGTTATCTCTGCTGCCCTCTACCCAATACAATTACTTCATTACTCATGGAAATCCTCCTGCCTTCAAAGGAAGACCAACAAATGGCGGAGTGGAAAAATATAATTGCTTCTCACTGACTTTCCTTTCTGTGGGAATTCCCAAGTGTGTCAAAACCGGTGTTTGAGGGAGGTGACACTAGAGCTGAGTTTAAAGCATAGACGGTAGGAGTGGATGTGGGTGTTGGTCACAGGGCTGGTGTTTACTTACCGGTGATGGAGCTGATTACAGTCCTGGAGGAAGGCTCAGAAAATATAAATATGGGATTCAAATGTCCTTAGCCACTAACAATAACAGCTCCTGCTTGGATCTTAAGCCTGGCTCTTCAGCTCCTAACTCATCTTTTCCCCCCACACCACTTGCACTATGGCCTTCTGAGTAAAGGCACGACCTTTGAGAACAAAGCAAACATTTTGTATCAGGAGGGAATGCAGGGCATCTGGGTGAAGGTGCCTGGGCACTGGTGAAAAGAAGACTGGGATGTTTGGAAAAGTGAGCTGGGCAAGAGCAGAGTCTGGAGTTGCCACTGCCAATTCCAGGCAGAGTGGCTCAACCACCGTAAAATCTGCATCTCTTGGAGGGACGATCTGTGGAGGACACGATCTTAAACGTGCGATAGAGGTGTTACTATTTAGTAATGAAAGTGGATGATCAATACAATCAGTGTTATTCATTGTTTCTTTTATTGCTTCAAGTAGAAAGGCTCAGGCTTCCTTTATTTAACGTTCCAATTCCTGTGCCTTTGTTTCATTACGTTGCACTCATCCTGGATGCATTAATGAGATGGTGAGATATGACCCACAGCTCCCATCTGTTTAATTTTGCTAATTTGCTCCATTTTCCAATGAGTTTCCGCCCTTGCAGGAGCATCAGCCGAGCATGAACACAGCTGAAAGGAATTTCCGTTTCACCTCTCATGTCACCTCTGGGGCCTTGGATAATTTTCTTATCGTCTTTTTGCCATTTAGGATGCAGCCCTGTTGTTTGCAACTGAAATACAGTTTTTAAATGGACCCCCCTACTGTACTTCTATAGGAGAACCTCCTCTTCTGGAAAATACAATTCTGTGGAATTGAAGCAGGAGCTTTTCTAAAGGGCTTTAATGATTGCATTAAATGCACACTTTTGCACACACGTGGCCCTATCGCAGTAGCAAGTGAGGATCAGTTGACTGGTCCACTGTGAAGAGAGTGGTGGAGCCTCTTGGTTATCAGTGGCTGGAAGTGAGACGGGGTAGACTCAGGGGAGAGAATATAGCATGCATATGACAATGAAATGTCAGTTCATCAACAAAGATGTGAAAAAGGAAGAATGATAGAGTTAGGAAAATCATACACCACATTCATTTCTGATTTAGCAATTGGGAAGATGACCACACTTCAAGGTCATAATGTGGACCACTGCGAGTTGCAGAGGATTTCTATGGGGGTATTTTAAACCTTTTTATAATATACAAATAGTGGGAGACGACAGAATGAACAACTTTTATTCTTTTTGGAAGTAAGAGACTGCAGTGGATCATCATAAGATAATGATGGCGGAGCTTCTCTGTCTTGATCATTGGTTTAGATAGATCCCAAATTGACAATAGTCAGAAGTGACTTCAATTTTACCTTTGCATAGTCGTTAAAGGGTGTTTTAGTCTTTCTTTTTTGTAGAATAACTCTAGTTACAGGAATTCCTAATGTTAATGCTAACTGACCCTCCCTTATATCTATCTTCCCTACTTCCCTATCTTCCCATTTCTTCCCTGGGTATTACAGAGAGAGAGAGAGAGAGAGAGAGAGAGAGAGAGAGAGAGAGAGAGAGAGAGAGAGAGAAAGAGAGAGAGAGAAGTATCGTTCTAGATGTCCTTGTTATTGGGCTAGAGTGGACAGTGCATGCACCAGGAACAATACTGAGAAGAACAAATAAAATTTCAATTTATTGCAAAGTTTAGTGACTCAGAAAGCACTGTGCCACTGACCAGAAATAGCTGGTTAGAAAATTACAAATGGTTTATTTAATATTATAATGTCCAAGTGCTAGAGGAAGACAAGGGTAGCTGTGAAGGCCTGGGTGTATTTACTGTAAGTTATTATGAGAAGTTTTATTGCAACTTTGTATACATTGTTTCTCTTGTAATGTGGGGCATCTAGGAGGGGCTCAGTAATAGTCAGAAGAATGAGTAAATGACATCAGCTTTGGAAAGTGTGGCTCTTCGATGTAGAACAAAGCTCGATTATGCATATGAAGTCTTGGCATAGTCTGTGTATTGTACAAATGAAAGTTTTTGATATAAGGTATAGACAAAAATTCAAAAATAATATTTTGGTTTCTGCATTAAGTTCAGGTTTTCTTTCTTTCTTGTCACTCTCTGTAAACCAGTGTCTGACCTTGTATCTTGCAGGCCTACAAGTCGTGAAAACTTTTTTGTCTGTCGGTCTACTTAAGGGACCTATTTGAAGTAATCCGTTGAGCACCAGGTCATCACTGATGAAGATTACCACCATGTCTTAGTTTGTTTCCACTTTGCTTTGTTCACAGGAAACTCTAGTCCTGTCCCTTTCCCCTCACAGGATTCCTAGGCTGCAGGCTTTCTTTTGGTTCCCCTGCACCAGACAGTCTGTCTCTCTACAATCAAAAGTTATTGATGAATCATACATTGCCACTAGCTCATTTTAAAGTAGGCATCCTTTTCTATTCTATTACCTGTAAGTCTGATATCAGGTAGAAGCCAGGCCTGGTGACATGGGCTTGTAATTTTAGCCCCCAAGGAGGCGGACGCAGGAGGATTGTAAATTCAAGACTTGCCTGAGTTCCAAAATGAGTTCAAGGCTAACCTGGGCAATTTAGTGTGAGCCTGTCCCAAAATTTAAAAAAATATGTATATATGAGGGCTAAATATGTAAGCCAGAGGTATAACATAGCCTAATAACCACAAGTCCCCTCAGGGAAAACACACACATCCACCCCACATCCCCACCCCTCCACACAGGCATGCACACACACGAAAACACACACATCCACCCCACATCTCCATCCCTCCCCACAGGCATGTACACACACTAAACAGGCTATGACATTTTTACCACAATTGTCATTCTTTTTTAAAAATAGAAATAGAGGCGATCCTAACTGTGGGTTTCATGTGGGTGTGTATCAGGTGTGAGAGATGTTACTCTTGGTTAGTCTCACCGGATGCGGAAATGTAGGAATCCTCGAGGACAATGTAGACAAGTGTCACAAAACACCAGAAGGGTAGGGTTTTATACTGTCACCATCTTTTCTTGTGTTAAGACAGGGATTGTCTACTACAGTATCATTCTTTGTGTTTTTTGCATGTGAATTTTGGGGTGAAGCCTGTATAGACTCTCAGTATCTTAATCCACAGTGAATAAAATGGCAGGGCATCAGGGGCAGAATGAAGACTTTTTACATTCATTTATTTATTTGTTTAAAATGCCATTGTACCAGTTACCAGGGCATTGCCCACACAGTTGGGGTGCAAAGTGGACTTTATTGTCTGTGTGTGTGCCATTGGGGATAAGAGGGTCTTCACGAAACTGTTTATGGCAGCCACGGTTATTTTTCCCTGACAGATTCATTTTTAAAGGATGTCTCTGTACTTTGACTAATGCTTGGATCCATTCTCCCTCCCTTCTAAAATACAAACTGGAAACAATGCAAGTCTAGTTTTTGCCTAACTAGTGATTTAAAATTAATGTTATTTTAGTGCTCTTAATGAAGAAACGATTTTATATTTCTATTTATTTACTCACACACACGTGTGTGTGTGTGTGTGTGTAATACCCATGGAATCCAGAAGAGGGCATCAGACTCATTGAAGCTGTAGATAGAGGTGGATGTCTTCTGCCAGATGTGGGTGCTGGGAACCTGCCTTCCTCTCTAAAAGCCCTCAATCTTAACCACCAAGCCACCATTCTCCATTCTCTTCACTATTGAACTGTCTCTCCAGGTTCAAGAAATAGTTTTGAAATGCACCGATGGCATCATGAAAGCAGCAGAGGGAGCCCAATATGAAAGAGTAGTGAGACCTGCGTGAGAGGAGGAGTGCCTAGCTGGCTACTCATGGTATAGGAGGAGACTGTAAATGAGTGTCTTATATACATGGAGATG
This sequence comes from Myodes glareolus, assembly GCF_982192425.1. Taxonomy (NCBI): domain Eukaryota; kingdom Metazoa; phylum Chordata; class Mammalia; order Rodentia; family Cricetidae; genus Myodes; species Myodes glareolus. Next base: position 40,010,356 of record NC_142048.1, read on the forward strand.
GTGTCCTGATTTTCTCAACAGCAGAAAATAGAATTTCTCTCAAGACACCTGTTAGTTCTTCCACAAGTCATAACAAATAACAAAAAGCTAACAGTCTGAAGACAGAGGAGAGGAAGAGAGCTGAAAGGTCGTATTTGATAGGATGCTGCATATCATATGAGAATGCATAAAATGTCACCATTGGAAAGGTCTTCCTGCCTTTGTGCTTCCTGTCTATTTGGATTTTCCCAACTCTTTCAGTTGTCGGTTTGAGAAATATCTTCCACCGGAGTCTTTCTCTTCCCTATTAGACAACATCAAGCACAATTCAGGAATGTTAGGTAGGACAGTACTGAGAATGTTCTTACCTCTGTGAGTAGACACGCTTCTGGGAGAAGAGTTGTTTACAGACTTATCCATTCATTCTCCCTTCCTTCATCTCTGTCGTGAGTGTCAGATACCATCCTGGTAGCAGGTGAGCTGTTAGGTCTTACTGATCTAGGAACTAGGAAGCTTTAACATCTGTATGCATTGCCTCTCTCTCTCTCTCTCTCTCTCTCTCTCTCTCTCTATCTCTCTCTCTCTCTCCCTCCTTTAAATGGCAGTTTCATTTGAAAAGAAGAAAAGCAGACAATTTACCTGAAGTTGTGGGCACAAGGTTCCCATGAAGCAGCCAATCTGGAGCCGTTTAAACATAGCATTTCCGAGGTTCCGTGTCAGAGCTATGTGTCCGCTGGCTTGTTGTAGGACCCACATGTTAAGACCAGAAACACATAAGTGTGACCTAGAACACTGGATGACATGTCTTCAGCAATAGCAATGACTTAATGCTCAGTGACTAGAAAGAGGGCTGCCGCTGCTTCTGCAGAGGAAGCCAGCCCAGCGCTGTTTCCTCCTTCTCCTCCTTTATTCCTTCTTATCAAATGATTTGGTCCCTTCTGGAAGAAGGTAGGCTTATGGGGGAAAGGTAATAGTTAAAGGGAACATACTAACAATGAAGGCAATTCAGCCACTATGATGACTCATTTAGTTGGCATCCTCAGGTAATGAGGAGCTCTGGATTAATTTTTCCGAGAGCAGACACATCTCTAAGTGATTAAACATTTTGTCTTCATTAATCTCCGAGGAAAGTTTCTCCAAGGGTACGTTCACTGCCCTGTCTCTGTAAATAGGTTGGACTTAGAGGATTTCAGCTATAGGTGCTTGTGGTTGAGGGTTTAAAGAAATGGTTAGATACATGGGAAGTAGTACTGCCTGCACTGTATGGGTGACTGTGTTTAAGCCAACATCTGGATTTTTTTTTTTTTATGTTTTGGCTATTGTGGCTAAGGTGTGCACCTTTTGTGGTGGCACATTTTGATTTCTCTTTTGTAGTTACCCAGGACTAGAATTATTTCATCATAGGTGATTCTGTTTCCCAGCCAAAACTGTTTCAAATGCCACCGTTCACGGTGTAAAACTTGTATTCCTTACTGTGGGCTAGAATCACTTATGGGTTTGTGATTTTCAATTATTTTCTCTCATCACCCATTCAACATGAGGGAAATCATGTCTGGTAGTGCAAACCTAGCTAACTACTCAGTGCTAGTGACGTCATGGTTACCGGAAGAAAATCTGCAGCTACTAATTAGTAAACCAGCAGAAGCTCTAACAACAACCTATAAACGTTTGTCTTCATACACATAGAGAAGTGTCGTCTTCTCTTCCCTTCAAGGAAAGCTCTCTATGCAGCAGACAGAGACCACGACAGGAAGCCACAGCCAATCAAAACACCAAGTTGTCACTTGTCTTTTCACTTTTAATCTTTTCTTCCTCTTTTTCTTTTTTCTTTCCTTCCTTCACTTTTAATCTTTTCTTCCTCTTTTTCTTTTTTCTTTCCTTCCTTCACTTTTAATCTTTTCTTCCTCTTTTTCTTTTTTCTTTCCTTCCTCCAATGTTTCCCTTCCTCTTCCCTTCTCTTCTTCCTTTCTTTTTTGATACAAGGTCTCATGTAGATCAAGGGGGCCTAGTATTGTGGTTTTCCTGTCTCAGTTTTGCAAGGTCTGGGGTTACATGTGTGTTCATCACACTTGGCTGTTTACACTTTCTTAATGAATTCCTTAAACATAGTAGTCACCATTTTAATGGGGTCCAACCTGTTTTTGCTGACTAATGTTCTCTTAATCTTTTATTCCAGGATCTTTATCTCAATCTCCGTGGCTTTTTGCAACTTACTTAAGATTGTCTAGGCTTTGTTTAAATAATTAATGGCCAGTGATAGCATATGGTGTCTCGTTTAAACAAATTACAGTTTGGTATTCAAAGTCTGTAACCTGAAGCCACCCTCATTAAAACCTGGTCACAATTATCTGGAGGTTCTGAAGACGGTCAAAGTCACGATCCATTGTCCAGCAGTGAAATTGCTTCCTCTGTGTCCTTCTTAGCCTCTGCAGTTGGCAGATAAAGGAGAATGTGTGTGTGTGTGTGTGTGTGTGTGTGTGTGTGTGTGTGTGTGTATGTGTGTGTGTGATCTGCTTCATTGTATCACAGTGCAGTGTGATGTCTTCCTACTTCATTTCAGAGCCTATATCCAAGATCCATAGCTATGGCACACAACTTCATATTACTTTTAATTACATGTTTATTTATTTTTATGTGCGTGTGTGTGTGTGTGTGTGCCCACTGGCATGCTTGGGTTTATGGCTGTGCAATGCATGAGTTTTGATGTACATACATGTAAGATCATAGGATAATTTTGTCACTTCTGTCCTTGTGTTAAGGTAGGTCCTGGGGTTTGAGCTCAGGTCATCAGATTTATAAGCAGGCCCTTTCACCTGCTGAACCACCTCACTGGCTCCGGCTTTGTCTGTCATGGTTTTAGAGCTGGATTTTAGGCCAGTGGTTCACAGTCACGACTGACTCCATTAAAAGCAAGTCAATTGCTGTCTTAGAGTTTGAATGCATGAATATACTGGTCGGAATATGTGTAGGCAGATGCCAAGCTTTGCTGAAGACTGGAGGACTTGATGCTTCTGTCCAACCCTGCTGAGTCATTCCGTCTTTGCCTAAATCCTAAATGCCTTGCTTCCTCTTCCAGGTCTGTATTAGCTCGGCTGAACTGAGCTGCAGAGCAGGGTCAGGCTCCGGTTTCACTGATGCCTCATTTATACTTGGAAGTTTTGTCTTCTTGAGCCTGGGTGATAGCTCTTGTTTATGAGCAAACAGAGGGCATTATCACACAGCATAACCCAAATATGCTTTCTCGTCTGGTAGGATTTTGCATCAACCATATTATTCCTAAAAGTCGCAGTCACCCTGTATAATCCCTAGCGTGAGCATTGCTCCCAGTGGTTTGCACAAATTTGCTTCTTATGTCTCTCAGAAGAATTGCTCTTCTTTCGTGGAAGCTCAATATGACTTGTCAACAGTCATTTATTTTCAGATATGAAACTTAGTGCCTTTTGTATAGCACTATGTATTTTATCCAAAGTACTGAGACTGAAGTTTTATAATTTTACGGAAATGAAGTGTGCCATGTTCTATTGGACTTAGGACCAGTATATAAGCATAAAAATGTAAATGACTGTGATACATTCTCATTTTCTAGACCTCCCTTCCTTCATAGGCTTCCATCTCTGACCGTAACGGGAAGTTCTGGGTCACACTGCAAGTGGGTAAAACTGTTGGGAGATTTGAACACGGCGACAACCTTTTGCTTCTAACTATACTGTGTTCAGAGATGCTGTGAGCAGTTTCAAGCTGCTTGAGAGACCAAGGGCGCTTGCTTCTTCATGGCGGACGAGACTCAGGAGAATTTCAGCGTGAGTTGTTGCGTCTCTGAAACCTCATTCCCCTTTCCTCTCATCCCTGATGAGATTTTTTTTCAACGAGATGTCCTCCTGTCTGGAGCCTACAGGCTATTCTTGTTGGGGGTCTCCTTCTTCCTCATTTCCTCACCTGTGGCTTAGCTCATTTAGAGTAGGGTAATGATCCTGGAAGTTTAAGTCAATTAGCACCAGCAACTGGTTAGAAATGCAAATTAGAGTCCCAGCCAGATTCACTTAATCAGAAAAGCTGGGGACTAGGGGACAGAAAAATCTGCATCCATACACTTTCTAGGGGGCACTAATGCTTGTTTACATCACATTTAGAAACACATGCCGAAGTGGTTAAAAACAAAGGTTCTCAAGTCAGCCGAAAGGTTTCCCTGTTGCTCCCATTACTCCCTATTTACCTATGTTATCTGAGGTGAAGATATTTAAAAGAAAATTTAAAATGACACTTATTTGTTTATATGTTGTGCATGTGCACACCCTGACCTCTATGGAGGTCAGAGGACAACCTGTAGGGGACATTTCTCTCTTCCCACCACATCTGGGGCTCTAACTCAGGTGGTCAAGACTGGCAGGAAGCCCCGTTACCCACTGAGCCACCTTGCCATCCACTTCTCTCTTTAAAGTTTGTTCTTCTGTTCTAGTAATGTGTAGAATGGAATAATAGTTACTTCTGGAATACTGTAGATAGAGTGGCTTTGGAGATGCCTGGCATGGGTTGGCGTCCAGGCATGGGAGTTTTCAAGACGATTGGGCAGTGCTGACCTTTGCCATTCCTGTTACTGAACAGGAACAGTAAGCTTCTGTTGCTTATGCCTGGCGAGCTGCAATTGCACTAGGCCTTTCTCAACCCTACCTGTCTGCTCTGTGCTCCATTCTCAATGGTAAAGGACTGCTTCTTTCTGAAGGGAAAGGGGAGTGTACCTGGGGGAGTGAGGAGGGGAGGGAAGGAGTGGAAGGAGGGGAAGCTGCAGTGTGAATGTGTTGTATGAGAGAGGAATTTATTTTTAATTTTTTTTTTTAAAAAAAGGAAAAGAAAACGAGACTAATTTCCACACCGAAATCCCTAGATGAACAATGTTTGAAATTTTGCTTAGGTATCTTGTTTTCTGCAAGCAAGTCAGTTTTCTATCTGGGCCAGAAAATCTCTTTTGATAGGAATTTAATATTTAAAGCTTTTGTTTAATGATATCTGAATGCAAGTTGAAATTCCATGTAAGCATCATTTCATGCCTGCTGTGATGAGGATGTGCGCTCCATCAGTCCTATACTAGAAAGGCAAGTCCTAAGTTTCATTAAAGATGCTATTCAGAAGCAGGGCCTTGGGGAGGAAGTTAGGTGGGGATCAATGAGATAACAAAGGCACGGGCCCCATGATGGGATTAGTGGTTTTATAAGACGGTAAACTCTCACCATATAGTATGTGGTATGGTGGTCTCCTGGCTAGAAGGCTCCTACCCCTTTCTCCTTTAATTTTACTTGCGTTTAAGACATGGCCTACACAGCTCAGGAAGGCCTCGAACTCGAGTTCTTACACTCTCAGCCTCCCTAGTCACTGAATGACAGGCGTGTGTCACCACCCACAGCTAAATTTGTCTTATTGATAAATTACCCACGTGGATATTATGCTGTAGCCACACAGGATAGATGAAGTCAGTGTTTTATTTACCAAGCCAACAAAATGTCCTGGTTTATACCTACCTGTGTCTCTTTATAGGGAGCATGTGCCCATAAATACAGAATTTGTGGACACCATTGTGGAGTCTGCCAGGCTCCATAACTTTTTCCACGGCATTTCTTCTCTGAAATTAAGCTAGCTTCAATCTAACAGTCTACTGGTGATCCGAAGTGACATCAGTACGTACTATACTTCCAGAGGAGCCAGGCTGAGTTGTAAGTTATTGACACATTTCAACACAGTTGTGGAAGCTGGCATAGAGCTAGTTGTGTAATTCTATAACTCTGCCTACAGAGTCTCAATTGTTCTCAAGTTCATTCAGAACAGATTGGATACCAATCTAGTCTGATGATTTATTTGTCAATTAGGCCTCCAATAGCCCCTGCATTTAACTTTCCCAGATTTATTTGAATTTATGTATCTGGATTTTTTAAAAATATATTCATATATTTTGGATTTCTCACAGAAGAATAGAATTTGTATCCAAATACCATGTTTTATAGAATGTGCTAACATTTTAATTTTCTACATTCTTTTCTTAGATTCATTTATGTGCTAATTTTTATAAGTCCATCTAAGTTTTTGGTTGGCTCTCTGCCAAAGATAAAAGGAAAAAAAATCAAACATTAAAAGTTAACTAGAAAAGCCTTTTAACTGGTAACATGTTTATTTATATATTTAACAACTTTTGAACTCTTCAATGTCTTTTATGAATGTCACCTGACCCCCACTAGCTCATAGGGCATCGTTTCTCTCTCTGTGGTTTGCCTTTGCCTGGAATAAGGGTTCCATGGTCAAGTTGGCCCAGGAAAGGCTACATACTTATGCATACTTATGCTGTGCCCCGTTTCACCCTAACCCCTGATTCATAAGTCACAGTAGCATTTGAAAAGTCTCAGAGATGTCCTGCATAAAGAAACCGATTAACTTGGCTGACCTATTTTTTTCCCTGCCTGAACACTTATTAACATCCCATGAACTGATGCTTCATCAACACCTCTGTGACCCCTGGATTTAAGTGCTTCTGTGCTCTTGCTTGCTTTAGCTTATATTTTTAGATGTACTTTTCACTCTTTACATCATTACTCTTTTTTCAACCTATTGTTTCTATTTCATATCCCTATACTTATTTTTGACAGGTCTTTTGTGACCTATGTTAAGCATTTCTAGTGTCAGTTGCTTTGAACAAAGCAAACTTTTAATTACTAACATTTTTCTACTCTACTTAGATGTATCTTATTATTCTCATGTGTGTGTGCATGTGTGTGGGTGCAAGTGTATGCATGTATAGGTCGGAACTAATTGACTACGGAAAGTTTGTGTGTGTGTGTCTGTGTGTGCACAGTCATGTTTGTGGTGACTGTTGTAACATGAATACTAAAAACCCAGAGATAGATACTGGTTTTAAACTGAAGATCAGAGAAGCAAAACAGCCAAGCCACTAGAGAGCTTCCACCTCCACGAAATCTTCAGATTGAAAGTGAGCAAGTTTCTGTCTCATCCCATCTTATATTTATCTCTAGTGCTGGGATTAAAGGTATGCACCACCACCACCTGGCCTCTGTGGCTAACTAATGTGGTTGCTGGAAATAAAGGTGTGTGCTACCACTGCCTAGCCTGTATGGCTGACTAGTATGGTTGTTTTGCATTCTGATCCTCAGGCAAACTTTATTAAAATACAAATGAAATATCACTACAGTGTGTGTGTGTGTGTGTGTGTGTGTGTGCATGTGCATGCAAATTGAGGTGCATGCAAATGAACGCCTAAAGCAGGCTTTGGGTGTTGACCTTAGGTGTCTTTTTATGTTTGAGTCAGGGTCTCTTATGGCTCAGAGCTGGCCAAGAGCAAGGTGGAGCTGGCTGGTTTGAGAGCCCCAGAGATCTCTGTCTGTCATGACTTTTCCAAAGCTGGGGTCATAAGAACATGGCACCACACACATTTCTTGTTAACATGGGTTCTGGAGATGAAATTTATGTCTTTTTGCTTACAGGAAAAGCTGATGGAGCTGTGTGCTCATTCTAGGAAGTTATTGTAGTGTTTTGTTAAGAATGCTGCATTGGTGGTACTCATGGTTGCAATTCTTTGCATGGTTTCTGCTGTTCATGCTGTAATTCATAATAGATATTTAAGCTTTATTGCATTTGATAGGAAATTAATAACAAATTATTTGTTAATGTGGACCTTTCCCAGTTTAATCCATTAAAACAGTGGGTCTCAACCTGTGCATTGCAACCCCTTTGGCAAACCTCTATCTCCAAAGATATTTGCATTATGATTCATAATACTAACAAAATTATAGTTATGAAGTAACGATGAAATGATTTAATGGGTGAGGGATCACCACAACAGAAGGAGCTGTATTAAAGGGTCACAGCATTGGGTAGGCCGAGAACCACTGCTCGAAGACATCTGCACCTTATACCACCCCACAGCTCTGTCTCTCATTGCACTTCCTTGATCTTTGCCTCTGAAGCTCCATGCCAGATACCTACTGGAAGTCTGTTTTCCTTTTCTCCCTCAGATGTCTCAGCTGTCATCAGAGTGAGCCTCCCTTGAATGGTTTATAGATTTATTTCTAAACATCTCAGCATCCCACTGCCATAACCCACAGCAATGCTTCCTACACATTCTTTTAGTTTCATTTGTGTCTTTTATGTATTGTGTTTGCTTGTCCTTCCTTAACAGAAAATGACTCTCTTCTTCTCCTTCTCTTTCTCCTTCTCCTCTTCCTCCTCCTCTCCCACCACCACTACCACCACCTCCTTCTCTTCCTCCTCCTCCTCTCTCTCTCTCTCTCTCTCTCTCTCTCTCTCTCTCTCTCTCTCCCTCCCTCCCTCCCTCCCTCCCTCCCTCTCTGTTGTACATGGTCTTGATGCAGAGTCCAGGCTGGGTAGTCATTAGATAGTCCAGGCTAGCTTTGAACTTTGAGATCTCTTTACATCTCTTCTTGATTACACATTATTACATGTGTGATTATATGCACACATGACTATTTTAACTCAAAAGAATTCCCTGTTAATATCAGCAAGAAGAAAAGATAGCCTTTATCTCTAATAAGTAAGACATTCTACATATAATTGTATAGAAAGTTTTTGCTAAGAAAATAGCTGAAGAGAAAGAAGTAGAGCTCTAAGCATGGTTGGAGAAGAAACAAAAGCTCATTATAGCAGAAATTTTGTCTCTGTAGGAATGAAAGGAAATACAGATAAAATATTATAAAGAATGAAAAGGGATATCACACATACTACTAACAAAATCAATACATAAAGCCATTTTTATGTCAGTTCATTGTTAAAAATATTAGAAAGTAATAAAATTCTGTCTATAACAGTCTCAAAAATATAAAGTTTCTGTGGGACAACATGAAATATAATTTTCTCCATGGACATAAAGAAAACTTAGATACTTAGAGAAATCTAGATCAAAGGAAAAATAAATCATGTATGAACAGAAAAATCTCAATCTCTAAGAGATTTGATCCTTTCAAATTATTTTATAGGTTTATTCCATTTATGTGTCTATGTGTAGGTATGAGCACCCATGCTACAGATGCGCAGGGAGGCCAGAGAGTGTGTCAGGTCCCCTAGAGCTGGAGTTACCGCTAGTTCTGAGCCTACTGATGTTGGTACTGAGAGCCAAAATCTGTTCTTCTGTAGGAGCAGCAGTCACTTTCGGTGGCTGAGACATCTCTGTGACCCCTATTATTTCTCTTAGGAATCTAAAAAAACTCAACTGAAAATCATTATAACCCTTCACTACTTGTCCCTTTGGCACATGCAAGTCTATTATTAACAAATGGGAGGTTGAATGAAGAGTCTTCTATTAATAACTATTAACACTGTATTATCCATTATATTATGTATCAATTAAGGCAGTATGTTACTATGTAGAAGTAGAAAGTTAGAAAATACAGAACCCAAGAATATATGCTAATAGAAATTACCTTTATGAAAAATTGTCTCTGACTATAGGTAAAAAAGACAAAGTTTGTTTTTCAATAAATGATACATGGTAGTAGTTAATTATCTATGTGGAAATAATCATATCCCACATTATGTGTTAAAGAAATAAAACCAGTCCAGGATATAAGGAAATCCACAGAACTGTTAGGAGAAAGTACAGACACAAAGCTTTTCACCTCAGGAAAGGAAGAATTTCCCCAAGAAAAACACGAGCCACACGGCAGGACTTTGTTTCTGTACATGACTATTGTATTCAGCAAGACCTGTGTGAAGAAATCATCCATGGGAGGAGATGATCATAGCACATTACTGTGAAAGGAGAAGTAGACAGTACGGCCCATGTTAGAAAGACAATTCGTCCAAACATACTGTTCAAAGACTTGAAGCCTTGTCCTTAAAAGAAGACAGAGATAAACGCAATGGTGAGAAGATGGATGATCTCACTAGGAATGAAAGGATCAAAATTCGATGCACTCTGATAGTATTTCCCAAGCCATTGCCTTGGGAAAGCTTGCGCTGGCCATAGCTAGAGCTGCAGAGATGAGGAGAAGTGTATGTCCATGCCGTGCTGGAGAGAATGTTTCCAACTTGCTACAATCAAGTTGACAAACACTGTCTTTGTCATCACAAGTCGAGGATATCCCCTAACCTCACACCCAGGGACGTTCTTTGGAGAAACAGCTTGTATTAGGGTCCCTGGTTGGTGTTGATGTTCAACGACAAGTGTATTCTATGCAGCATTATTTTCATATCATGTAGCACACAGTTATCCTCACTCTGCCCTTTCCCGCTAACCCAAGCCAGTGCTGCCTCCTGCAGATTGTTATTGCCATACAGTATGCACGCAGCCTTTCAGAAGGCAGTTTTCTCTTAGTAATAGGCATTTAAGGTCCCACTATTTGCACTTGCAAAAAAATGATGATTTCAGGTGTTTTAGATCTGCATTAGTATTTGGAAACATTGGTGCTCTGATCCTAGCCATTTCAATAGGTAGAATAATTATAAATTAGGAAGAGATGAGGGAATCAACAGAGATGTTCATTAGTATAATGTTTTAAAGATTGAGATCTATATACATAGAAAAGTGACAAAAATGTTTAGGTTTACATTTTGGTTAATTTGTTGCTTAAGATTTTGTACCAATACTGGGGAAGACCCTAGACTTGGTCACATATGCCTATGATATCAACTATTTGGGAGGCTAAGGCTGTGTGTTTGTAAGTTCAAAGCCTGTGAATTCAATGTCAGCCCCAAGAGATTAGTGATACTTTGTGTCAAAATAAAGAGTAGAAAGAAGACTGGGATACAGTTCAATGTAGAGTACTTGCCCAGTGAAGAGTCTTTGCTGAAGGTGCACAGAGCCTCTACTCCACCAATTTTCTGCATGCCTAAAATTTCTTCAAAATGAGAATGAAAATAAAAATCTATTAGTGTTGTTTTCTCATAGATGAAATACTATCCTGCTATGAAAGCAATGGACCCTTAACAAAAACTACAGGGCTGCAAAATATCACCTCAAAACATCTCAGAAACACCACAGGGAATGAGGAGAGGGCACTGCATTTAGAAAGAAAAAAATAGTTGGCTGGAGAGATGGCTCAATGGCTAAGAGCCCTTGCTGCTCTTGTTAATGACCTGGATTCAGTCTCCAGGATTCACATCGTGGCTCACAGTCATCCTTAACTCAGTCTGAGAGGGTGTGACCCTCTTTTGACATCAGAGGGCCAGACATGCACAGTGTGAGTATACATACACACAGACAAAGCACACATAGTGTCTCCCACAGACATGTTGACTGTCCAGCCAATCTCAACAACCCCTCACTGAGACTCTGTTCCCAGGCAATTCTAGACTGTGCCAAGTTGACAATCACAACGAACCACTATTCCCTTTTGTTTCTTCTCCATGTGAAGACTCACTGACGAGGTACCATTTTTGAGGCAGAGGAGCAGCTGTCAGCAGACACTGGTTCTGTTGCCGGCCAGATTTTACATTTCTCATCTTCCATAACTGTAAGAAACATGTTTCAATGTCCAAGAATCATCTCTTCTGGGATGTTTTGTTACAGCAGCAGGAACAGACTGAGATAAGGGCCCATCCCCCTGTGTTTAACAGAGATGCTTATGACAATTCTAATGCACACAGGTAATGGGGAAACACTGTTTGGACCAACCTTATCCCTTTTAAAATTAGCATATTGGAAACTAATCCATTCTTCCCACAGTGCGCAAGATGTTTATAGATGACATAAATAAGAACATTTTAAGTTTTTCTATCTAAGGGGCTGGAGATGTGGTTAAGGGCATTTGTTGCTCTTACAGAGGACCCATGTTTGGTTCTCAGCATTCACCTGGTGGTTCATAACTATCCATAACTTCAGTTCCAGGGGATCTGACACTATTTTCTGCTTTCTATAGTAATCAGGCATACAGTAATCAATAGTATGTATGCCTGCTTGATAGAATATCCATACACATAAAATAAATACATCCAAATATAATTTAGTCTCACTACCTATACTTATTTTAAATTTTATTTAGAAATGTATTAAACCTATATTGCATCAGATATGGCTAAGTTTTAGAAAAAGTAAAAGAGGAACTAGTTTGACCTTACAAAAATTTTAAATTGTAAGTCAAATTCATAGGGTGATAGAGGAATATCTAAGATTCAGGGAGTCATTTCTCCTTTACCAAAACTTCGGTAATGCCGAACTGGATGAATCTCTAAAATGTTTTCAATTCTAAAATTATAAGACTTAATATTTTGTCTTTAATATCAATTTGCCTCCTTAATTTTACTTTTAAAAAATCTGATCTAACATTGATAAGCTCATAATGTTTTGACTGGTAAGCCAAATGGTTTCTTGGTGTGCTTTTGAGACTCATAATTAACCATGGCTAATACATAGTCTGGATCATTTTTATGCAAATTATCAAAATTGAATACATTAAGGATCAATCTGTGTTGGAATGCCGTTTAATTTTAGAAGCATTTTCTTCCTTTTCCTATGTGTATTTATAGTGTGACAGTCAGCTGTCGTAAATGGAAACGCCATGACACTTAGGCACGGTGACAAACATATTTTGGTAATCAAGTATTTATACTTTCTAAAACGTTCCACAATATAAATAGCCACAAAATAGTTTGCCTTCTCAACTGACATTTAAGTGGGTTTATTGAGATATGATTCATTTATCATACAGCCCACTGGCTTCCAGTGTGCAGTTCAGTGTTTCTCTGTAATTCAGCATTGTGTAGTCATCACCTTGGGCAATTTTTCATGTCTTCATTCTCTCCAAAGAAACCTAATGCCCATTGTCAGTTGCTACTGTCTTCTTCTCCATCTACCTCAAATTCTAGGTGACGCCTTCTTCATTATTTGGCTTACTGGATTTATATTCACTAGACATTGCACACACTCACAGTAATACAGCACAGTGTTTGTGATTGGTTCCTTGACTTAAAATGTCTCCAAAGTTCAATCACTGTACAGCAGGTATCATTTTATTTCATTTGATTCTTGAATGTTCCATTGTATAAGTATGCTTTTTGATTCCTTTGTTTCTCAAATGTTCCATTGTATAAATACGGGTTTTTTAAATTATTTTTTTTCAGATGATAAATATTTAAATTTTTCCAGGTTTTAGCTGTATTTTTGTAAAAATAATGGAACTGTGACTATTCATGTACAAGAGTTGCCTTATCTGAGTAACTTTTCTTTTATTGTGATAAAACACCATGACCTAGGCAACTTAGAAAAGGAAGCATTTGATTTGTTGATTTGGAGTTCACGTTTTCAGAGGCTGAGTCTATGACCCTCATGGTAGGAAGCATGGTGGCAGGCAGGCATGGAACTGGAGCCATAGCTGAGAACTTAAATCCTTATCTACACATATAAAAGAGAAAGTTAATGGCAAATGAAAACCTCAAAATCCATCCCTAGTAACACACCTCCTCCAACAATGCCACACCCCTTAATTCTTTCCAAACATTTCCACCAACTGGGGATAAAGCATCCAAATATATGATCCTACAAGGGCCATTCTCATTCCCACACATCTGAGCAATTTTTTTTTAATTTCTAGGAGTAGAATTGCTGCTAACTATATTTAGTAACAAAGAACTGACAGGGTAAAAAAAGTGTTCTGAATATAAAATTATAATTTTAGATTAATTAGGTTTCTTTATTAATTATTAATAAATATCAATTTTGTCTGTCAAGAGTTTTATAAAAATGTTTCCCAAAATTTATGCTTGGCAAAAATATCATTAAAATACATTTTTGAACACAACTGCTTGCAAAATGCTATTCTACGTCACATTTATCATTATTTATCAAAATTGTCACAGCCCTTTGTGACATATTTCATTCTTGGAACATTTTATGACTGTGTGTGCCATTTAGAATTTAGAAAAAAATAAAGATGGTATGGTATCTATTTCCTGACCTGATGCAATTCATTTTTCTGTAGATCTGTGTGTTGACTTTTATAAATAAATTATATGCTGTTAGGAAAACGATGGCAGTTTTCTTTTTCTTTTAAAAAAGATTGCCATTTCAACCATGATAAAAGTATATTTCTGCCATAAAACACAGCTCTCTCGTAGCTATTTGTATTGACACTCTACATTTTCTCTGCTGCTCCATTTATTACTATTTTTTTAAATCTTGAGGAAGAGATTCTTTAATGGGCTTTTATGTTCAGCAAATTATTGATAATTGGACTCTGCCTTGCTGTTTCTTACAGATGTCTGTGCTAAGTTGACTGTCTTCAGAATTCTTTTCAGGACAGGTCTCCAGGATGTTTCCTTTGGAATCTGCTTATGCAATTATATTTTAGCTGTCAGAACAGAATGTTTCTCAAGAAAGAGAGCCAACTGAATGTGACAAATAGCTCCCGTAGTGGAGACAGGAGTATAGAAAAACATGTTCCTCCGGGAAGAGAAAGCAAAAATCACCTAATCTAGAATGGATTAGATTTGTTTTATGACTGGAAGCTAAGTCTTTCATTGCCACACAAGAGTACTTAGACAACAGGAGACATTTGCTATCCTTTTAAACTAAATAAGATGCATCCTTAGTCTCTGGGGGTAGAGACCTGTATGACTGAAGATTAATTAACTGAACTCCCCTTGGCTGTATTTGTTGTAGAGAGGATGTGTTCTATACATAACAGAGCAATGGAGCCACATGGGAAGTAGACTCTTAAGATAGGGTTTATTAGCTAAAATATTAGCAAGTATTCTTGGAAACAAAACAATGGAAGAGAAACAGGGAGACAAGGGTAGGGTAGAGCGGGGATCCAGGCAAAGTAGTCCATCAGACAGCTTTAAAGGGATCGTGAGAGCGCAAATGGAGTCAGGAAGAATTTTCTGTGTCACCAGCTCCTTGTGCCAGTGGTGAAAGCCCCCTTCACTGGCTCAGCCTTCTGTGCACTTCAGATCTTTCATCTACAGACTGTATCTCCAGGACTGTCCTTTGACAACAACGGCTGGACCAAGAAGTTGTCCCTGGAGTATTTGTTTCAGTTTCTTTTCCTCTGCTATCAAGCACACTGCACTTGTCACGATCCCTGCAAGTTTAACAAAGACTTTCCAGAATATCTCTTACTTATGAAAGTAGTATTAGGTGTAAGTGGACATTCGATGTAGCAGTGGTTAAATCCAGGGTTTTACAGCTTTGCAAAGCAGAGCCTGTGTGTAATCATTTGGATGCTCCAACCCTCTTCACTTCATTAGGTGAAAACCTGGTTCCCAGGTGAGGAAATTAAGAAGTGACAATCTTGGCAGGTCTTTTGATCATGAGAATAAAACATCCACAGATGGGATCAATGCCATTATAAAAGAGGCTCGAGGGAGTGTGTCTGCATCACCCATCCCAGGAGAGCACATTTTGAAAGCACCGTCTGTGAGGAAATCATTCCTCATAGAATTTTTTGGCACCCTGGCGTTGGGCTTCTTGGTCTGAAAAACTGTGGGGAATGAAGTTTGCCTGTTTATAAGCCACCTGGTCTACGGTGTTATGGGCTAGCATCCATAATGGGCTTAAAATGGTGTTAAAATAACAAGGTAACATATACACTGAAAATGAATTTTATGTGAAATATCAGAAGATAGAAATGCCAGGTTGCAAAACATTATGCTTTGATTATACTTGCATTTATTCAAAACTATACAAATGCCCGCAAACCATTCTCAGAAGTTTATTCACCAAGGTTTTATCATTCTAGGTTGGATTGGAGTAAGCGAGAAGGTAAGATTTTGGTAATTTTTTTAACCTTTTAATTTTTTCTTTTTGTTTGAAATTCAGTCGGCATGGTGTAGTTACATGCTCATTGGATGTGTTAGTCTACTATTTTGGGTGTTAAAAAAAGGTCATCATACAGTTCTGGGGTCAAATGTCTGTCTCGCAATGCTAATATCAAGGTGTCAGTTCCTCTTAAGGTCTTTTAAGGAAGAATCTGGTTTTTGGCCTTTTCTGACTTTTAGAAGGTGAACAAACCATTTATTGCATCATTACTGTTCTTTGATCTCAACAATATTTTTAAAGGATGTGTTTACTATATTTCATGTATATGAGGGTTTTGCCTTCACGCATGTAGGCATGCACACTACATAGGTGTCTAGTGCCTGTGGAGACCAAAGAACGGCACCCAGTCATCTGAAACTGGAGTCGCAGATGGTTGTGAACTGCCATTTGGGTGCTACTCATCAAAGCCCGGTCCTCTGCAAGAGCAGCAAGTGCTCTTAACCACTAGCCATCTCACCAGCCCCTTCAGTAGTGGTTTTAATTTAGCTCAAGGAGCACGCAGAAAAGCAGAAGCACCCTGTTAGAGAAAAAAAAATGTCAAGAATTTGTGCATCACCTCTTCTTGTCTGGCTTTTCCTTCTATCACACATCTTCTGTGGAAAGACAATCATCACTTTTCTTGTTTATCTCTTAACTTCTCTGAGATAGTCTTAGGTATTTTTTTTAACTTAATTTTTACCAGTGCATTCAACAACATTTATTGAGGGACTGATCATATATCTTGTTTTTCTGGAACAGAATATTTGCAACACATTAACACACACACACACACACACACACACTAAATAAATGCTTCAGTTTTTTTTTTAAGTTGGGAAAGAGAAGATATACATATAGAATGTTATGACTGGAAAAATGGAAACCAAATGAAGAAGGTTTGAGCTCCAGGACCAAGCAATGTCTGCGATATTAAAAGCCTTGCCAGTTAGGGCTCATTAGGAAGGTGATATTGAGTACAGGCTTGAATGATTAAAAGAGTTAGTCATGGATGTCAGGGTAGGCTTCTGTAGGAGGGTATGTCTTAGTAAAGACTCTGAGAACCTTGAAGAGTCATGCGGGCAACTGGGGGAAACTGTGTGGAGGTGGAGGGAACATCCATTACAAAGTTCCTAAGGAAAGAAAATTTAAATCCTTCTAGAGAACAGCAGGGGTGCGTGTATTCATGCCTTTGGCTAGAATGTTAACTTCAGGCTGAAGGGAGAACTGTTGGGGTTGGAGCAGGAAGATCATACCATGGAAGTGATCGATGCTGTAGCTTAGAGTCAGGAAGTAGTCATGGGAGTCACGTGAATTCGTTAGACATCATGGGAGCTGTGCTTTGAAGACGGGCCAGGGAGGTTTTCTGACAGCCTGGCTGTGGGATATGATACAACTACCAAAGGGGAGTTCTAGTGCATGGTATAATTAAACACAAGGATGAAGTCAACTGAGACAGAGAAGACTGGGAGAAGCAGCATTGGCAGAGAGAATCTGGAGGTAGTGTTGAGTACAGTGTAAAGGAGAGGTTCTGTAAGTCTTCTAGAGGCAAATGAGAATCAGGGAATTGTACCCAAGAACCCAGAATTAGGAAAGAGCTTCAGTATAGAGAAATATGGGATCCGTCAACTTATAGTGGATGCTAACCAGGCTAAAAGACTATATGAAACTACCACATGATGTGGGAGTTCCCTCTGTATTCTGTGATTACCATTATGAATAAAAAAACTGCTTTGGCCCTATGGCAGAGCTATAGGGGAATAGAACTAGATGGGGAAAACTAAACTGAATGCTGGGAGAAAAAAGGTGGCGTCAGGAGAAGCCAGGTAGCCCTGCTAGAGACAGATGCTGGGAACTTTACCTGGTAAGCCACAGCCACATGGCGATTAATGGAGATGGGTTAAATTAAAATGTAGGAGTTAGCCAGTAAGAAGCTAGAGCTAATGGGCCAAGCAGTGATTTAAATAATATAGTTTCTGTGTGATTATTTTGGAGCTAAGCGGCCAGGAACCAGCAAGTGGCCTCTGTACAACAACCACATGAGGATGTGGAGCCTGCTTGAGAATGAGGGTAAGGGTAGATTCCGGGCTTTCTCCTGTGCTTGAGATTAGAGTGAGATGTGAAATCACCAAAGAGACAGAGGAAGAAACCTTATGCTCTGTACACTCTTTAATCAAGTATATAAATAGATGTTTATTTAGTGGACAGATGCACAAAGAAGAGGGAGATGAGCATGATAGAGGATGAATTTTATTTTTTTTAATAATAAATTAAAAATGTAAAAGATAGGAACAGTTGTATCTACCTCACCAGTGAATTGGTGGGAAGCAAATAATGAACTTAAAGTAAAACTAAATCCATTTTTCTGTGTGAATAAGGGAAGTTAGGTGATGCACTAATTTCAGGGTGTGAGTGGATTTTCTCAATACACTCACTTCCTTTTCATCCTCATAGTACTTCCTATACTGTACTGGTGTGGTCGTTTTTTTCAGGCAAACATGCAAGATTTACCATAGAATTTTTTGACTTGCTTATTTCTACTGTTTGCGAATTGAAATGCACTTTAGACTAGCCAAATGAAGTAGGCAAAGTGATTCGAAATCACTCCACAGATGTAACCTACAATCCTCATAAGGACAAAGAGAATATTCTCCCGGATCAACTAGCGGAAGTTCTCTGTCACGTGAACTGGCTTCCATGTTGTTCATAATGTCGAGTAAAATCATTGACATGCAAATGCATAATAACAGCCATTAAGAGCAGCTTGGAAAACATACTTAGTATGAAAAAGTAGAATGCTTTCTTCAAGGAGTTTATGTTCTAGGTTAAAAAGTGAAAACAATTATGTAGATTAGCATGTAGATCGTTTAGCTGAGAAAAGCCCGTGGCGGTAGAATTGCAGTTCAGTTTGAAGGCCGTCTTAGGTTCTCGTTTGAGAAGGGGATTTGTTAAGTAGAAGGAGAAAGTAGCAATGTCACCTACATCACTTGCATTCTGACAGACTGGAAGAAGAATGAAAAAGGAAAATCACAGACTCAGCTGCCCTGCTTTGGGTAGATTCTAGAAGGACAGCCACTGTACTCGGATGGCCCGCCGCAAGTGCACTTTTGAAAACAAATTAAATTTTGATGGTATTGGGCCTGACCTGTTTATGTCTCAGTATGGGAAGGAGGGTAAATCTTCTCAGGACTGAAGAGCCCTAGGCTGAGGCCAGAGTGAAATCTCTCAGAAGCATAGAAACTAAATTGGAAAGAACCGTTTTAACAAGCCCATCTTAAACCAGAAGCCCGAGATTTCATGAGAATTTTAAGAGTGTTTGAGGATATAAATGAGATTGGACTGTTACCTGAGACCTATTAAATATTTAACCTCAGGGAAGTTTGGCGAAGCCTTTTGCTTCCGGTTGGTGATTTGTTATGTGTGTGGGCCTCCAAAAAGTCTTAGCTGTTCTCTAGACCAGTCTGTAGTGTTGGCCATGGCAGCACCATTCCACAGCTCCTGCCTTGAGCTGCTTGTCATTCAGCCTTTGTTGTCAAACCTCTGCTGTCTCCACAGAATAATTTCAAAATCTTTGTAAAATACGGAAAAGCAAACTCTTCCATCTCTCTCTGTCAGTTGTTATGTGGGGTGTGCGTGTGTGGGGGATCTTTCATGTATAACATGTAAATCCTGTAATCTTTGGACCTGTCTGGAAATGGGAAGTATGGAATCTCCTCAGAGTGGAATCTGCCCCCACCTTAATTTGAGAAAGCACACCGGGAATTAAAATTTACATTTCCAATTACAGCAGACAAGAACTGTTTACCACAGAGATCCAGAAGTTGATGTTATTGTTTATTATGCTGTGTGATAGTTATGGACCCTCATTTTACAGCTCTCTCTCTCTCTCTCTGAAATGCAGTTAAAAAAAAAGAATGCCTCAAACCATAGCATCCCCCATGAAATGAGGCATATGCTGTTTCTGAGACTCACAATATGGTTTTCTGATACTGTGTTTGCTCATAAACATGTTTATTGTAGGTGCTGTCTGAGGCAGGGCTGTTTTCCTATAGAAATCTTCATTTGAACGTATTAGCCTCTGGCTCTCTTTGCAGGAATGATTTCTTTTGACTACTTGGGAGTATTTTATACTTTAGGTATTGATATCATAGTTGGGGGGTGATGTGTATCTTGATGACTTTTTACAATACTTGTCTGTGCTCTGAAATGGGGGAGGTAGAAGATAAGAAAATAGGCATTTTTGTTATATTTTTTTTGAGACAGGGTTTCTCTGTGTAGCCCTGGCTGTCCTGAAGCTTGCTCTGTAGACAAGGTTGGCCTCCAACTCATAGAGATCTACCTGCCTCTACCCCCAAATGTGTTAGGATTAAAGGTATGCACCACTGCCCAACTCTGTTTAAAATAAAAATCAATAAAAAATAAAACTATAAAAATATCTATCTATCTATCTATCTATCTATCTATCTATCTATCTATCTCTCTATCTATCTATCTATCTATCAATCAGAATAACATCTGAGCCATTGTCTAATATGTTCCCACCTTCTGGCTTTGGCTTTGCCGCTGAAAGCTTGGTTAATATGCTGTCCACACGTCTCTTATTCTAGAAAACTCTGTGATTTTTTTTGTAGTCGCAGGATGTCCTCTCACAGCAGAAGAGTCCCAAAATTGTGCTGAGAAGGGGAGAGGGAGGGACAAGAGCTGGAGAGGGTGGGGTGAGATGAAACACTGACCTGTGTAGAGAAGGCCTGTGAGGAGGCAGGCATTCTCTAGACATGACTGGCATTTGTACAAGAAATCCATGTGAGTGCTTGAATGTGTTGTCCTGGAGTCGTCAATCTGGCAGTGCTGGTTATAGCCTAACAGGGTCCCTTTCCCTTAGAGCCAGGCTGGGAGCGATGCTGGCCAGGACACCCTTGATTCTCTTAAAGTGGAACAATCCAAATATTGTTGAAATAGTGGCTGGGAGCAATGATTGATTCCGTGTTTCTAATAGCACTCTTGATTGTTTCCTTGGTTTCTTAATTGGAAAAACATTATGGAAATTAAAGTGGAAGAAATTACTCGCGAAAATTTCGTAAAAATAGCTTAACTAAGAAATGCCATCAGAGGCAGAAAGTCTTCCCCAGGGAAAAGCACACTAACTGGTTATCCAATGCCAAATGAATGGCACTGAAAACACGTACAAGTAACTTTACACAGACCACATAGGTTATGTTTAGGAATATGCATGTATGTATGTGTACGTATATGCATATAACCACAACTAAGGAAAAAAGAGGCCATGAATTTGAAAGAGTAAGAAGGGTTACATGGAAAGGTTTGAAGGAGGAAAGGGAAGGGGAAATGTAATTATATTATAATCTCCAAAATAAAAATTAACCAAACTCAAATGGTATATATAAAGTATTCTATTTAAAACTCACGTATTTTTGTTAGAGATGGAGTTGTAGAACATAGATTCTATAGCTTGATGATACTGCACATTTAAAACTTAAAATCAATAGGTATAAGTAGCAGTCATTTAAGAATAATAATACCACGATAATCTGTCATAAATGATTATAAGTACCTTAACAGTGTAGATTGAATGGGACCAATTGCCTTATTTCATAGAGAGTGCCTAAGGAGTTATTCAGTCTCCTTGCTTTTTCAATGGTAAAAAGCTTGCTTGAGTCACAACTTTAGAGATTAAAAGAAAACTTATCCTTTCAAATATATTACTTTGTGTATGTTTATTATATGCTGTATATAGGCATATCCTGGTTCAGAAGATGTATCCTTGTGTAGAGAAAAGAATACTGGACTTCACTGGGGTTTATAGACCATAGTACTGGTCCTCAACCTGTGGGTCATGGCCCCTTTGGTAAACCTCTGTCTCCAAAAATATTTACATTATGATTTATAACAGTAGCAAAATTGCAGTTATGAAGTAACAATGAAAATAAAATTATTGTTGGGGGTCAACACAACATGAGGAACTGTATTAAGTGGTCACAGCATTCAGGAGGTTGAGAGCCACTGGATAAAAGGGAGGAGAATTTGCCTGATAATGGCATATGTGATGGGCACTTACACATGCTTGCTGACACAGTGTCAGAGTGGACGTGTAGTCGAGGAGGAAGCAAAACACAGAGTGCATCCATTATCTCATTGAATTATCACGGCGGTCCCATAAATCTGGTCCAGTTCTTATTAACAATGGAGAAACAGCTATTCTTGTAGTTCTACATTCAATGAAGGCTTAAACAAACCAGCGAGCAAGCTTAATTGTAGATTAGCCATGCACTCTTTCCAAGGGTGTTGGTTAGCAGGGCAGGGTCACAGCTGGGACCTAAAGCATTCCTGCCTCTAGCCTAGGGTCCTTGGAGTGTCCAGATGTGTAAATGTGTGGGTGATGAGAATAGACTCCACACCTAGTAACACAACAATTGTTTTACAAAAGAATAGTAGAGTCCGGGTTCCAGTTAAAGCATTTTTGTTATCTATTTATGGGAAAACTCAATTTTCCATGTAGATTGACAGTAAGCTGTACTTTTTGTGTATTGACTAATAGGATCCACCTCTGTGAAGTTCTCTTTAGTAAGCTATTGGCTATGAGGCAATTCAAGCCAGAATTCAAGGCCATTCAACCAAAATTTAGAGCCCTCTGAAATAGAAGGTGCGTGTGTCATCTCAACTAATGATCGGTTTGCGTGGGAGACTTTCCTCTGAAAACTGAATCATCCGAGACCTATGATCCTGTAGCTGCATTTGAAATCCCTCTTCTGGCAAGTCTTCAGTAATTTTAATTTCTTTCTCAAAGAAAACATCTGTTGTAAGTATTTGCAGTCTCTTTGTCTGTGGGTTATACTCTTAATTAGTAAAGCTATAAAAACTCACAGGATTTTGTAGAAACTCTGGTACTGGTTAAGCAAGTGTACACTTCTGCTTCCCTCTAAGTTTCCTAATAATCAAATAGGAAGTCAGTTTATATCCTAATATCTTTCTAAACTAACTTCAACACACATGCATGCACACATGCATGCTGCAGGCACACATACATGTGAATGTGTACGCACATGCACACACACCACACACACACACACACACACACACACACACACACACACACACTTACTTTCGCTTGGATTGAGGCTGAGCCTTCAATTTAGAGCAGTTAGTTTCGGACTTGTGCCTGGCAAGTGGTCTTTTTATCACCAAAAGGAGACACTGCCCCAAATGAGACATATACGCTGGCACTGATCTTTGAACAAGACAACTCCAGCCTGATTTAGAAGCATCTGTCACAGGAAGGTATAGGGGTGGTTGTACATCTTCCTCTGACATTGCCTGGCTTCTCTGAAGCCGTCTTTCTTACCTAAACCCTGAAAAGATATGCTTTATTTCTGCCCTTGCATCTGTGTTACAAGCCCATGCTGACACACACAGTTTCTCCCGTGACAAGGACGGATTGTCGTTTATGACTGTTTTCACGGGGCTCGTGGTGTGTGGAAAGGGTGGATTTTTAGCCAGCAAGGCAACATCTTTTAACTTGGTAATAAGAC
This sequence comes from Myodes glareolus, assembly GCF_982192425.1. Lineage (NCBI taxonomy): Eukaryota > Metazoa > Chordata > Mammalia > Rodentia > Cricetidae > Myodes > Myodes glareolus. Next base: position 40,033,624 of record NC_142048.1, read on the forward strand.
CACGTCCCAAATCAGTATCAGGGTTAAAAAGGTCATTCGTTGCAATGTTTGTCTTCATGCATAACTCTTTGACTAACTTTCTGTGATGTCCATCAGATATTTGCCTATCAAATTGCGATAATAAGCACTTAGCACTCCATGTAAGGTATGCCACACTGCCTGCAGGGAGAGGTTTCAGGAAAAGCCTGGTGAGCAGAACTGGAAACTTAGAACATGGGATACAAATATGGTTCTGGTTTGCTTTAGCCTTAAAATAGTAAGCGATGCTGCCATTTGGGACAAAAGCCCAGCAGTCCACCTAATTGTTGTGCAGAGTCACCATGTGGTCTCAAGAGGGTTAGAAAACAATTCTCCTCACCCTCCAAAAGTCTGTGTTGCTTAGTAGGCATCAAAACAACTAACTGTTCTTTTGTCAAAGGACGACACAGAAACATTTGTTCACTTTTGGTATGTATGTGAACACGCATTTTCTCCAGAAAGCCTTGCATGTCTTCATCATATTACAAGGCAGCTCTGGGTTTGCTTTGAATGCATACATAATAGGTTCCATGAAAGCACAGATTCTTGCTTTGCCCTATAATCCTTGGGAAAATTGTCTTAGATGTGAGAGAAATTGTGTTCCTATTGGTTAGGGGCTCTTGACCTCTGCCATCGTGACTACTGTGGTATAACCTATGGTCTATGAGTGATGAACATTTAATATTGCAATGTTACCTTCTGTCGTTATTGTTTATGCTGGAAGTCTTTATTTCCCATGATGTCCTTTGCCTGCTTTGTTTATTGCAGTAGGTGCTGACGTAAAGTCTTTTCCTATCATCCAAATTCTCAGAACAAATCAAGGCCAAATCAGACATTGTTTTGAGACTGGACCCCTTAAAGAGCCGGTTTGGAAGACTCAATCTTATAGACAGTTGACCCAAATCCATGACTACACCTTCAAGCAACAAAGACTGAGAAAATAAATTTATTTTAGCCTTGTCATCTGAATAGAAACCAGAGTTCTGATAATAAGAAGGCCACTGCTTAGCTACCTAATTTGGACTTTGTTTTTAATTCTGACTCTGATTTCCTTCCTAAAATTAGAAGGAGATACTGGCTGTTTAATTTGACCTCTCTAAAGTGTGGTGTTTGTATTTCATGCCTTTCCTTCTTCCTGTGACTATCCTTGATGTCCCTGCAGCTTTCAGCCACACTGGCTTTATAGGAGCTTCCTTGAAGCAAAACAAGAAAGGGGCCTTTCATGCCTGCCTTCTTTATTTCAGATTTAATTGTCAATTTTAATTATCTGTGCAAACAGATTCATGCAGGAACATGTGATTCTTAGGGGAAAGGGGAAGCCTGAGGCTAAAGACTTGAATCTGGAGACAGAGACAGAGGAAGTTTTCAGATAAAAATCTTGGCTGGTACCAGATAAGGGGGCATTGCTGCTGGAAAAGAAAATGACAGAGATCCATTCACGCAGGTTGATTTGACTTTTTAGAAACATACACGTAGTTCTTGCTCTAGTTTTCTCAATCTTTCTCTAAGCACACTGTGAAAGTGTAGTTGCCATAGGTGCTATTTTTTGTTTTAGAACATCGGTGGCCTTTTAAGAAAGAAGCTGCATGTTGCCATTCTGGTAAGTGCTCTATTGTTGAGAAATAAAGGTAGTCATATAACACAACATACACACACTACATACACACCACATGCACACACTACACTCCCCACAAACACACACATACACACATCACTCACCACACACAGTATATATACACACACTACAGACAAACAAATGCACACTCTACACACACACTATATATACACACACACACATACACACACATTACATATACATACACTGCACACATATATGCACACACTATACACACATGCTATGCACACTATATGCATGCTACATACACACTACATAAACACATGACACACACATTAAACACACACATACTACATGTACACATAGCATATATACTGCAACACAACATACATTATACACATACTACAACACACTACACACATACACACAACATATATACTATACACATACACACTATATATGCAACACACTACACACACACACACACACACACACACACCATTTGAAATTTTTCTAGAAAAGAACCACCTCTATCAGCTACTTCCAGATGACACATTTAAGGCACGGACTGACCTGGTATTAAGAAATGTGTGTTGCGACATGGAATTTCAGCTCCTTAGACTTATCAAGACGCTTGTGCCTTGGGCTGCCACTCAGTTGTCTCTATGACTTTCTAAATGCATGCATGACCTGTTCATTCACATCCTTGTTCATTCACAAGGGTGTTCATTCACATCATTCAAGGTGAGTTCCTTGAAGGTTCCCCTGGGTAGAACTTTGGTTCCATGCTCTCTGTACGGTGCTATGCTCTAGTACACTAAATTTCTCAGGGAAAAAGTGATTTGTGAGTTAGTAAAACTGGGAATTCCTAGCTCCCACCTGGCAAACCAAACAAGATGTCAGAGCATAGGCCGAGAGACTTTACAAGCTTGCTGGGTGACTCCTGAGCATCCCCTTATGCAGCTAGAATCTGTCCTCTGGTGTTTTTCAAAGGACTCTGAGACTCCTCATAGTGACTGGGATTTGCATTTTTCAGTTCAGATTTAGCAATCAAAACAGTTAGCAGAATTCAGGCTTAGCCTGGCTGCTACTTTCTGAAGCTTTGGTGGCTCTATTAAAGTATTGGTTCTTGTTCTCTCACTACCCTCGTTTACAAAATCATTATCCTCCAAAGCAAACACACTATTGCATAGAATTATGCGCATGAGAAGAAGAGTTTGACACCATTACATACCAGATGGTAATGCTATAAAAAAAGGAATGAAGGAAGATTACCTAAAATTCACTATCTCAAAATAATTTTTGCCTGTGTTTAGTAGTATGGGTATTATCTGGATTTTACATTATGATATTAGTTTAGTCCAAATTCATAGTTATTTTCAATCTTGTAAATGGCCAATGCCCTACTATCAATTACCAGAGTCTATAATTGAATACCTGAGAGTCTGATGAATTTAAATGTGATAAGTAAGGTCTTCATTTATGTTGCTATTAGTAAAGAAAAGATGAAAAATTATTTTAATTGCGATGAAATTTTCTAACTTGCTATATATGAAAAGAAAACCATGTTTTTACAATGTCTTAGCACCTATAGCTTCTAACCTTGGAAAATTTTGTTCACTTCCTCCAAATGTCAGAGGTTTGGAATTGAAAGTTGTATATTGCTATTTTTGAAATTATTAACAAGGCCTCTAGTGTAGATGTGTAGGCTGTTTATAGTTTTCTGCTGAGAAACTTTGATCTTGTCATATAAATCTCTATGAAGCAATGAGAGGAGCTCAAGATTTACAAGGCTACTCAACAAGTTTCCACTGAGGAATTTATATCCACTTAGGTGGTGTTGTCAGCATCTAACTTGCACATAAACACATATGTGAGCACTCATTCAGATTTAAGAGCAATACATGTCCTTCTACAAGTTTCTTCTACCGGAATTAGTGTAATGTGTTTATTGAAAGTTGTCAAACTTTCCAGGGACAATACAATGTGTCCCCAGTCCTCATTTACACCATATAGAATTGTGTCCACGGTCCTCATTTACACCATGTAGAAATGTGCCCACAGCCTTCATTTACACCTTATAGAAATGTGTCCACGGTCCTCATTTATACCATATAGAAATGTGTCCACGGTCCTCATTTATACCATATAGAAATGTGTCCATTTTGTGCTGGGGACTGTGAAGGAGCAGATGCTCATTTCTAAACTAGAACTTTGAAGGCCGGTAATTAAAATAAACGTCTCTCTGCCAAACCTTGAACTAAATTAAAAATTTTAGCATATAAATTAAAGCTGACTTAAAACTAAGTTTATCAAGGAAATACATTTGCTTAACGTTACTGGTTTCAATTATTCTGAAAGAGCTTTTATTTTATGGAATGCTGAAGATTTTTTAAAAAACGTTTTAAATAATTGATTGCACAATTAGACCATTTAAAATGATATATGAATGTCCAGTTTAAATATATGAACTATTAGCACATTGTTGATAAGCTTAGAGGGAGATAGTAAACCAAGATTTTCCTGTGTGTTAGGTCCAGAGTCTCAGAAGTCTACAGGAATCTACTGTAGACCTGAAACAAATAAAGTTGTGGGCTGAGAGACTGTAGATTCTCTACTTTCTGGCTCATTTGTGCTTTCAGTTGGAAATCTGGATTTTGAGATGTCTACAGTGAATTATTCCTAGTCAAATACTTCCACTTGTAGCTTATGGCCATGAGAGAAAAGAGATTGTTTCCTGGCTTTTAGAATCTTTTGATTCTCACTGGACTTGTTCAATGTTGCTCCATAAATCTTTCTCTAATTCTCTCTCCCGGATGAGTGGTCCTTTTCTTAAAACCTTTATCAAGACCCACTGGTGGAGCCAGCAGGGCAGAGCCTCTTTTCTCTTACTGCTTCATTCAGGCTCCATCTCTCCTGTGTCAAGTGTGCAAAGCACTTCCCACTGCCTTGGTATACATTTCTCGTATCTTTTTTCCTACAAAGATCCAGTGAGATCATCAAGTATGACTGGCTCTCCATAGAGAAGAGGACACATTCAACAATATGTTAATTTTTTTGTTATAAAGATTTAACTGAAATGATTTTATGACTTAGTCAGTCTATTGAATTATTTCTCTAGGCTTCTGAAATGGAAATGAGAACTGAGATTGGCCCTTCTCAGATAATTTGGAATGATGTGTGCAGTATGAGTGAGCTTTCCATGAGATGGGTAAGGCATTAAGGACGCCTTGTTCCTGGTTCAATTGGCCCAGGCTGAGCTTGGCTTATTTTCTTTGGGTGAATCTCTTTAATACCTTCCTTTTCTTATCTTTCATTGTATATATCCACTGTCCATGGCCTTTAAGGAAAAGTCTTTGTTGTACCTTGAACTCCTTCTCCTCTGTGTCCCTCTGACCTCCCCTTTCACACCACTCTCTGTTTTGTCAATTGGTTGTGTTCACCCTGATAGCTTGTGTTCTAATTTCATGTAATGCAGCTATATATGGTTTCTATAGCTATGTGAACTCTAGAATCCACATATCAGACACAATATATGACTTTTATCTTTCTGGAGTTAAAAATTGGAGATAATCATGATCTTTGTCTACTAAAATTTTGAGTGCACTTGTTTATTTTTATCATATATACATATATGTGATATATTATAATTATATAACTCCATTGCTCTCTGATATTCCCCCTCCTTTCCCTCTGTTTTGTTTTTCAAAACAGGGTTTCTCTGTAGCTTTGGAGCCAGTCCTGGAACTAGCTCTTGTAAACCAGGCTGGCCTGGAACTCAGAGATCCGCCTGCCTCTGCCTTCTAAGTGCTGGGATTAAAGGTGTGCACCACCACCACCCAGCTAGCTCTGACCTCCTTTCCCTCTGAAGCCTTTTTTTAATTACCACCTAGTTTCAAAATGACTAAACCAGGGGTCTGGAGAGATGTCTCAGAGGTCAAGAGCATTGCCTGCTCTTCCAAAGGTCCTGAGTTCAATTCCCAGGAACCATGTGGTGGCTCACAACCATCTGTAATTGGGTCTGGTGCCCTCTTCTGGCCTGCAGGCATACACACACAGACAGAATATTGTATACATAATAAATAAATAAATAAATAAATATTTAAAACAAAACAAAACAAAAAAATGACTAAACCATCAAATAAATGAGCCTTCTGCTTGAGCAATTATTAGTAAGTACCTCAGGAAGAAACGGAATCTCTTGGGTGCTTCCTGTATCTGTGTATGTGCGTGTGAGTGTGCATGTGTGCATGTGTGTTCTCTGTGCCATCAGTATCTGTAATTATATTATTTCCCTTTGCAGTGCAATGTTTCAGAGTTAAAAGTTACCCAGAGAGAAAAAATACTGAGAAATTATAAAGTCCAATGCATGGACTTGCTGCTACCATTTGTGTCTGCTTTGGGGTACTTTTATTATTTCTTAATTTCAGAATTCTTATCTATAATTATCCAAAAAAGAACACTTCTATAATGTGAATATAAGGATGCAGGAAGTGCTCTGTGATGTGATTTTTGAAGGGATGCCTACTTGAATTTTTATTGGCCTATAACTATGCTACTCATCAAGTCTTGAAAGTTCATCACTAACACATGACTCTCTTTGATTGGTGAGAAAACTTTGTTTCCGTCTCTTAAATAAAAATGTGCTCACTCTTATCTGACTAATTATAAATAGATCTGTTTCTGATTCACTGTTTCAGGAGATACACTTACGACATTTGACCATAAAATTCTATAAAATATGGAGCTATGGAGGAGGGCAGTTTTCAAGAGACTGAAAATATGGCTTCTCCTTTGCTCTTTTATTCCTCATCCCTTCCTCCTCCTTCCCGCCAGCCTCCTTGCTGGAGCAGGACAAAAGATGTGATGAAAATTGGAAAATAGTAATTTATGGAGAAAGCCTGTGTTCCATGCTTTATGAAAGTAAATTGTAGAAAATTAATGTTGTGACAAGATGATTCTATTTTGATGAACAAAATCATTGAAAAGCTATCAAGCCCCACTGTTTCTCCATGGAGAGAATTTTTCTCAGTGCGCTCTGTATTTGTATTCTTGGCTTTCTTCCCAATTAGTTTTTACAAAAGAGCAATAATTAGGGAGCTAAGATTTTGACCTACCTTGTGAACAATAAAAATTCATGCCACCAATTTCCCACCTGCTAAATCTATTATTGGTACTCTGTGCTCTTTGAAAGAAAAGCCTACACAAAGATTTTCCTACTTAATAGAGGAAGAAATCTAATGTGCAAATAAAAATACTTTGTAGATGCGTTATGACCATCAAAGGGCAATGGTCACAGGAAGCCAATTGCTTTTTCCATGCCAGATGATTAAGTTCAAGCACATTGGATTTATATGTTTTTATATCATCGCAAGTTGTTTAGAATAACATCAGTACATGACAATTATTTACCTTTAAATCTAATTGTTCTGTATTATTGTAGGCACATGGTCAGAAACCCAAATGTAAATAAGTCTATAGTAAAAGGGATTCCTTTGCCAGTGTGTTTCTGTCTTCTAGCTTGCTTGAGTCTGCTTATCAGCACCCTGAAAACTGTCACCAGTTTCTGGTGTTTCTTTTAAGTTTTGTAATGTATGCAAAATGAGAAGTAACCCTTATACCTTCACATTACAGCACATTTTGCACAAATTTCACGGGATATAACATACTTTGAAATATTTATATACATATACTTAGAAAAGTTAGTTCGTTCTCTCCTCCCTTCCCCTCTTTCGCCCCCCCTCCCCTTTTCTTTGAGACAAGGTCTCACTGTGTAGCTCTGACTGGGTTGGAACTTTCTATGGTCAGAATGACCTTGACCTTATAGAGATCTATTTACCTCTGCTACCTGAGTGCTAGGCTTAAAGAATTGAGCTACCGTGATGTGGGATTTTCCTCTATATGCCGTGATTACCATTAATGAACAAAGAAACTGCTTTGAGCCTATAGCAGAGCAGGGCAGGTGCAGAACAGAGCTAGACAGGGAGAACTGGACTAAATGCTGGGAGAAGGAAGGGCAGGGTCAGAGAGAAGTCATGTAGCCTCACCGGAGACAGACATGCCGAAACTTTGCTGGTAAGCCACAGCCATGAGGTGGTATACAGATTAATAGAAGTGAGCTAAATTAATATAAGAGTTAGCAAGAAGAGGCTAGAGATAGTGGGCCAAGGAGTGATTTAATTAATACAGTTTCTGTGTGATTATTTTGGGTCTAAGCTAGTCAGGCGGCTCGGAAACAACAAAGGGCCTGCTACTACGCCATCATGCCCATATTTTTGTTGTTAAATTTTTATTTTAGTGTGTGTGTATGTGTGTGCGTATGTGTATATGCACAACTATACGCACTTGCTTGTAGATCTGATATGATGATCTATCTTGTTGACTCAAAGTTTTTATTTTTCATAGCAATGATTTTTTGCACAGAAGTAACAATCTAAAATAATAATTGCCTTACTTGGAGATTTCAGTATTTAAACAATACAAGTGAGAATAGCATACATTTATATTTACATATAATACATTTATAGAAGCAGAAGCAGACTTGCTGACTTAGAGGATATAGAAGATGTTGGAGGAGAGTTTCAAATTAATTGCTTTGTGGGTTGGGTTAATTTACTGTACTAACAGGCATATATGAGATCATCAGTTCCCTTCAGCCATGCCAATAGAGCTTGTCACTGACTTCTGGAATTGTGCCAATATGACAAAAATAATATATTTGCAAATTTTGTTGTTCTTACTATAAGTTAAATGAGAACTTTTCCATAAATCTGCAAACTATAAAGCACTTTCATTTAGTTACACTGCTCCTTTTTATGTTATTTCTCAAGGCCTCCTAAACATTCTATGGGATAAAGTGGAAAATACTTTTGGTATTGTATTTTTGTGCTTTGAGTCTCATCCCTGTCCTCCCTCCTCATGGTTCTCCTTTCTTACTGAATTTCTTTAATTCAATGAATCACTTTTCTTTAATGGCTCCTGGATGGTCTAGGTTTACTTACAAAATGTTTTCATCCATTTAATGTTATAAGAAATTCTGTTCTTTATTTATTTATGGTATCTGTCTATTATTTTAAATATCTCTTAAATTTTTGTTTCATTTAAAATTTTCTTGTATTACTAAGCATACTTTTTTCTATGAAGTGTGTTTATTGAATCTTTCTCTCATGGAATGAGTGGCCACCTTTAGCATGCTCTTGAACTTCCATGTACATTGGAGACATAGTTTTCATTTCCATTCTGTGTCTTTGCTCAGTCTATGTATGTGACAGCATTAACTGATATTAAGGCTTTAAAATGTGTTTCAGTGTGGCAATTTCTCAGAAAATTAGGAATCAATCTACCTCAGTACCCAGCAATTCCACTTTTTGGCATATACCCGAAGAATGCTCAATCATACCATGAGGGCATTTGCTCAGCCATATTCATGGCAACATTATTTGTAATAGCCAGAACCTGGAAACAGCCTAGATGCCCCTCAACTGAAGAATGAATAAAGAAAATGCGGTACATTTACATAATGGAGTACTACACAGTGGTAAAAAAATGACATCTTTAAATATGCATGCAAATGGAGAGAACTAGGAGAAAACATCCCAGACCCAGAAAGACAAATACAGTATGTACTCACTTATAAGTGGATACCAGACATAAAGCAAAGGCTAACCAGTCTACAGTCCAGAGAAGCTAAAACCCTATTCCAGAAACAGATGGAAGCAGATGCAGAGATACACAACTAACCCCTGGACTGACCTCCCAGAGTACAGTCGAAGTGAGGGAAGACCAATATGAGCAAAGGGATTAAGACCATGGTGTGGAAACCCACAGAATTCTCGGACACAGAATTACCTATTGGGAGATCACTAACTCTGGAATGACAACTGGGGAACCTCATAGGACTGAACTAGACCCCTGAATATAGGCGACAATGATGTGGCTTAGGCAGTATATGGGGCCACTGGCAGTAGGATCAGTATCGAACTGACACATGAGCTGACTTTGTGGAGCCCATTCTCTATGGAGAGGTACCTTGCTCAGCCTAGGCATGGGGAGTGGGGCAGCTGGGGGAGGCTTGGTCCTGCCTCATTGAGTTGATGGAACAGACTTAGTTGACTTCCCAGGTGAGGTCTTAACCTCTCTGAGGAGCTGTTGAGTAGTGGGGTGGGGGAAAAAGTGTGGGGAGCAGGAGGAGATGGGGGAGGGGGAAGTGGATTGGTATGTAAAAAATAAACAAATAATTAAATAAATAGAATGTGTTTCAACATGTAGACTTTCTTGTTTTTATCTAAGTTGTTCTATTTATAAATAAAGACTCAGGGGTCAGATGTTGGGGTGAAAATCTGCTAGATTAAAGAAACCTAGAAGCAACAAGTTGTCCTTCCTTTTATGATGGAGACAAGCAAGAGAGTGTCTCTCCACCCATCCCAACCCCAAAGGGCCTGCATCTCTAAGTCCCTTTCTACTCCTTCCTGTGAGTCTCTCTATATGTCTTCCTGGGTATTCTGTATTATCTATAGCTAATTCTTGTCAGCTAATTGCTGACTCTGTCCCTGATCCAAGGTTACTTTTATTAACACAGTTTCAGAGTTTCACAGTGTGATCGAATATCCACAACACTTTAGCTACCTTCAATAAACGAAGTTGCTAAATTGTTTGCTTCTCCCAATAAAACCTTTTCCTGGGTATTCTTTTTTCAATTATATTTTCTTTATGAACCTCCACATTGTATTTTTAAATTAAAACATATTTTTCAGTTCTATTTAACTCAAATTTGGCTACTGTTCTGTGATTGTTTTGTGTTGTATATAGATATTAACCCTTGATATGGGTGATAATGGTTGTCTTATCTTATTCCTGGTTAGACACATTTCCTAGTATTTTGTTATCAAGCAGGGTGATCGGAAGTGAATACATAGAGAGCAGATGGAGTTGTATCTGGTCATATGACCACCACCTTAGACACATCTCTCGGCTCTGCTTGCACTGAAATGTGGCCTTGTGACTGTCTTCAGCATACTGAATGGGAAAGCTGAGTGAGCCATGTTTTCCACATCCTTGTTTCGCTTCCTGTGTATGGAATACCAGAAGTAGCCGTGACCCAGACTCAATTGTGTAGATGAGACAAAGACACTAGGAATGGCAAAGCTACTCAGAAGGATCTGGGGCCCTGGGAAATCTCTGTTCAATGGATCATTTCCCTGGGACCATTTCAGATTATTCTTTGGCGGGGCGGAGGACGTGGGGAGGGAAAAAAGGAAAGATTTGTCCTTAAGACAGATTTATTGTCCTTTGGTAATATCACTTAATCTATTACTACACTGAATTCTCTTCTTCTTTTTAATTCTAACCTGAAGATGGATCCTAGCCAGGGTTGAGAATGCTCCCCCACTGGGCCACAGGCCCAGGCTGTGTCTTTTCTTTTTAGTGAGTTTTGATTTTGGTGTAAGGTCTTTTGCTTTACTCATGAAGATGATCATGTCCTAAAATCCCTCAAAATTATATAAATGGATTCACTGTATTTGAGTCCTTTTGTTTTCTTGGATAAATCACACAGATGTGACCAACGAATCTTTTAGTGTTTCACCGATATTCATACATAGGATGTGCCATTTTTTCATTTTGCACAATCTTAAATGTGGTTTTTAAATCAGTGTTATTTCTTTGTATAAAGTATTAGCCTCCCCTTCTCAAGTTTTGGTACCATTTCTGACATTGAAATTTATTATTCTTTAAAAGTATGGGAGAATTCTACAAAACTTCCAAGGCCTACAAACTGTGTTATGCTTCTAAGAAGACATCATCCCCAATACTCAAGGCCATTTGTTGAGATCAGACTATTGAAATTTTCTTTTTTAAAGATTTATTTATTCTTATTTATGTGTGTGCATGTGTGTATGTGTGCTTCTATACCATGTGTGTGCAGAGGTCTGCAGAAAAAGAGGCTGTCTGTTCTCAGAACTGGAGTCAGCTGGTCCAAGCCTCCCCAGAGACACTGGGACAATGAACCCTGAGCCTCTCTTAATTCCTGAGTCATCTCTCAGGCTCCTGTTTAGAGTTTCTACAGCCCCTTGACTCTCTTTCAATAAGTTATCTTCCCAAGAGTGTTATACATTTCAGTCGTTACTTTTTAATAGGATTGAATAGAGTAGACCCCCCCCCCCAGTTTATTTGATTTTTCTTTGCTTTCATTATTTTCTTTTTGTGTTTTGCTCCTATTTTCTTGATTAGTTTTGCTATGTTGCTCATATTCAGGTTTTTTTTATTCTGAAAGAGAAAATCTTAAACTTATTAACTCTGTTTTATATTAATTATTCACTTCCATTTTTGTTGTTTTTTTTTAAACATGTAATTCTATTGTAACAAGTGCAAATCATTTCATAGATCCCTTTAACAAACAGAATTTCATCCTTAAATTAACAGTTGTTTAATCACTACCAAATATGACCCTGAAATAAATGAACACACACACACTGCATTATCAAACCCCCAGGCTGGGTTCATGAGCAGCATTCTGAATTTCATTCTTTCATTATACATTTAATTTACAATCTCAGATTTTTCTTCTTTTAAAATGATTATAAAAATAAAACTTCATGAGATCTTCTTTGAAGAGTGCTTTAGCCATGTCTCATGAATTCAGGTATAATGTCTTTTTAATATTATTTTTACATAAATTCAGAAATATTAGTCTTCCTATTTTCTTGATGGGAGGAATTATTTCACAAGAATTTTTAAAATTATCATGAAAAAATTTTATGATATTTTCCAATTTATCTCTAGCTTTAGTCTATTATCTTCAGAGTATATTCCTCTGTTAATTTTAAAGTATGTATATTATGACTTTTATAATTCTAATATTCATTTGTCATAATAGCAATTTTCATAAGTGTACCATAAATAGGAATTATTGAAAAGATGATACACTTCTTGTTTTTAATAGATAGTATTTGCGATTTACCATACATTTATAACCTGCTAATGATGCAACTGTTCTCCTAGTTTGAGAGATGAGAATTTTCGATAATTTCATCATTACCAATAGTTTACTCTGTTATGGTTATTCACAGCAGCAACATTTTATCTGTGAAATATGTCCAGGTGAGCTCTCCAGGTTTCCGTCCTTGCATCACTTTGGGCTCACTTCCTACTTTGATGATGTAGACCCTGACCATCTGCTCAGGGACTTTCCCAGTTGGCTCGTGTATTTTCATCACATTTTAATTTTAATTATTGTTCTATTTAGCAAAGTGTGCTAGGTGTCCAGAATAATTAGTGGATGGCGGTTCACTTTCTGATTCAATCTTCAGATCTTTTAACAAGTTCAACCTGTTGGCATCCATAGATTTTTTTTTTTTTTTGTATTTGCTCAGGGAGTCCAGTCTTATTTTAACTGTTTGCGTCTTACTTTGTGTTCTTCAGGGTCTTTAACTATATTGAAATCTTTATGTGCTTTTTCTTATTTTATGATGTGTCCATATTTACTCTAGTATTTTCTGTGTACCTGTGCATTTATATAATAACTTAATTTTTTTTGTGAATACACTAATTTTCTTTTAGGTTCAATGATAAACCCAAATGCCATCATCTCTCTTTCCCCTCCTTTCTCTCTATAACCTGGTAACGGAAATGAAGTTGTTTCTGATGATTACCTTGCATAAAATATGTTGATACTTTTATTCCTGTTTTTGGACTGTTTTGTTAATATTTGGCCTTTAGGCATACAAAGGAAATGAATAAACCTTTTCTAACTATTGTTTCCTATCTCCTTCAATCCATCCTATTCCTTGCACCGTTTCTATTTGTTAGAGTGCGTAGTATGTTGTTTTTCATTGACCTCAATCCACGGTTCTTTTATTCTGTTTTCTTCAATCATGTTTATTTGACTGAAATTCCTCTATTATTATTTTCTTGAAATATTAATTTTATATGGCTTTCCCCCCTTTATCTTTTTTCATGTGACAATGCTTTATAATGAGTTTCACAAACAACCACCGGACACTCTGCTGTCTTTGTTTTAAAAGGACATTTGCACTGATTTCTTCTCTCGAGGATGTCATCATCAACCAGAGACAAACCTAGGCATATCTGGGAAGTACGACTCTCAGTTGAGTAACTTTCCCCATCAAACTGGACTGTGGATATGTCTGTGGGGTGTTTTCTGATTGCTAATTGATGCTGGCGGGCCCGGCTCACTGTGGGTGGTACCATCCCTGGGCTGATAGGCCTGCATCACAGGAGAGGTAGCTGTGCAAGTCAGTGCTCCTCTGTTGTCTCTGCTTCAGTGCACGCCTCCAGATTACTGTGTTGGCGTCACTCATTGACGAATTGTAGCCTGTAAGTCAAGTATGCCCTTTTCTCTCACAGATTAGAAGACAAATGAGGACAAGGACCCATTGCAAATGTGGAAAAATCTGAATTCAGTCTTTCAGTAGTTTATCCTATTGGCTGAGCTGATGTAATGATTCTTTTCCAGCTAAAGTCCAATGACAGTACCAGGCTACCTCTCTGGGTTGTTTGTCCTGGGTTTGTTTTGCTGACTACAGTGCACCTTTCAATGTTTCAAGTACTTTTTCTTGTATTTTATGGGATTGGTTTTTTTTTATTATTATCTCTCTAAATCTCTAAAGACGATTGCCTTTCTGCATTCTTTTAAACAACTTTATCTTGGGGTACTTGGGTCATCACAATAAAGTAACATAAAAATCTGGTAGCCATTTACAAAAGTATATTAGCGGTTCTGGTAAATCCCTGGCCAGAAGGCTGGTGCGATGCTGCTGTCTGGTTCAGGGATGGCTGCCTTTCTGCTATGTCCTTGCACAGTGGAAGGAGTGAAGAAACTTTCAGGGGTATCTTTTATAATTGCACTAGTCATCTCCTAAGGTGAGTGGTGTGGGAGAATTGTCTGTATTCTGTCAATCATGTATTTTAATAAAATGCTGATTGGCCAGACAGGAAGTAGAGGCGGGGCAATGAGACTAGGATAAGGCGAGGGAGGAGGAAACTCCCTCCGACACTCCTGCGCAGACCACCGAAGAGGCAGCATGTAACTTGCCCAGCTGAGAAAGGTACAGAGCCATGTGGCTAATGTAGATAAGCATAATGGGGTAACATAAGTTATAAGAGTTAACAAGAAGCCTGACCTAATGGGCCAGTTTATAACCTAATGCAGACTCTGTGATTTTCCTTGGGGCTTGCTGGTTGTGGGGTACCGGGCTGGACGGAAACCCCAACAAGCCGGCCCCTTCATGCTACAGGTGAGCATCACACTGAAGAGTAGAGTTGAAGATATGTATTTGGAGTGGCACAAATGTTCAGTCTACACACAGGTCGCATATACCGCTATGTCTACTTCACTTGTTGGCTGTGTGTACCATCTAACCTGTAATTATTTTTTTTTCATTTATTTTCCTTAGTTTTTATTTATCACATCTTGGAATCTTACTCTGTTTTACATTAATAATTTGATATTGTATTTTTATTTTTATCATCATGTCTGTCATTTTTCCCCCTACAACTTCTGGTATGTGATGCTTAAATACTTTCTGTTAATTTCTTATTCTTTCATGATTTTCTTTTTATAAAGTCAGATGATCCATTGTATTTACAAATAAATGACAAAATTTTGAGCATCTTCATCTTTTCTATGGCTTATTTCATCATTGTTCGTTCTTCATTTCTTCATTTAGGAGCTGTACGTCACCCACCACCCCATTTAGTAATGCTGTCTCTACGGTTTGAGATGGTTGAACTTGTGACTGTTTATGTTTCGCGGCTGTGAGAGCACCATGCACTCTGTAGAAACGATGCTTTGAATTTGAATGTGGATGTCTTCATTAGGCTTGTGATAGATAGTATAATATCCACAGATGCTGGGTAGCAGCAGATAGAATGCCCAGTCAGCTATGAGATCAGGAGGGTGGATGATTGATGTTCTCCAATGCACTGCCCTGCTGAGTTATGCTAGTCACAAGCAAGGTGTATGGGATGTATTTTCACTGTTTGATATTTGAAATGCGTGATGGTTTTAGCAAGCTTTAATTCAACTGTAAATTGAACAACATCTCTAAGCAATATTGAATGAATTGGGAATTCCTGCCTTAAGAGAAAAATTAGCACAGGTAGATGTTCAAGCCTTTCCCTTTACTCTTTTTTGCTTTCTCCTTCTCATTGGTTCTGCAGACCAGAGTGCATGTTACTAACAGGACCCCTTAGCTCACCTACGTGTGCACGTATGCCCCTGTCTGCCATCTGTCTTCTAGAGTATGTTTGTGTGACTCCTCCTCTTTCTACTCTCTGCTCTTAACTGCGTCTGGGGCCCACCCATTACCACTTTTTTATTTCATACATAGCAGGAAGTGATATTTTCTACTTTTACTCTAGACTTCTGTCCGTGGTGGTCGACTTTTGCTGGCATTTTCTAAGACCCGTCATTACTTAAGTATTTAACATTATTCTTTACTTACTTCTCTTTACTTTATTTCTTTTTTTCTTTTTTTTTGGCTTTAGCCAGACCTCTACTTTATTGACAGAGAGCTTTGTCACACACAAAAATAGCTTTAGCGCTGCATGGTCCCATCCACACTGAGAAAATGTATTTGTCAATATCTGAGGAAGTCTGCTAGGGAAAGACCAATTTCACTGTCCTTAAAAACAAGATAGTCCAGTTTCTCTGGAATATTTCTGCTTACTTTCAATTGCTTTGGTGAAGCAATTGTGAAGGCTATAACTTTTTCTAAAGTTTTTTTTTTAATGTATAAGAAGTAGATTTAATCCCTTGATGCCATGGCCATGCTAGAAGATAAAAATTGACAGTTTCTAATTTTGTTCATATTAATTTTATATTCATGCCAGTGCATGTAATTTGATATCAGTTAGACATTGTTGGTTATAACACTGCCTGTGGTTTAGAATGGTAAGATATAAAAACATTTTATCTTCACTATCTTGAGTCTTATTGAATATTATTTCTAATTTCCATCAAGTTCTATATTCCTGAAGTAATGGTTAGTATGTGACTCTAATTTGGTAGGGAAAGTGATGCTTGCTGTGACATCTTTATGATGAAGTCATCATAACATGTATCTTAGCTGGGGTGTAGAAAGCACTCTGGGTCTAGAGATAATCACTCAAATAGACATCTATCTATCATCAGTATGCCCATCTATCAATCATCTATTCACTCACCTATCAATGCCTTTCTGTTTATATTGTCTAAAGTCATTTACTCAAATTAAGGAAGCCTTGATCTCTTCCTTACAAGTTGCTCACTCTCTAATGGAAACAGGTAGTTCCTTGAGTTTTGAAAACCCAATATCGACAGATTTTTAATGTCCCTTGCAGCTATTGGGAGCACGTGAAGAAAATGATGACTGAACCAAGAAAGAAACCAATTGCAGTCTTTGATAGCCTTGTTGTTTTCTTGCTTTTCCTTTAAATATTTGCAGTGTCCATATGCAAAGGATCTTACAAATATTAACATTTTATGAGGAAAAAAATATTTTTCCATCTCCATATCTTCTTCTTCCAAGTTATACTTTACTTTCAACAGAAAAAAAAAACAAACAATGTTTTTGTTGTAGTTTTTAAAGGACAAAATAGAGCTCGGGGTTTGGATCAGCACAAAATCTTAAGTGCAAATGTAGGCCAGAGTAAAGGCTATGAACTGAGTAACAGTAAGAATGGAAGGAGAGGGAGGCTTTGAGAACACAAAACTAAAAATACACAGACAGCTCTGAACCAGAGTCTGACTAGTGCTTGGCAAAAAGTACCGTCTAATTTAGATAAAATGACCCTTGATGAGGTTCCAAGAAAGTCTAGCCTTTTCATCTGAGCTCACTTGGTCACTTGATTAATTGTTATGTTATTTATCAAAGCATAGAGTAGCTTCCTGACAGAGGTGTGGAAGGGATACACTTACATCAATCTCTGGTACACTTTTAGTATAATTTAATCGAGGAAATAATTAACGTGTATAATAGACTTCTATTTAAATTTGCTTTTAATGGTGCAGTTTCTCATTTGTTAACTTTTGTGGTGTGATTTAATTATTTTTGTCAAGATTTAAAAAAATCATTATTATAACCAGCTGGCACTATAATTGCTTTTAGGAAAGGCACTGTGTCTAGGGACAAAAACTTGATAAATCATTTCGAATTAAAGGTGAGAGACTTGGAGGCTTGTAGCCCTGGCAACAGGTTAAATTGTTCTGCATGAGAAAGCAGAATATGTTTATTTTAAACTATTGTAAAGTAAGGGAGGGATTGGAGGCTTAGGAGCGTCTTCAAAAATTATTCGTTGAGGTCCCTAATGTATAGAGTTGGAGTCTTTGGAGCTGTTTGTGTATGTGGGATACAGTTACCACAAACACAACTGTGGTGTGTGTGTGTGTGTGTGTGTGTGTGAGAGAGAGAGAGAGAGAGAGAGAGAGAGAGAGAGAGAGAGAGAGAGAGGGAGTGAGGGGCATTTAGTTTAGCACAAGCTAAATTTTCTTTAACATTTTTAAATGCACAACACTGTTATGAATTATAGACTCCATAGTGTACAATAAATGGCAAGAAATTTTGTAGAACCTTAGATTTTGGCTACTGAACAACTCACTTTTATCCCCCTCCTCCCCTGCCAATCACCATGTTATTCCTAACCCTCTAAGTTTATCCATTTTCATTAATTCTTAAATAAACTGGATTGTGTATATTTATGATGTACTAGATGTTGTTATGGCCTACATGTAGCTAGTGAAATGTTTGAGGTTGTTAAACAAATGAATGGATATTAACTCACACTTTTTCTTTCTTCTTTGTAAGAACAGCTGAAGCTCCACATTTATTGGAAATACCCAATCCATTTTGGTTACCTGCAGTCCCTACACTGTGCTCTGTTCTCTGGACTTACTCATCTTACGTATTTCCTACATTTTGTTTCCACAACTGGATCTCACCTGTTCTCCCCTCCCTGGTGCTCCTGGTAGCCACCATTTTGTCTTCTAGCTCTGTTTATTTGTATATTTTAGGTTCCATAAATAAACGATACCACATGCTTTCTTTTTCCCCTATGGCTCCCTTAGTATGTTTTCTAAGTTCTACTATGTTTTGGGAAGATCTCTTAAATTTTATCAGTTTTATTAGTTCGTTGAGAATTTCATACAATGTGTTTTTGATCATATTCACCCTCTCCCCAAACTCTGCCCAGATATACCCACCCCTCTTCCATATTGCCTACCAAGTACTATCTGCACCATCCATATTGTCTTAGGTCAACTTATCAAGAGCCAGCCTTTAAGAAAACTGATTTTCTCTTTCTCAGCAGTTATTAGTGTCTAGCTCTTTAGCCAGTGGTAGCACTTCATATCCCTCCCCTCCATGCTAAAGCTTTGTCTGACTTGAACTTGCCCAGGTCTTGTCAAGGCTTTCAGAAAAATTGTGAGTTTATACATGTAACTTCCTTGGCATATCTGGAGTATGCTGTTTTCTTGTGGTCACCAACTGTCTCTGTCTCTTAAAACCTTCCTGCATTCTTTTCTGCATTGAGTCTTGAGCCCTGGGAAAAGAGGGGGTAATTAATTTGATGCCCCGTTAAGGGCTGAGTGTTCATCATCAATTCTCTGCACATTGGCCAGCTGCGGGTCAACTGGTCTGAGTTGATGAGGATGACTGACCAGTTGATAAGGATGTCTCTCCCTCAAGGAACAGGTTCCAACCAGTTACGAACTCAGCTTGCTGGATTCAGAGTTCAAAGCATTAATTATTACACCATAGGAGCTAGTACCTTATAGCAGAGTAAAAAAATTTGGGTTCTCATGACCAGTCCCCCATCAAGTCCTAGACCCTGATAATGTGCTAGGTATGGACTTGAACTTGTGGATTGGGAACGACTCTTTTTCAGAGATTACTAATACTCCATGGGTACATGTAAACACAATACAGGTTCTTAATTCATTCATCAGCTAGCAACACTTGGGTTATTTATATAGTTTGGTTGTTATGAACAGCTTGTCTTTATATTGTGATGATTATATTTACATAGGTACATGGTCCAAGGAGGTATTTCCAGATTGCATAGTAGTTGTATTTTAATATTTTCATATAATGACTATACAATCAAGACTCCCACTATCAGGTTATAGAAGTTTACTTTCTCTACCTTGTACTTGATTTCTGTTGAATTTTGACTCTTGATGTTCATCATTCTAGTATATGTGAGAGTGTCTCAGAGTAGCTTGGATGTGCATTTCGCTGGTAATTAAGATCTCAAATGATGGGGAGGCTTTAGTTCATATCTGAGTTATATCATTTTATACAATCATACTTGCAAAGTCATAGCTATTTAGGATTTAAAATCAAACACAAAGTTTTAAGATAGTGATTTTAATTTTATTAATGAAACTATAGCATTTGTTTTCCCCACATTGTCGAAGTTTTTGTTGTTGCTATTGGATATCAATAGCATTGCAGAAACCTTTTAAAATATTTCAGATTCTTTGTAAGAGATAACTTCATAAGAGAGATAGCTTGTGCTATGTCTGTATTTCCAGGAGGGACTTCCCTCAGGATCATGTACAAAAGTACTTTTGATAAGCAACTACCAATACATTTATATTATTTTCATTGTTGTGTTTCATATTTGACTAATTATAGTGTGGACTGCCTTTTTTATTTTGTTTTTGTGTGTGCTTTGGTCCTTTTAGAGTTGTAAGTTGTTAGGCCAAGCGTCCTTATACATAACTTATGTTAGTGTCGACATTGCTCTTATTCCCCTCCCACTATTCTCTGCTGATAGAGGCAACACTTGGTGCTTTTGCCTCAGAAGTGCAACTTGGT
Source organism: Myodes glareolus (assembly GCF_982192425.1). Taxonomy (NCBI): domain Eukaryota; kingdom Metazoa; phylum Chordata; class Mammalia; order Rodentia; family Cricetidae; genus Myodes; species Myodes glareolus. The sequence continues at coordinate 40,054,033 of NC_142048.1, forward strand.
TTTCCATTAGCCAGGTGTGAACAGTATGTGCTTGTCATAGCAGCTGCTCTGATCCTCAAGACTTCAGACTTAGTTCATCGTATCATTTCAACATCTGTAAACACTCTTCATTGCAGAGGGAGGGAGCAGGCAATAACTTTGCCTTTGATGTGTGCATTTTTTATCAGCTAGTCCTTAACTTATGTAAGCTGAGGATTTTAGGGAAATATTCAAGAGGCTGTTGTGTAACCATCCCATCTTTGGGGTTAACACCTCAGAACCTGGTGTCAGTAACCAAACAGAAACACAATCAACTGGAGAGCCTACATCTAAGTAATGTCAATTATGTAAGTTAAAAGGAGAAATAGAAGAAACTGCTGACATTCTTACTCAGAAAATGTTAGGAGTGGAGCATTCTGTTTGGTCCCTTTTGTTACGTGGATTATAAAAAATGTAGTGCAGAGCGGTGGAGATCCTTCTTCAAGCTAATACTAATCACTTGTGGCTGAACTGTCAATAACATCCTGTCTGCATTTTCCTTGCAGTCGCTGTAGTTGTTTTGTTCTACTATCTAACTTTTTAAAAGGAAATATGAAGGGAAGTAAGTACTGAGGGTAAGGAAGGTTATTTCAACGTAGAGACCTGGTGGAAGAGGGAAGCAGACAGGAACACAGGTATGTAGATCTGAAGATCTGTGTTTCCCCTGCTGTCTACTGTCAATTGTCCCTGCTTTGGTCTTAAAGATGGGGACATCTGCTGAGTGTCTTGAGTGTATTCACTATTGTAAATCCGTCATCCAATGCTGTTTAAAGCTATACCTTCATATCTAATCTCCTCAAACAAGTGAAAAGCTTGTTTCACTTTTAGTGATCTCATTTTGATGCTGCCGCAAAGCATAATGGGCAGCAGTGTCACTTTTGTTTCATTATTGATTATTGATGCTGATGATATCCTGGTTGCCTTCTTTATCATTATTATTTATTTGTTCTTATTACTTTTATATTTTTAAGATTATAATATAATCACATCATTTCTCCCTTCCCTTTATTCCCTGCATGTCATTCCATATACTCCTCATTCTTGTTCAAATTCATTTTGATGTGTACATGCTTGAAGTGTATATGTGTGTTTGTTTGCATGTGGGTACATGTACATGGGTACATGTACATGCCTTTAGAGGCTAGAGATTGATGTTAGGTGTCTTCATTAATTTTTGAAATAGTGCTTCTCACTGACCCTTAAGCACACAGACTGATAACAATGGCTGGTCAATGAACTCCAGGGATCAATGTGTCCCCCTCCCTGTCTTTTACATGAATGAAGGAATTTAGACTAAGAACCTTGTCCTTGTTTGGCAATCACTTTATCTATGCTTGTGAGTAACCAAAGTGTTTGAAAAACCATAGTTGGGAATTCGCAGTCTAGAACAGATTGCTATGGTTACTGTGTGTGATGCTGTGTTTAACGCTTCTTTGAGTCCTGTGCATGGGTGTGTGTGGGTTTAGACATTTTTATTCTCATTTAGTTAACGCATAAAATCTTTTTCTATCAGTCAGAAAAATGAAAATGTCTCTAGTGTCTTAAAAACATGATTATTTACATACTTTATACTTATTATGTTGCATAAATATTTGAGTGTGAGGAGTGAGCTACTCAGAAAAGTAATCTGGTTATAGTAGGTAACTGCTAGTTCCACATTTCTTATCTGAAACTGTGCTTGAATTTACTCTTTTATCATATAGTATTAAAAGAGCAATATAAACATTATGAATGAAAACCCTGCACTACCGACTAATCCTTAGTTCTTGTTTCAAACAATGGATATGACTAGCCAGAGTGGGTCTGTGTATAGTGCAGAATCTGTGTTCATTCGATTTGAGCATGCTGCTTATTATATGAATCCTCTAATGTACTAGCATCACCCAGTGCTGTTACAGGTCTAAGCTGCTTCGTGCTTTACATCAGCAAACACTCGGTGGAGGGGAGGGAGGAACTTCAGAAATATTTCATAAACAATCTGCCCCACAAATACTATGTCTTCCAGAGAAGTCCAGGGTGTTTGCAGGAAGAATTATTCATTGCAATTCAAATCTTCACTTTCTATGATGGTTTTGGTATACAATTTCTTGATTGTTTTTTTTCTCTTGCTAAAAATAATGCTAGTGGATAAAGAAATCTTAGACATACCCAAATAGAATCCTTTATGTAGAGATGTATGTATAATTTTAAGAATAAACCTTCTGTGTTGCAAGGCAAGGTAGTACATGCAAGTAACTCTAGCTCCAAGGAGCCAAAGGAAGGGGGTTTTAGGCTAACTTGAGGTGGAGTGAGATACTGACTTAAAACAACAGTAACAGTAACAGCAAACATATCAAGAAGATGCACTTTCAGAATAGTCTGGGTTCAGTATTTTATATCAAGAAAATGGAATAATCATAAATATAAAACAAAACCTGTTAGTAAAAGTTTTTCTACAATGAAAATTTTCATAGAGTGCATGTATGCTTTTTCCGACTTACATTTGTGTGTGTGTGTGTGTGTGTGTGTGTGTAGCGTGTGCATGTGTAGATGTATGTGTGTGTATTTTATGTGGCTATTTTAACTAGCTGTCCTTAATGACCTTGCTTAAAGAGTGATTCTTCTAAGAAAAATATGTGTCTATGAATGAACTGATGAGACACTAATCACTTCAATCACATGGCTTGATTAGTTTCCTGCGTTTGGTAGTTGCCCGTTCTTTTCTTACAACCTGTGGTCTGATGTAATGATAAAACCAGGTCAAATATATCTTATCTACTTTGAACTGTCATTGAAGTAGTTCTAGATATATTTTCTTCTTTGAGTATTCTTGCATGGTTATTGTCTAAAAGTCAGAGAAATCAAAATGTCGTCAGAGTCTTAGAATAATATTGTTTAAATTCCTTAATTAAATTTTGATTTGCCAAGAAGAGAGAAATACTCAGAAAAGGAAAGAGAGAGTAGAGGGCACGCAATAGTTCTTCTGTTGCTGTGTAAAACTGTGCCCATTTGCTTTGTTTAATCTATTAGAAGCTCTGTAGCCAGAAAGGAGTTCTCAAATTGAGATGTGGAAAGGGATTAAGTTCTGAAGTGATTTGCTGCTCAATTCTGTGTCTTACAACTTGTCTTGTCTCTGTGACTATAACATCTGATAGTATTTACTCAAGGGAGGAAAGGTGTATTGTGACTCATGATTTCAGCCATCATGGCAAGGTAGACATGGCAGTGATTATGGTGGCAGGAATGTGTGCAGATAGCAATTCTATCATGGGGGAGCTGAGAAGCAGAGAGTGACTGGAACTAGGTGCCATCCCTAAGCTTCAGAGGCCCATGCCTGGTGACTCACTTCTACCAGTCAGACCCCATCTCCTAAAGCTCCTATGGCTTTCTAATGCAGGGCCTCAGCTGGAGAACACAATATTAAACCACGTGCATCTGGAGGCCATTTGAGATTCAAACCATAACCCAATGCCTAGTATAGATCTTTGATAGCTTAAAATTGTTAGCTAATTTTTAGGAATGTTCTTACTACTTTTTCGTTTCAAAGCTAAACAAAGGATGTTTTGTTCAAGTAAGTATTGATGGGAAGAATAAAACATTTGCTACTGGGGCATGGATACTTGCGCATGAGCTACAGGCACCATGATCTGTATCAGTATATGAAGACATCGTTGACAGGTGTGGAAAGGTGATTCAGCATGGGGTGAGTGTGTGTTTGTGTGCTCTCGTGTGCACACACATAATCAGAATACATCGCATACTTGATGAAGTTGTCAAAGATCAAACTCAATTAATAAAAATAAATAATTGATTTGTAGATTAAAATAGGTTATATATGAATTTCCAGACTCTGGGTTTATGAATTTTAAGTGAGTATATTTTTTTGCTGTTGTTAATTAAGTCTTATTTTGAGAAAATTTAGTAAGAGCATGAGAGTGTTAGTATATATTGGGAAGGCCTTTCTTATATACTGTGCACAGTTATAAGGTGTGTGTGTGTGTGTGTGTGTGTGTGTGTGTGTGTGTGTGTGTGTGAGAGAGAGAGAGAGAGAGAGGGTAATTCCACTATTGAAAACTGTCTACACATGACTAGTTCTATGTCCATGTAGTGGGAAAAAAAGGACTTCAAAAATATTTAATAAATAAATAATAGTTCCAATTTTTTATTTTGGTATTTTCTATAATACTTGGCTTAAATTTCTATATCGCATATATCAACTTGTATTTTAATGATGTGATTCTTTAAATAATGAATGTGACTACTGACTTTAGGATTTTTAGAATATCACTTATTTTTCTATTTTGAATAATTGCTGATTTGCAAAGTAATCAACACATAGTAGGTTTGGCATAAACACTGGAGTGGAAATGTATGCCTTTCAAAAGAGAATAAGGCACATTTGAAAATGCCATGAACAATAATCCCAAAACAAAAGGAAGAGAGCAATCGGGGAAGAAAAGAGAAGGACAGAGCTTGTGGAAGCTGGATGCAGGGATGGCAGCTGGGGTGTTGCTTTCCTGTCACCTTTGCTTGAGCATTTGATTGCTCAACAATTTGTAAACAAGATCATTCCCTTCACAAAGTATTTCACAGGAGTATAGGAATGCTCTATGAATAAGGAGAAGCAATACCTGAAGCTAATCTTTGTGGGCAAATATGTTTATTTTGATGGATGGAGCTGAGATGCAGAACTGATAGAGGAAAGCTGGATGGTGGCGGCAGCGGGTGGGGTGTTCTCTGTTCCACCAAATCACATATGACGAGAATTGCAACCAGACGGCAGTCTGCGAAGTGAGCCTTAGGAGCTCCTCCGTCTGCTGCCTGCTGTGGATGTCTGGCGCCCAGCAGCGCCAGATTTGGTGTAAGTGGGGCTTCTGTTTAGGAAACTGTGCCAGTTTTTTTTTTTGTTTTCTTGAAAAGTGGATTCTTGCTTTTATTTCTACACTTGTGTATGGGGTTAAAATTTCTTAGAATTACAACTTTGTTTATTACATTGAAAGTACTAGATATTGGATGGTTTTCTATAGGTTTATAGATTTTTATGATCTTATATGTGTACATCTGCTGCTGCATTTGATAGTCATAAAAATAGTTTTCATTCTGCAAGCTTTTACATGTAAGGTTTGCATAATTCCCAATTCATCTGCTTTTTATTTGTACATGTATTTTTGTTGTCAATTTTGATGGTTTCTATAAAATATTTTTTTAGACTGTCCGTCTTTCTTCTTTTTGATTCTTTGAACTTTCATTTAAGAGCGTCGCCTCCCATCAAGCTACTCTTGGTCCTTGACCCTTCCTCCTCCAATGAATTTCTCGTCTTCTAGGAAAAATGAAAAGTGTGAAATCTGCCTTTACACCTTCTGTTGCCTTCTTCAATTCCCTTTGAACACTTCTTTTTATTGCTTTAGGTACAACTCAGGAGCCTGTTTTTCTGGTCTGGTCCATGTGAATCTTAGTCCTAAATCTAGCCTCACACCACCCCCTGTTCTGTGTTGATTCTCTGTTGTTCTGTTTTTCAGAATTCCTTCACAAAGGTGATTTAAACTTATTTTACTACACTGAACAGCTTTATATATAATAAGTGGTTGTCAAAAATAAAGCATGGGTCTGGGACCGTGGTGTAGCCACAGAATACTGGCCCAGTATTCTCGCAGCCCAGTATCACCTAAATAAGTATGCAATATGATGTAACCTATAACACACCTTTATCTTTCCATGCATACTCAATATTCCTGTAAGCTACACAGCTGTCCAAGTGGTCAGTTGAGGAAATGTTCTAGATCCCTATGTTGTGTCTTCTAGTTCTCAAAAGTATCAAACCAGACTAGGATCCACCATTTACTCTCTTCGTTCAGCAGCAGTCCCTAAATTGTTTTCTGGGTTTTCCTTCTACCTGCCTTCCCACCTTTCTAAGTGTAATGATCTGTCCTGTCCCTTTAAGAGACAAGCCCTGCCCACTCCCTCCCCCCCTCCACTGAGGCAGGCAGATCTTCCTTTCTGCTTGCAACCTCAGTCTCTTCCTTTTCCATCTCCCTCTCTCGAAGAGGCAGCTTCTGTCTCTCCTTAGTACTCCCCTTCCTCCCTTCTGTTTCTCTCTCTCTCTGTTTCTCTGTTTCTGTCTCTCTCTCTCTCTCTCTCTCTCTCTCTCTGCCTCTCTGCTCTTCTCCCCTTCTCCCTTTCCCCTCCAAAACCAATAAATAAATATCCAACCTCAGTCTGCATTGTGTGACTATCTATGTCTCTGTCTCTTGCCTGCCACGTGGCTCCCTGCCTGGGACCAGCCATCTTCAGAGACCTTCAGTGTGGTCTCGTGGTGTACCCATCTGTCTGTCTCTCCTCTTGGGACTGGGTGCCCCACAGAGGTCTCTCACCCACCACGCAACTCCCTGCCTGGGACTCGTGGCACAATGCAGCCACTTGGGGATCTGCATCATTTTTATTTTTACTATTACACTAAGCCTTTTCTTCCATGTCTTTTAGTGCCAAACCATATTAGTCACTTCCCTGCCTAAGACCCTCCCGTGGGCTCCAGGGCCTTGTGGTTCAAGCTCAGTCTCACTAGGATGAGGTGCAGAGTTTTGTGACCTGGTAGTCTCTTCTGTGGCCACCTCTTGAAACTCTATACTATATACTTAATATGAATAAATAATTAATAAACTTATAGTTTTAGCTCTGTTTAACATTATGACATTACTGATTTTCCATGAAAATCTACTTTATCTTTAGATTTCTCTTAATCTCTCTGTAGTTTGAATAAGTGTCACTCCTATTATCCCTATCAAAGACCCATGTGTACGGAGGTCTGTCTGCTAATCTGTGGTGCTCTTGGGAAGTGGTAAAATCTTTAAGAAAAGGAGCCCCATGGCAGGATGTCATATCAGTGTGGACATGACTTTGAAGTTGATGATGGGACCATTTTCTTCTTTCTCCTTCCCTGTTATTAATGGGTAAAACAACAATCTCTGCCACCGTGATGTATGTGACATCACAGAACCAAAAGAGTAGGACCAAAACATTGGACTAAATCCCCTAGACAGACTGAACTCTGACTCAAAAGAAACCTCCCTTCTTTTGTGGACATTTTGTCAAAGCAATGGAAAACTGACAGAAACAACGCCTCTTCCTTCAAAGAATGGGCTCCTTGTGACTCTTGAACACCAAGCATTAGGGTCACCACCTTAATGTCTAATTTGATGTTTCTTGTCTGTGTTAATGCAGGCACGGGACATCCTCTGATTACTATTGAACTGTACTATTAGAGTTAGTTTACTGTTTGGAGGGTAGGCACAGAGGACACAGGCTCCATCAAAATGTTGATTGCAGAATACTTAGTCTGTATCAATGAGTAAATTCATCTAAGAAATATTTAATTGTTCTAAAGTATTCTCTGTATTTTACTTCCTTATTAAACCTTGCTATCTTTAAATTATACTCACAGCCTTGAATATTGACTCTGAGAACACTATTAAGTTCACTATCGACTGTACATTTAGATGTGTAAGACACATTGACTCCTAAACTACATGCAGAGTGGACAAAACTCAGTAGCAAACAAAACAGTAATAGTTTAATATTTAGATGCTTGTGGGGTATATCCTCATTTTATTTTAAAAATTCTGTTGGTTTATTGTAGTGTGTGTATGTGTGTGTGTGTGTGTGTGTGTGTGTGTGTGTGTGTATGTGTGTAGGCATGTGTCTGTCACAGCATGCAAGTATGGAAGTCAGAGGACAACTCTTGGGGTCAGTTATTTCTCAACTCCTTCAGGGATCAGGGCTCAAACTCAACTCCATATGTGCATGAGCACCTCACCCTCTGAACCATCTCTCAGGCATCTCTCTGCTTTTAAATAATTCTTAATTAACATGTAATAATTGAAGATATTAGAGATTACACTGATATTTCAACATGTGCTTTTGCATGTACTAATCAGAGCAGGCAATCGTTTCTTTATAATTTCTTCATGTTTGGAATTTTCTAGATCCTTTCTATTTATTATTCATAAATTATATAGTAGCATGAAATAAACCTAGTACAGGAAGACAAATTCCACATGTAATTTCTAACATGTAGATCTGAATATAGAATAATGATTATACAAGTTGGGCTAAGTGAAAGAGATGGAAAATAAAGTCCTACTAAGAATAATAACCAACCACATAGTAACTCAGTCCTGAAAAATAAGAATTTGCCTTTCAGGGTTCCTGGTTCATGAAAGAGTCTGCTAGACATTCTGCAGGACACAGAAGAAAGTGACTGACAAACTGCCAATATTGGTGAAACTGTCTTTGAAAATTCCTGCTTCATGGAAAAATCTGCTGGATACTATGGACCTGTAGGCTGAAGATGGATGCCCCAACAGTACAGAAGAACTTTTGGTGACTCTCCAGGCAGAAAGATGTCTCTGTCAATTCTAGAGTTTTGGACGTTGCTTACAATGCACTTCCAGTTTACTTAGGTAATCCTTCTTGAGTCTTTGATGGAGTTGAAGAATTGATAGTTATACTTTTCCTTAGTTATGATGAAAGATAAAGTAGATACAAATATTGTAACTGTAATTCTTACTAGATACCTGTTATTTTTATGTAATTTTACTACGTTAAAGTTAAAACCTTCCTTTTCATGTAAACATAAAAGGGGAAGTGATATGAGATTCCCCTCTATATGCTGTGAATATCATTGGTTAATAAAGGAACTGCGTTGGGCCTATAGCAAAGCTATAGAGGAACAGAGCTGAGGGCGGGGGAGAGAGCCTAAACAGAATGCAGGGAGAAAGGAGGCGGAGTCAGATAGTAGCCAGGTAGCCCCACCAGAGCTGGACGACAGAAGGTAAGTCACTGCCACGTGGTGATGCACAGATTAATGGAGATGGGTTAAATTAATATGTAAGAGTTAGCCAATAAGAAGCTGGAGCTAATGGGCCAAGCAGTGATGTAAATAATGTGGTTTCTGTGTGATTATTTCAGGGCTGAGCGACTAGGAACCTACAAGCAGCTCTCTCTTCACTAAGGCATAGTCACAGTTCAAAACAAAACCAAAGTTCTACAGTATAAAAGTTCAGTGCTTCAGCCACCACTCTTGGTGTTCTTGGGATCTACAGGAGGTGTTAGAGTATGTAGGCTGGGAAGAACTGAAGATGGATGTGGGTTCCATCTGTATGACTATGGGGAAGCCATCATCATGATGGATGGAGACCTTCCAATGTGCTGCTTTGGGGTCATTCATACTCCTTGATAGGATGGCCCCTCACCCATGCTTTGTAAGCAAGTCCAATATACTCACCAGTTACCCAGGATGAACTAGTTATATTTTTGTTTGTCATTAGGACCTTAGGTGGCAGGGGTAAATGTCCACATCTCCTCTAAAGAAGGAATTTTAGTAAAAGATACACAATAACTCACAATGATTAGCAGAATTACTTAGGTAGTAACCGCTAAGTAGAAATTTCAATTTAATTTAATAAAAATGATTATAAAAATAAAGAAAAAAGTTCAGTGCTTGGTGTCTTGGATCTACTCACAATCATCTGTGCTCCAAAGGACCTTAGACCATTTTTCCAGCTCTGCTATCTGAAGCACACATAGTTTGTCTCCTAGGATTTCCTTAGTAGCACATCCAAAATGCTGGAGTATCTGCTGTAACTGGGCTGCATATTCAACAACAGACTCTCTTGGTCTCTTCTCAAACTCTCACCTGCCACATGGTACCTAAACTCAACTTCTCTCCACGACCCCTTCAATCCTGTGGCTTTGGTTGCAACTGAGGCTGAAATTTCACCAATAGCCTCTCCTGGACTCTCTTCAGGGACCCTAGATGTGCCATGCAATACCAGCCTCAACTGTTCTCTATGACCCTTTCATGTCTTTAAAGCCAACACTGTGACTGCCATATTACCAAGTTCATCTGCCAGCATGAGATGCAGCCATAGCCCCATCTGTATCACAGGGTGTGGGTACTAACCCCAAGGGAATATTCCCTTATTCATGCCCCTCAGTGATGCTGGTCTCTTCTTAATCACTGCTAATTTCTCTGTTCCCACTAACCAGTATCACTTGTCACAGTTAAACAAAGTTTCCACTTCAGTGGTTCTGGTCTCTTGTTAATCAAGGTGGATTCTTCAGTCCCAGTCACATATAGTCCTAATTCAATATATGAGCACTGTATTTGTATCATTTCCACCCCTCCCTTTTCCCCGTCCAACTTCTTCAGTGCTCTTCTACTCCCTTTCAAATTTATGATCTCCTTTTTATTATTATATAACACACATCTATGTATGTGTACACACACACACACACACACACACACACACACACACACACACACACACACAAAACCCTAAATTTATTTAGTGTGCTCACATGTGTTTAGGGCAGGCAACTTGGGAATGGATAACCTGTCAGGGATTCACCCTGAATAAACTGATTCTCACTTTCTTAGCAGCCACTGATAGTACCAGGGTTTTTCTTATGAGTCACCATATCCTGATATGGAGACTTCTTATTAGTTATGAATGCTCAGCCTATGCCTATGCTAGTTTCTGGTTGTCTGATTTCTTTAGCCAGTTTCTCTTTATCTACATTTTGCCCTCAGGGCCTTTTACCTTTTCTTTTTGTAAGTCCTACTTTCCCTCTTTCTTCCTTGTCTGTCTATCTATCTGTCTGGCAGCTGCCTGTCTGGATGTCCTGGGCACCTACTCTTTCCCATTCTCTCCTCTCTTCTTCCTCTTGTCCTTTTTGAGCATAGATTTCTCCTCCTGTTTATTCTCTCTGCCCACCAGTTCTGCCTATCCTTTCTCTGCCTAACTATTGGCCAGTCAGCTTTTTCTTAGACCAGTCAGGTACTTTAGGCAGGCAAGATGAAACAGCAAACATCTTTTCATAATTAAACAAATGAAGCAGAAACAAAAGTAACACACCCTTATATCATTAAACAAACAAATGTAACACAGCAGAAACAAATGTAACATACCTTTATACAATTAAAGTAATATTTCACAGCATGAAAAAGTCACACATTTTTACATAGTTAAATATTACATAGCAATTGATTGCCTGTAACTCTTTGTCTAAAGGTACAGTACAGCCTTGTGAAATGATTGTCATTAATGTTGGCATGTTGACTGGTATGGTAATTATGCATGTCTTATTGAGGCAACCATATTGTTGAGATTTCATAGGCATTGAATCCCCTTTAAAGGTTAATAAGAAGGTGCCAGGCCCTCTCCAGGGTTTAACTGATCAATTTAAATGCAAACTAATTCAGTAGCTGTGTTTTAGAGGGTTATATTATGGAAATTATCAGTAAAAGGTTCTTTTAAAAACTAATAAAGAAGTATTCAAAGTTAAATAATCTAAAGATAACCTTTTGTTTTTTATTTCAGTCCTAAGACAGAAGTTGTTCTAATGAAATTTATAATACAGGAGTCAATATAAATAGAATGTATTTTGATTTAATCTAACAGGTTAGGGTTCTTATTAGCATTTGGCCTGAAAAATAATTGTGGATTTGAAGTGCATTTGCCATTTTGAGTCATGAGAAAACAAAGTTCATTCTTTTGATCAAAAATATGAAAAGAACACATGCATGGAACACTTAACAAAAGCTCAGGTCTTACCTGCTGTATGTGACAGGGGAAACTAGCCCCAGTATGAGGGGAGGGAATTCACAACGAATTTGTTGAACTTTCCAAAATGAAGACAAATCATTTCCAGTTGTGTGTTGCTACTCATAGATATGTTTACATTTATACATATAAATACACATATGTATACATGTCTATACTGTGAGAGCTCTGTTTACTCACAAAGTACAAACACACACACATATATATATACACACACAAACCTATAAACACACACACATACATAAATTGTGAGACTCCTGTTTAGCATGGGATGGATGGCATGGAGTGACAAAGTAAAAACACACACATACACACATATTGTGAGCACCTTGTTTTGCATGAGATAAATGACATGGACCCACCACTGTCATCGTGTTTTCTGTAATGCTCTTTGTAATGCTAATGTGGCATGTATACATGATCCCCAAATACATGTGTATTAAATACTGACCCTTAGGATGATTCTGTGGGGAGGTAGGGAGCTGGGGGCTAGAGAGATGATTCAGTTGTTAAAGAACGTGAATTATTCTTGCAAAGGAACCTAACTTGGTACCCACATGGTAGTACACAACCATCTAAACTTCCAGTTCCAAGGGACTCCATACCCCCTTGTAAACTCCATAGGCATCAGACAAACATGTGGTACACATACACAAATGAAGATAAAGCACTTGTACACATAATATATATATTTTTTAATGGAGACTGGCAAGGCGTTCCATGGTTATTGGAAGCTCGAAAGGGTATTGGATTCCCTGGATTTGTAATTACAGGTGGTTGTGAGCTTCCTGTTATAAGTACTAGAAACCTTAGTTGGGTGTATGAGCAGTATTTACTCTGAGCTATCTCTCAAGGCCCTGTCATTGCTTCTTCATTCATGAAGCTTTGCTCTGCTGTATGCTTCTGCCTCCATATGCCACTCAAGATAAAGATTTAAAGCGCTGGGATCCCTTAATCTTAGAGTAGAGCTTCGAATACTATCAGCCCGGATATGCTTTTCTCCTTAGAAACTGATTGCTTCAGTTGTATCACTGTAGCAAGAGAAAGTGGACACACCACATCCTTCATATACATCCTTTCATTATCTACCTATGCTGTAGTCTTGTCTCTGTTCAGAATGACAAAACTGAGACTTGCTGAGATGCAAAGAACACTGGACCAATATTCAGAAAGGGGTGTAACATTCATAAACCTCAGAGGTCACGCAGATTTGTCTCCTCTATACTTGAAGAAATATACCATTATTAGAGAAGTCCAAGGATGTTCCCAAAGTTATATAGTTATTGGCCAGGTAGGGACAAAGTCTCATTCTTTCTAGACTTTGTTAATGTGAGGCTGATCAATGTTCTTAGCAGGATTTTATTTCCTACTTATTCAGTACTTAAAAGAACTGATAATGATTACATATTTTATAGCCAAGTTTTTATAGTATGTATTAGTTCTATATTTCTATTGGTAGATGTAGCTATACACACAGTATATAGGTATAAAATTAAAATAGATAAATTCTGAAGCCATTCATTTAAAATGGAAAAGAAAAACTTGAGGGGGGTGGGCTGCAAGTCTTTGAACAACATCATTAGTCTCAGGAGAGAGTAAACTCTCTGTGGAATCTATACAATTCCATTAGTAACTTTAAATTTAAGTTGTGACTTTAAATTTATCTGGTAATTTACTGAGTTTTCAGAAAAATCTTAAGGCGTTCAAGAGAAGTGTGTGGTGTTAGAATCTGCTTCCACTGTTTCAGAGAATATAAGGAACTGGAGAAAGAAATCCTTACCTCTCCTTGGAGTGATGAGTCTGTTAACTAATCCTGTCAGGCCGAACATGCTCTCTGAGAGTTTGATCTTTGGCCTTTCACACACAAAAATACTCTTAAGTGCCTGCTGTTTTAACAAATTGCTTTTGATTATGGTATTGAGAAATGAAAGGGTGCCAGCATTTCTTACAACCCCTGTACTAATTAGCATTACTAACGATTATACCACTATTTATAGATGCTCTTTGACAAACCAGAAGGATGAGTAACAGTGTTTCCTACTAGCTGTGTGACCTTGTAGAGTCATTTTCCCCTTTGTTTGCCTTCTTTACGGTAAGCATAATATCATCATCCACTCAATTGGACGCTAGGGGATGTGTGTAGCAAAGTCCCACGTAACTTCATGCTCTAGGTCCCTGCTTCATAACTGAATGTGGGTGGGGGCTGTGAAAAAAAACACTGACAGCAGTTAAAGCTTTCTAAGCACACCACCAAGGGCCAGCAGGATGGTTCAGTGGGCAAAGGTACTTGCTACTAAGCCTGAAGACCTGAATGTGGAGGCAAGGACTAAAATGATGGAGAGAAGAGACTTCTGTAAATTGTTCTGATTGACACACCCAAATATCCTCCCCAATGTATAGACATGCACACACACGCATGTGTACACACACACACACACACACACACACACACACACACACACACACACCAATGACCTCTTGTTGAAATAAAAGCTAAATAGTGAAAATATTGACTCAAAGTCAAATGCAGGATAAATCAGAGGTGTTTCCAGTAGTGTTCAGTGGTGTTGCTTCATCTGATGCCATTGTAGCCTTTGTGCATACATATGCACACTTGTGCATGCTGCTACGGCAAGCCAGAGCTGCATCTGCTGCCTGAAACACCTCATCTAGAAGATTTAGGACCTGTGTACTACTTTCAGTGTTTTTACTGGTACCTGAGGTATTATAGAGCTGAACGTGGCCTTAAATACCTGATCTTTCTTCTTTCACCTCCTTCGTATCGCTGGGATTACAAATGTGTATGAATATGCCCAGCACAGACTGCTTGATTGTCAAACCACAGTTGGAGTATTTTACTTGAGTTTCATAGTATAAAAAAAAATCATTAAGTGCATTTTGGCTTCAGATTAGGATAGAATTTCCAACCATTTCTGGAGTGGTCCTAAACATGTGAAATGGTATTTTCAGCATTGATGTTTATAAGGCCAAAATATGGAAATACTCTAAAAAGTTGATAGAATCAAGTCAAAATGTCATCTTTCTTTAAAAGCAAATACACACATCTTTCCTACTAATGGGCAGGTTTACTTTAATTTTTAATGGTAGTAAAATTGTATGGGAAAATTGCTTTAAAATACTTTTCTTTATGATGTATTATTAGCAAAGGTTTGCTTTATGTACCTATTTGTTATGTGCCTGGAGTCACATAAAAATTCCTGAGCTTTTAAAAGGGGTCAGGAGACAAAAAAGGTTTAGTAAGCTATGCTCTAGGTCTGGGATTGGTGACCTTCTATAAAGGAACAGAATGTAGTATCCTTTTTTTGTGGGTCTCTGTTGTGACTCCTCAACACTTCCATTGTGGTCACAGACAGACCGACAGATGTGACAGTGTTCTGGTACAATATTATATATTATTTATGAACACTGAAATACTTTCGTGTATGTTCACTGTTCAAATACCACAAAACATTTTTCCTTTGCTTTTCCCACTCATGAGCATTTCAAAATGTAAAATCCACTTTTACCTTGAAGGCTGTAAAAAACCATATTGGCTTTGCCCAATGTCCATAGTTTGAAATTTTTTCTTAGGCTGAGGCCTGGCTAGAAACCGTTCCCACATTTGGAGACCTGTAGTCTAACAGTGGTGTTAGGGCTGTACTTACAGGCATGATTGAATTTAGCTCTTTCTTTGCTACAGAGGCCATGCCTTGGCTAATGTGTGAGAGTCCTCACAGTAGGAGGGTTAATCTTTGGACTGTATGCCTGCCTGGGAGTTGGATAGAATGTTTGGTAGTGAATATAGCACACTATGCTCACGTAACTTATAGAGTCGAGTTTATGTGGAGACACTGTCAGCATTCCCGTTTGAAAAAGTAAGTTTTCAATGCTTTGAGGTCTCACGCTTTCTCAGGCATAGCAGACTGACTTTCAGCATGGAGACTCACGCTTTCACTACAAGGAGCTCCTCCTTCCCATCATTTGTTTTCTAGTTATGCTCTGAAGCCATTCTCTTCCTATTAAAGGGAGACTGAAAATGAAAAGCTGATTGAAATACAAAAAGCCAAAGGAAAAAGGGCTCATTTTAATTTTTTTTGCAACTATTGGCCCATAAGTTTATTTTTAAAAAATTTCCAATTTATTTTTTTTGCCTTAGGCTTTAGAACATGACATTGGTTTCATATGATTATTATAGTGGGATGAAGAGAATTCCTTGACAGAGGAGTCTGGGAAATGTTTTACTGACCAAGTGGTTAATATTACTGGTATAACTTTAATTTTTTTAAAGAAAAAGGAATGCACATTTTAATTGTTAGATTATTTGCTGAGAATACACAAGGCACTAGACTTGATCCACAGCACCCACTGGTGTCTGTATTTCCAGGATTCTGGTCATCCTGGCCATCCTTGGCTACATAGTGAGTTCAAGACCAGCCAGGGATAAGAAGGGAAGGGGAGAATGGAGAACAATGAAAGAGGAGGAAGGAGAAGGAAGAAGGAGAGATGGGGAGGGAGAGGAAGAGGAACTAAGGACACAGTAGAATTTCTAATGCACACCCCAACTTTATTTTGATATCTCTATCTCTATCTATCTATCTATCTATCTATCTATCTATCTATCTATCTATCTATCTATCTATCTATCTATCTATCTATCTATCTGTATATATAGTGACAGAGTCTGAGACAAGCTTTGGGGAGTGCTGCCCATTTTAATCTTTCATGAGATCTCTTTCCCACTTTACCACAGACAACAGACTGGTATGTACAATGTAGATTCCTTTTCTAGTGAGTTCTAGTGGGTGATTTGCCCTAAAAATTAAAAGTTACGTTTCACCTACTAGCAGATGTTAACTCTACAAAATACCAAATATTGGATGAAATGAAAACTAAGAAAATCATTTTCTGTGAAGTATTGGAATGTGTATGTGTGTCCCATTCTGTGTCACCCCCAACTGTCTCTCAAATTCATGACATTTTCTTTAATTATTATTATCTACTGTTATACACACACACACACACACACACACACACACACACACAAACTACACACACTCTACTGAGTCTATTTAATGTTACTTGTCTCTACATGTGTGTCTTTGTTACTTCTTTATTGCCATGACAAATTTCCATGACCCAGGCAACTTACAAAAAAATCAAAACATTTACTGGAGCTTAAACTTTGAGAGGGCGAGTCCATGACCATCATAGCGGGGAGCATAGCAGCAGGCAGGTAGGCATAGTGATGGTGCAGTAGCAGTAGCTGAGAGCTTACGTCTCGAGACCATTGCACATACACCCACACACAACACACACACACACACACACACACACACCACAGAGCGCAAGAAAGAAAAAGAAAAAGAAAAAGAGAGAGATAACTAGGAATAGCCCCAGTTTTTGAAACCTTAAAGCCCACCCCCAGTGACACACCTCCTTCAACATAGCCTCACCTCCTAATCCTTCCCAAACAGTTCTACCAACTGGGAACCAAGTCTTTAAACATATGAGCCTATGTGGTCACTCAAATCGTGACATTCCACTCCCTGACCCCTACTGGCTTGTGACCATTCCATAATGAAACATGCTTTTAGCTCAGTGTAAAACATCTTTATAGTCTTTCAGTCTCAGCACCATTTAAATGTCTAAGTTTTCTTTTGAGACCCAAGGCAATTTTCTAATTGTAACCCCTGTAAAAGTCTAAGACTGAGTTCCATACTTCCGACACATGTTGACACAGAATATGCATTACTATTTCAAAAGGGGAGACTGGGGCCATAGTGAGGAAACAGTACACCAAAGCAAGACTCAAACTCACAAGAGAAAACTTCTTGTAACTCTATGTCTGATGTCTTTCTAGCTTTGCTGACACAACACCCCCAACCCTCGCTCCCTTTGGCTGGTTATTCTCCCTGTATGCCGCTTTCCCTGGCAGACATGCCACAGCTATGACACCTCCTACATCTTGGGGTCTACAGTGCAATACAGGCTTTAAACCCTCAGCTTCAGGCAATGGCCACTCAGACCCCCATGCAAGGACCGCCTTGCCACTTGCCTGACTTCAGAGGCCTTTTTGTCAACCAAGGAAGAAGAGTCTAAAATCGCTTCTCGGTATCTTTCATGACTCTAATACCAGAACCACATGACCGATGCTGCCAAGTTAAGCTCCCTGCTTGACCCACTATTTGATTTTTTACAAAACCTTATATTTTTTCTTTTATTTAAAATAGATTTTTATCTCCATACAATATATTCTGGTTATGGTTTCCTCTCCCACCATCTCCTCTGAGATCCTACCTCCCTTCCCATGCAAATTTACAATCTTTTTGTCTCATCTTAGAAAACAAACAGGCATCTGAAGAATAATAGTAAAATAAAGTCAAATAAAATAGGATAAAACAAAAACAACCAAACCAGAACAGGACAAAGCAAACAAATAAACGAACAAACAAACAGAGGGAAAGGAGCCAAGGAAAAAGCACAAGAAACACATATAGATAGAAAGACACATATTTTAGTACTCACAGGGATCCCATAAAAACACAAAACTGGAAGTCATGACTTATATATATATATGCAAGGTGCCTGTAAGGTTGTAACAAACAAACAAAGCCCTGATGGAACATTATAAGACAAAGACCCTCCAGAGATGCTGCTGAGTTCCTTTTGTGTTCTCAGTTCCCTATTTGAATTGCTTTGTCTAAACCTTCCTTCCTTGCCTAACTTTTCCTTGTTCTAAGTCAGCAGCTAGCTGAGCAGGGCCTTGCCCTGTCAGCATCATTCCCTTATTCCCTTTGAATCAGGTTTCTCCTTATCTCTTCCAGCACAAACCTTTGCTCCCACATTAAATTTCCTGATATTTTTTTTTCTCCGACTACACTTTGCATTTCTTTTTGCCCTGCTTGCTCTTTTCCACTGTCGGCCTGTCTAAGAGTGATCACTAATAGCTGTGTGACAGCATCCATGTTAGGCTGTCATGAGATCTCCTCTGACAAGGAAATTAGTCCTTTAGTTTTCATTTTTGCTCCGGGCAAATTTGGGGGACAAGGGCAGAAATCTGTGGCATTTGTTGCTAAAATATCACGAGAATGTTCTCTAGCCCAGTTACCAGTAGTTTTCACTATGAAACTTTTTGAGCTAGACCCCCCTTGTTCCCTTGCTCTCAGTATTGCTGTCTTCTAAACTCCTATGACAAGAGCCCATTAAGACCCATTTATAGTATTCAACTGATTTCCTAATCCAAGGCCCTAAAGTCTTCACATTCCTTCAAGAAAACAGTATGGTCAGGCCTGTCACATCAACAGCCTACTTGGTGGTACCAATTTCTGTTCCAGTTACTTTTCTAGTGCTGGGACAAAATGCCGGTCAAGGCATTATAAAGGAAAACTTTTATTAGGGGCTTACAATTTCAGAGCATAAGACAGTTATGGCATAGAACATGGCAGCAGAAGGGCGGGCATGTTGTTGGGGCAGTAGCTGAGAGCTCACATCTTGAGACAAAAATTTTACAGGACAGAAAAAGAGCTAACTTTGGAAACCTCAAAGCTCGTCCTCCAGTGACAAATCTCCAAGACCGTGCCTCCCAATCCTTACTTGCAACTGGGGGACCAAGAAGCCAAATATATGAACCTATGGGAGCCATTCTGCTTCAAACCACCACAATGTGCTTAGGGCTACCCACTGGGATAGGGTAATTTATCAGGGTTCTCTTCCCTAGAAAATGCTGACTCTCCTTCTCTTGGTAGTTAGGGATTTCCTGTAGCTCCTCCCCTAGGGGTGGAACTTTTAAGAAGTTTATCCTCTTGAGGTTATTGGCATGCCAACTGGTATTACCTTTATGCAGGTCTTATTTAGGCAGCCATATATTTGGGATTTCAAGGGGGCAACATTTCTGTCATGTCTGGCAGAGACTATCTCAGCAGATATCCTGGTCCGCTGGCCCTCCTAATCTTTCCACTACGACTTCCACAAATTTCCCCAAGGCTAAGGGGTTGTGTTGTAGATGTTCCCGCTGGAGCTGGGCACCCACAATCACTCATTCTCAGCATTTTGACAGTTGTGGGTCTCTGCAATGCTCTCCATTTGTTGCAAAAAGGAGCTTCTTTGAGATGGGTGAAAGCCACACTTACCTCTGGACCCAAAAATATATATTTACAAATGCAGTTAGAAATTAGACTGGTTTAGGCAACAGTAGATTATCTTCTTGTTTTAGGGCAATTTTTTTGACATATAACTTAGAAAGTTTAAAAAGTTTATCAGGTTGAAAATATTTTGACTGTGATAAATCTAGCATGATGTATGGGGAACACACACACACACACATTACTTTATGAAATTCTACTAGCATATTAGGTCAAGTTGTGGCACACAGTATTAGAGGCACAAACACTAAGTGGGAGATTGGAGACTGTTTGGGAGTGCGAGGGAGACCACACTGCACAAAAGAGGGAAAAGCGTGTCCACAGAGGAGGCAGCTCTGGCAGTAGGTGGCTTTGCAGCCTCATCCCAAGGATTTCTGGAGGTGCTTTGTTTGTGAAAGTTCTGACATGGACCAAGAAGAGGGAGGTTGGTTCCCTGACACTTCCCATTCTATGGAAGTCTGGTTGCCCCAGTACAGGGTAAAGAAGAGTGAGAAAACACCTCACTAGAAGAGCAGGGCTCAGACAGCCTCTAACTAAGAGGTGTCAGGAGCAGACACATTGCTTCTAAAGGAGTTCTGGGTATCAGGACCCATGAGAATAGGTGATTTCATGATTTTCAAGGGTCCATTGGGAAGAAATGTGTGTACTTCATGGTAAGTGAGTGCGACTTTCAGGATGGTTCACTGAAGTCTTCCATTCATTCTGCTTATTGCGATGTGACTGGTTGCAGGCTTCCAAATCTATACTTCTCTCAATTTAGCATCTTTCACACAGCATTTCTGTCTCTTCTAATTCTTTCTCTCCCTCTCTTTCTATTTATAAGCTTTGAGACAGGACCTTGCCCTATGCTCAGGCTTGTCTTGTGTCCTGCCTTGCCTTTCTGGTGTTACAGGTGAATGCTATTGCTTTTAGATTTTTCTCCTTAATTTTTTACAGTGCTGTGATGAGACATCCAAAACTCTTAGAAATAAATATTCTATTCTTCTATAATCAAAAGCATGAATAAACCTTCAGGTTGTGTAGTATATAGATACAAATACTATTTCTAAGTTTTTGAATTTAGAGAACAATTTCTCTACCCTCTCTTAATGTCTAGATGTAAATGTTTTTCTTTTTAAGACTCTTACAATTTAAGACAAGGCACAAAACATTTATTCTTTTAGACCCTGTCTTAGCTCAAGTTTCTATTGCTACATTGAAACACCACGGCCATAAAGCAAATTGGAGAGGAAAGGGTTTATTTGCCTTATACATTTATTGGTGTCTGTCATCAAACTCAACCAGGGCAGGAGCCTGGAGAGAGGAGCTGATGCGAGGTCATTGGGGAAGTGCTGATTATTGGCTTGCTCCCCATGGCTTGCTCAGCCTGATTCCTTAGAGAATCCAGGACCACCAGCCCAGGGATGGCACCACCTACCATAGGCTGGGACCTCCATCGTTGATCACAAATACCTGACAGCTGGATCTGATGGAAGCATTTTCTCAGTGAACGTTCCTTCTTTTCAGATCGCTCTAGTTGATGTCACGTTGACATAAGACTAGCCAGCCCAGACTTTTTAAGTAGTCCGTAATATGGTAATCATTGATAATATAGAGTAATTTCTTTGGTCACATCAATTTTTATTTTCACCTTTTCTTTAAATTTTAGTCATTTCAGGGAACATTTCTTCAGAGCAATATGAACAGGGTAACAGGTAGAAGGAACAAAACTGCATCGCTGCAAGCCGGGAGATGAAATACTTGCTGTCGATAGGTCAGCAAATCACTGCAGTGTGTAATGTGTATTACATATTCATTTTAGTTTCTCGCAGAAGTTACACACTTTGATAAGTCATGGATTTTAGGGTTGATCACAGAGATATAAACAATGTTAAAGTTAGATGTGTACACTCAATATAATTTTCCACCAATGTCTCCCAATCGTTTTTTTTTATATGATGCTTGCTTCATAAAATCAATTTGGTTTTTTTTTAAAAAAAGGCTATTTCAAAACCTGTTAGTGTGTTTCTGAGGTATTAGGATGACCTGGCGAGTAAGTGATGGTCAAGATATTGGTTTTATTTCATTTCACATCATAGATTTAGAAGGTGCAAATGGGCCATCTAGTGAGGGCTCTCAGTTTTAAGAGTGATATTTTCATTTTATGAAGGAGCACTGTCTATTTGTACATATGTATACTTATTTTTATGAAGTGACACATTTTGCTGATGATATTCAAGTAATCTGCCATCAGTGATTTCCTTGAGACATACAGAAACAGCGTTAAAATGCTGAGGTAAAAAAGAAGGCATCAGAGTTTAATTTGAAAACAAAGCCTCACCTCCCATTTTGTGCTACTTGGCAAGATGGTCCTGCTAGAGATAAGCACATTGCATTTTCCTCCTTCAGAAGCAATATCATATGTACTCACACTTTTACTGGCTTTGGCAACTACAAAAGAAAGTGCAATTTGGAAAGAGAGCATATTGCTGTGGGACAGAGCAGCATTGCATTCACCATTGGAACATGATTGGTGCCTTTATGAGATTACGTACAGCACAATTTTCCTCTCTAAATATCCTCTGCTCCTAAATGGGCTTTTGCTGAGCACGGCTATGTCTGGAAAACTTGGTCTTTGCTAATATTTGCCTCAGGTCACTGAAGAAAAAGGAAACCATCTTACTTTCCGGGAGTTTGTTTTATTGATGGCCCACATTTTCTAACATGGGTTATTTTTACATTGTGGTGTGATGAGGAACCTCCTTCAGACAATGGCCTTTGAGAGGCTGGGTCAGGTTGGGTGTGGCCTTAGGTACCAAAAGGTGAGTGCCTACCCACTCTCTGTGTCTCTGTCTCTGTCTCTGTCTGTCTCTGTCTCTCTCTGTCTCTCTCTCTGTCTCTCTCTCTGTCTCTCTCTCTGTCTCTCTGTCTCTCTCTCTCTCTCTCTCTCTCTCTCTCTCTCTCTCACACACACACACACACACACCATACATGCCTGGATGCTTGATTTGGTTCCCGTTCCCCATTTGTGCCGAAGACTGTGATCTGTGCGTTCTCTTTTAATAAAGAACCTCACATTATACTTAATTCTGAGTTAGTGTGTGATTAATTTATTTGCATTCACCTTCATCTGGTGCCTTGTTATATGCAATTTTCCTATGTTAAAGTTAAAATCTTCCTTTTTATTTAGACAGAAAAGGGGAGGTGATGTGAGAGTCCCCTCTGTATGCTGTACAACGTTAATGAATAAAACTGCTTTGGCTCTACTGACAGGGCACAATAGAGCAAGGCAGGAATTCCAAGGGGATAGAAACAGAAAGAAGGTGGAGTCAGAGAGAAGCCATGTAGCCGCCAGAGGAGAAAGATGCACGTGTGCTGGTACAGGTAACCCACGAGCCTCATGGTAAAATATAAAATAATAAAAATCGATTAATTTAAGATATATGAGCTAGCTAAAAATATGCTTAAGCTATTGGCCAAACAGTATTGCAAA
Organism: Myodes glareolus; assembly: GCF_982192425.1. Lineage (NCBI taxonomy): Eukaryota > Metazoa > Chordata > Mammalia > Rodentia > Cricetidae > Myodes > Myodes glareolus. The sequence goes on from NC_142048.1 coordinate 40,077,264, forward strand.
TAATATAGTTTCTGTGTGATTATTTTGGGTCTGGGCGGCTGGGAACAAACAAGCAGTCTCCACCAACAGTGGTGGGAAGAGATTCTCCAAATTTACATTCACATAGCATAAATGAAAAGTTTTATATATTTATGTAAAATAAAGAAGAAAAATTATAATATTTTGGTAAGGCATAAACCATACCAAACATCTGAAAGTTAATGTAAATGAAGTGAAAAGACAAGAGATTATATTATTAAAAATGTACTTTAAACAGCAACCATGCAAAACTGTAACTGCCTTTGACTTTTGAAGAATACTGATATAGTAAAACGGAAAAAAAAACCAATACAACAGAAATGTTGGTAAGTAGCATTTTGTTGCTTTGTTTTCAAGAGTTTTGACAAACTATCATTAATTCTGCTAGATACTGGGAAAGAAGTGCAAAAGCAGGCTTTGCTCTTCTGGAAAGTGATTTTCTAATAAATATACTCAATTATGCACACATAGGCACATCCACAAACAGACATATAAATATACTTATACATAAATTTATAGGTAGGATTACATTTCTCAAGGATGTAACTGTTGAAGTCTTGGTCCCCAGCTTGGGCATGACAGGAAGGCTCCAGAAGCCTTTAGAATGTAGGGCCAAGTGAGCCCCTTTAGGACATTAGAGAACTGCCTTTGACAGTATCTGTCAGACATTAGTTCTCTTGTGGTTAGGGTTAGTTTTTTTTTCTGGCCACCATGACTGAATGTGGGTTTTTCTCCACATATTTTCATCCTCATGTACAATGCTGCAAGAAGTCCAAAGCAATGAGGCACTATCAGTTGACTACAAAATTGTAAGAAAAATCAACCTTAAAACCTTCTCCTTTATAATCTGATTATCAGAGATATTTTATTACAGTCACAGATGTCTGGTTAATGTAATATGAGATGACTGAGAGTAGTTTTGGAAAAGGAGAACCTAATCCAGTGTCAAAGATCAGCAAATTTTCTGCAGAACCCATCTTTCTGCAAGAAATACCATAAAGCAATTGTTTACAAATACTTGTTTCAATTTACACTTTGGTTGTGGTTTTTGCTTTTTTTAAGTTTTTAAAGACAGGGTTTCTCTGTGTAATAGCCCTAGCTATGGCTCACATCATACTTTTTTTCTTGCCCTGTTTATGAACCTTCATTATTTATACTGACTTCATAAAGATACTATCATTCTTTACCCAATAGTGGAGATACATACACTGTTAAAGATACGGCACCAATGAAACTGGTGTCCTTGCTGGGTTTCTATTGCTATGAGAAAGAACGTGACCAAAAGCAACTTGGAAAGGGGAGAGTTTCTAATATCACTTTGAAGGAGGTAATAGTTCATCTTTAAGAGACATCAGAAGAAGAACTCATGATAGGAATCTGGAGGAAGGAGCTGAAGCTGAAACCATAAAGGAATGCAATGGCTAGCTTGTTCCTCGTGGCTTATTCAGCTTGTTGTTTTATACAATCTAGTTCCACCTACGAAGTGATAGTACCACCTATATTAAGCTGTGCTCTCCAGAATCACTCATTAATCAAGAAAATGCTTCACAGACTTGCCTACAGACCAATCTGACAGATACACTTTCTCAATTGAGACTTCCTCCTCCCAGGAGTCTCTAGCTTGTGTCAGGTTCACACACCAAAAAACTAACCAGGACAATTCACAGGGAATTCTGATAGGAAGAAAACCTAGTAAGGAAATTTAAACAATAAGCAAGTTCAATGTATGATTTATATATGGGGATTATATGGTTGTGGCTTCTTCTAAAGGCAAGGAAAACAGTCAGTGAATGTCTTTCAGAAGCTAAAGTTGAGGGAGAATATTTTTAGCATATCCAGAGGTGACCTCTCTGAGAAAACAACCTCTGAGCAGATTTGTGATGGAGTTTAGAACAGGTTTTCAGTGAATAATGTAGGCAAGAGGCTTCCTAGTATAAGAAAGAGTAAATGACAAGGCCCAGAGGTGGGGACTTGCCTGGAATGTTCTAGAAACAATAAGGAAACCTGGAAACTTGTGGCAGCATGCCTTAGAATGTTCTAGAAACAGTAGGGAAAGCAGGAGCATTGTGGCAGCATGCCTAGAATGTTCTGGAAACAGTAGGGAAAACCAGAGAGTTGAGGAAAAGTAAACAATAGAAAAATGTTGAAGATTTGGCCTAAATTCATTCCTTCTCTGAGTTTCCCCACTTCGCAGACAGAAAAATCATCTTCAGGATGCTCAAGTAAAATCTTTGAGACCCCCACCCCCGGGCCTTTCTCACCTTCACAGTCACAGAGACTCTCCCTGTATTTACCCATCCAGGTCTGCTGCTATAACTTAATATGGAGCCTCCGCTATGGCTTCTGAAACCATCTTCTGTCTTCTGTCTCACTTCCACCCATTTCTCCCAGATAACCTCAGCTTTAAAATATTGAAAATTATTTCTCAAAATATCCCTTACTCAGAGTAGCATCGAGGATTCTTGTCTTGATTTTCAACACGTTAGCTTCATCATCCTTCCTTCCTACGGCTTCATAGTAAGAATTAGATAATATACCACTGCATTTCACGGCTCCGCCAGGAGGGCCAACCAAAGCATTTCCTTACTTACTAATTACACAAGGGCAGCTGAAATCTTATTTAATGCATCCTGTTAGAACAAGATGGAAGAGGGTTATTGTCCAACATGGATAAAATTAGCATCCTAAAATGGGATGGATCTTATAAAATCAAAATTAATAGTATGGTATATTTCTTTACTTCAAACAAAAGCCTCTTGCTCTCTCCCTCTCTTCACTTGTGGATTTTGTCTGCTTATTTAAATGCTTTAGTGGCATAGTTAGTTTGGGGAGTTTGTACAACCTAAGATAGAAAAGAAGAGAAGAGGCAACAGACTTAACACAAAACAGCCTCATATTTCCCCCCACGAGGCAAATGATCTCAGCTGCAACAGCCTTAAACATTTATAGCTGACTAAATATTTTATGAGATGGTACTAGCAAGAGTTGATTCATTTCTTAAGAATGATACCCTGGTCACAGAGTGTCTCTTCAAAAGCAGTACCCATGTCTTTCTGGAATTTCCATCAAACCGTTGAAGAAAGCTCAATGCTTGTTGGTCCCAAACCCCAACTCTGCCATTCACAGTGGTTTTCTGCCTTTTTCTCTCTTGTAACTTTTAAAGAACAAAATAACTGCAAAGAATAAAGCGTCAGCTGAAAAAGGACACACTGTTGTGCACCTGACAGTATGAACATCCAAAGAGGGGCAGTTCTTTTCTCCTGGAAAGCAATGCTCAGTGTTCACATTTAGATCTGATGCCTCCCCAAATGTCACTGTCCCCTTTTCTTACCGCTCCAGACCCACATGAAATTCTAAAATGCTTTTCTTGTATAAGCTCCATCACAATGTTTTAGCACAGAGAGTCATAGGAACACATTATTAATATTTATGAACCCATAGAAGTCAGTAAAAGGCAGGCTCTCAGAAAGGCCACTTTTCTAGACTCCCGCCATCCAAACAGTAATAAAATTAGCTCAGACTAGCTCCATGAAATAACCTGAAAGAAAATAGGTTTAGCTCATGAGAGAGAGGGTATGCCTAAAGTATAAATGATAAAGAAATATCAGGCCATGAAGAATACATTACTCAGAATTAGAAGTAGCATTGCTTTATGAATGGCAATATGAGCAGCTGCCTGTGAACAGGTCAGGCCTGAGAAAAGGCCTGAGCAGAAACGGTTTGCTTGTACCATGAAAAGCATGGCAAATCCCACACTTACTTGGATCTGACTTTGTCTGCCTTGTGTACAAAGTGGGTAAAGACAAGTTCATGGTAATAAGTGTCAGATAAATTGAGAAAATTGTGAAGATAATATTCTTTGTTATGTATAATATAATGCATCTTTCATACAGATACCACATGTACAAATCATACACATAATTATGGGATATGCAAAAGTTCTACATGATAATGCCTCTGATGTGGCCTTTTCGGAGATAATAGGCATTGCAGATATGAATTGTATTGGGGTAGGTGCTTATCTTGTATGACTTCCATATTTATAAAAAGAGAGGGATCTGGACATACAGACAGGTGAACAAGGGAAATGCTGTATGGTGACCGAGGCAGAGATGAACTAATACAGCTATGAGGTTGGGAACACCGGGGATTGATTGACAGTCATGACCAAGAATAAGGGAAGATAATAGGTAAGAGCTTGCTCTAACCTTGAGGTCCATGAACCTGTTAATGCCTTGATTTTAAACTTCAACTTCTAGCTTCCAGAACTGAAGACAAGTCACTGTTAAGGACTGAGTTTGCACCACTGTGTTAGAGCAGGCTAGGAACGTGTTCCTCTCTCTCTATCTCTCTCTTACACACACACACACACACACACACACACACACACACTCAGACACACATACAGACACACAAACACACAGAGAAAGCAGGATAGAGAGAAGGGAGAAAAGGAGAACTAGAATGCTATTATTAGGCCTTGATATAAATAGAATAGATATCTCCATACACCTAATAAAAACTCATATATGCATTGAGAATAAAACATGACATCTATAAATGCCTTAACTTTCAACAAACACAGCAGGACATCATATATGTGTTAAATAATGGTATACTTTCAGCTGCTTAAGTGGCCATATTGCTTTGAAAATGAATTCAGTCATCCAGTTAGAAATGCAGAGTAGAGTGTTTGAGTTCAGAGACTGTACTTTTCTAACTAACTACCTCGTTCAGGCTCCATTTAGTGAGGCCATCCGTTTCTTATAAAAACACTTGAATTTCTCCATGGCTACCATGAAGATGTTGGCAGTACAACTCACTCACCCTCTCTATGCAGGTCCCTGCAACAATCTTCTTGCGGCTTCACTGTCAGAGGACGGCTACCCCCTATGTTCCATGGAGTGCTAATCTAGTAGGGATGCTTGCATATACTGCTGTACAAAATTCTTAAGATCTAAAGCATACGGACATTTTGGCTTAAAACATTAAAGTTCTTTGCTGAATGACTTAGCTTCTAAAGGCTTGTTTGTATGTCAATGTTCCAAAATGAAAGGTCATTGGAACCCTTTTAAACAAGATATTAGGGGTTTTGATTCCTCAGGACAGGCTTTAGGAGAGTATTTTCCTAAAGCATAGAATTCAGCCATCAAAATGATATCTCTTCCTATATCTATATATCTCTGTATAGATACATCTATCTATCTATCTATCTATCTATCTATCTATCTATCTATCTACCTATCTATCTATCTATCTATCTATCTATCTATCTATCTATCTATCTATCTATCTATCTTTCTATCTATCTATATACCTACCTATCCATCCATCCATATATCCATTTATCTAGAGATAGACATATATTCTTCCCATCCAGAATATTCATCATTATGTGTATTTGTGTACGTGGTGTGTGTGTGTGTGTGTGTGTGTGTGTGTGTGTGTGTGTGTTTGCGCTGTGTGATCCCAGGCATAAACTTTACTATTCAGCTACACTTCAGCCTGATCCACCTTATTCTAAAAAGTGGTTTAACTCCAAAAATGCTTAATGAGATTCTTTTAGGTGATTTAACAAAGATAAAGCTACATTTTTATAATACACGGAAGATAATTTCACCCAAGAGAGACATGCTCAGTAGGTCAGCAGTGCCAAGTACTCTGTCCAGGGAGACATTCATTCGTTTGTCTATTCATTAAGAAAATTTATAGAGCTAGTTAGCGACAGGTCCGATTTTCAGTTCTGTGTGCACACTGGCAAAGAGAAGAGCCATGAACAGATCCTGTCGAGAGCCCAGCCAGATGGGAAATTGTGCTATGATATAAACACTGGAACTGAGATGAATAGAATCCCAAGTAGTAACCCAGGAAGGGCCACACAACACTGCAAGGAAAATTGTCATAGAAGTAGAGTTCACACAAAGTGGGAAGGATGAACAGGAGAAACGACTTCAGGAGAATGCATCAAGACAATTTGACTCTCCTATAAACAACTAAACCTGAGATACAAAACAAGTTGTATCTTCAGTGTCAGCTATAATGAATTTGATGGATTTGGGAGACTGCCATTTGGCCCAGTATTATGTAGTATAGTGATAACATGGGAAAGGGAGTAATATATTTGTAAATACACACAAATGACAAGTCTTAGTTACTACCCACCCATTTGATTCATATAGAAGAATAAGACTATGCCAGAACAAGTAGTTGAAAGATCAGTATTATTAATAAGGAGGTTTTCTTACTTAAATTTTTAATTTTTGAGAATTGTGTAAGTGAACACCATATTTACATAATTTCCAATCCTCTTTCTCTGCCCCCTGCAGCTCTTATCATGTCTCCTCTACTCTCTCTCTCAAATTCACAGCCTCTTTTTCTTTGTTATTAATACAGATATATACATATATATACATATGTGTATACATATAAAACCTGCCAAGTCCATTTGTTGTTGCATATATACACATATTCCTAAGGCTGACAACTTGGGACTGGATAAACTTTTCCCAGAAAAGCTAGTTCCTCTAAAGACTGACTCTCCCTTTTCCCGTGGTCATTAATTGTGCTTCATCTAGGACAGTGGTTCTTAACCTGTGGGTCACAACCCCACGGGGGTCATATATTGAATATTGTGCATTTCTGATATTCATGTTATGATTCATAACACTACCAAAATTATAGTTACAAAGCAGCAACAAAATAATTTTATGGCTGAGGGTCACTGTGTCATGAACTGTATTAAAAGGGTCACAGCCTTAGGAAGGTTGAGAATCACTGATCTAGGTATTGGGCCTTGTAAGATTTGCCCCATCTAAACTGGCATGTCAATTGCTTTTGCCACTATGTTGGTCTTGTTTAGATGGCCATATTGTTACTGTTTCATGGGTGTAGTTTCCCTCTCTAGTCCAGAAGACACTTACCACCTAGGAGATATCCTGGTCCTCTGGCTCTTACAATTTTTCTGCCTCCTCTTCTCCTATTTCCTTGAGCCTCAAGAATAGGGTTATGTTTCAGATGTGTCAATAGGGGCTGGGGGCATACAGTCAATTGTTCTCACTATTTTGACTACTTGAGGGTTTCTGTTATAGGCCCATTGACTGCAAAAGAAAGTTTCTTTGATGAAGAGTGTGAGCTACATGTCTGTGTAGTATTGTGATAAGCATTAAACATGCAATTAGAAATTATACTGTCTTGAGACAGTGGCAGTAGCAGGTCCTTCTCAAGAACCTACGACCCACCAGCCATGTGCAGTTGACTAGAATTGCTGTACTGTGCAATCATTTCCTTCCATACAGGAGTCTTAAGTCCAATTAGGTTGCCATTGGTTATTCCCAAGTTTTAAGTACCACCATTGTACCATTGGGGGTACTTACCGGAATAGTCATTGTGATTCACAGACTTTATAGTTGGGTAGGACTAATAATTATTTTTCTTCCTTGAAAGTTTGTATGGGGTAGAGGAGGCTTCCAGGAGAGTTCAAGCTTGATCCGTTCAAATATTGTGTCCAAATATGTGGTGTCTTCAATAATAGGGACTTAACTCCAAATTCTGTGGGACAAGCTAGTAATAGCAATAACCTATATTCGTTTGGACTCTTTTAGATGGTGCTGACCAACAACTTGAAGGGGATTTTCCATGCCTGGCTTTCGGATTTTGGTTATGTATTTTATGATTCTCAGGGGAGGGGAAATCATTATCATCCCCTGCGGCATAGCTTTATTTAATAAATACACATACACATATATATATATATATATATATATTATATATGGATAAACACTTATATATATAAATATATATGGATATTTCATTACGTAAAAGGAAGCTTGACCAATTAACTATTTATTATACTATATTTTAATTCTTGAATTTGGGACTTAGGAGAATGAAGTGCCTGCAAAAGGAATTTCATCAACTTAGTGGAAGAGCTAAATGGGAACTAAGTTTCCCAAAGCCTGTTGAAGTTTTGGCCCAAATGATTAATTTTTTTTCAGAACATGATCATTCAGTAATTACTCTGTTGCAAACACCTACCATTTTAAATATTAAAAATAAAATAATATTTTGGTTGATGCTGATTATGGGTTGAAATAGAAGACATAGGGATTTTGAGGTGTGGAGGGAATTCTTGTTTATAAGGGCAGTGGGAGGACTTCTCTAAGAAGGGAACATCTGGACAGAAGAATGAAGAAAGAAGCAAAGTCACACAAACATCCCAAGAAGGCTGGCTGCAGGCCAAGGAAGCAAGGGACTGAGGCACCTCTGAAATAGGAGGGATGCCTTGAGTACAAAACAAAGGATGCTGCAAAGAATGGTGGGAAATGATATCAGAGGATTAATAAGAGACCAGATGAGGAAAAGCCATGTAGTGAGCCCAGGGACACTACTCAGTGGATAAAGTGTTTGACATGCAAGCCCAAGGACTTCAGTTCAAATCTCCAGAGGAAATAGTATCTCAAGAAGCTCACAGACACCAGCTTACCTCACCTACACACCAACAAAGAATTTTTTTTTCAGACAAGGTGGAAGAGGAATGCTAACAGCTGATATTTCCATCTGATTTCCATTTGTGCACCATGGCACGCATTTGCCTGTGTATACACACAAGCACATACATCTCATGTTTTCTTTTTTAAAAGGGGACAGCATTTAAGGAACAGCAAGCAAAGTTGTCCTTCAGTCACACATGCATGTACACATGTGTGGACATGTACCCTTAACATATACTCACATATATGTATATAAAAATTTATTTTTAGAAAGGTATACAACACAGAGTTAGGCAAAGAGCATCAGGAGGATTGATGCAGCCAAAGATGTTGGATGACAGTGAGTAGAGATTGTAGGAAGTGGGAAAATTCCAGGCATGTGCAGCTAATTGCTTGTTATGGTTTGAATCTGAAATGTCCCTCAGGCTCACAGTTGGAATGGCTATTTCCCAGTATTTTCTGAGACTGTTGAACATTTACGATGTGAGACCTGGCCAGCAGAAGTGTATCACCAAGGATAGACCTTGGGAAGGTATGTCATTATTTGGGGTCCTGGATGGTAATTCTACACATTTCTTTTTTCAGTCATGAACTAAGCTTCTGCTCCAATAGATCCAACCCAAGATGATGGACTGAAACTCATCCGTTAGGTTGTTTATGTTAGGCATCATGGCCACTGCCATATAGACGCGGCTCATGCATTGCTCATGTGTTGGTTGAAATTGCTCAGATTTTGAGAATACTCAGCAGAGATATGAGAGGCATAATATTTTGAGTTGAGAGGTGTTTGGAAGGACAGTTAGAGATAGTTCTTGTAGGATACTAATGGGTTGGAAAGGTTAGAGAGAAATTCATCTATATGCTTGCAAATAAACAGACATATGATTTAATTATAACCACAAGATAGGCTTCAGAAAGCTAAATACACAAAAACAGTCTACAGTGTCAACACATACGACCTTCTTTGGGTGTTTGTCTTTATTCAGTGCCTACAAACACTGTACTGAAGCGGCATTTTGAGATGAAAATATGAAGCTTTTTAACTGTTCATATGCACAATTGATTCTACTGTCGACATACACAGATACAAGTGCACATGACTTCAAATCCCAATTCCTTGAAGCCAGAGATTTTTTTGCTATAGAGGTAAATCTCTAATTTAAGTTTCAATGAGTATAGTAAGTTTTGACTGTAAGGTGCTAAGTATGCCTCTTATCCAAATATACTCTTCTTAGGCTCCAAGCCTACAAACATACACTTTGCCGTAAACCTCTTTAAACTTAGACAGCTTAAGCTCAACAGTAAGCAGTGAGCTGTTGGGAGGCAGAAGTGGACTGGGTACAGAGTTCAAAGTATGTTGTCACAGTTATGTCTTCTTATACCACTCTGAATCCTTTGATATTAAACAGAAAATTCACTATCTAGACTTTCCACATAAACTGGATCAGCCCACCATCTCCAGCAGGCCATTGCCACGTTGTTCAAGAAGCATTTGACTTCAGTCCAGGTGTCCAGCATTGCACACATATGTGAAGGAGCTCCTCAAGGCTCTGTCAGCATTGCAGGTGACAATCAACCAGTGCATCCTAAGACAGCGACAGGGCAGTGGCCTTACGGAAGGAACACAATGCAAATCTGTGGAAACCAAAGGGGACAGAGGTTACTAATGAGGACAAGGAATGAAATGGTTGGGACATTTCTCAGACAGAAGTTTTCTCTTTTCTACAAGTTCAGTGCTGGCCCAGCATCTAAAAATGAACACATTTGCTAATATCTGGGAGCAAAATGAGAATGAGCAAATACCTGAGGGAACATCTGGAAAAAACTAAGAAAACAAAACATTTTTGATATCTAATCATTCACTGCCAGTAGGTGTTGAAGTTTAAAATTGAAGATGGATCTCCTGGTTTCTAAAGTTTAATGCAGGTAAAAAGCATAGATTTAAAAAAAAAAAACAAAAACCAAATAACATCTATTTTCTATTCTGATTCTCAAATTCTTTAGAATTTAAGCATTTCCTATTTGTGGATCATACATATTTTTTTTAAATTAAAAGGAATTATACTAATTGTCGTTATTCTCTATCTAATGGCCAGGAAAGGGGAAGTCACTGACTACCATTGCCAAATACAATCTGTGTTCTTTTTAAAATGGTGATGAGCTGAACACATGACTCGGTGGGAATGAGGAAAGGTTTGAGTGAGTAGACTTGTTAGAATCTCATTATCAAGGAAATTCTCAAAGGTCACCCAGGTCATGACCCAAGCCTTTATCTATTTAGAGGAGAAGCCACATTTTCACATTTTTTTTAAACTGTAGGATGACAGTGAGGCTGGGGGCTCAAACTGATTCCTTCTTAGAAATGGGGCACGATAGTTAAGTGTGTCTTAATGTGCCAGGCCAGTTCTCACCCCATCCTCCCACTCTTAACCTGGCCAGAGAGAATAATCTTTGCGTTCCTGTTGAGGTGAGTAGGGAAAGACACAGGCAGGAGGCTCATTTTTCAAAACCTTGCCCCGAGTCAGGGCTCATGTGGCATTCAAATTCCCATCTTTAGAGCTACATCTAGCTCCCTCGTCAGAACTGCAGTATTGGAGGAGGGCAAGCTGGCTGCAAGGTGCGCCTTTTTAGGATGCTTCAGTTGCAGGAGGAAGTATGGTTTTATATCTGCGGAGGGCTGGATTTCGTAAGGATCTGTACAGAGTTTAAAGATGTGAATTAAAAACAGAGGTAACTTGAGCGCGGCTCTTTGTTCATTGACTTCTAGAATTGGGGTTTGGGATTTCTGGGAAAAAAAACATAGGCAAATGAGCATCACTGGCTTCAATTTGAAGTGTTAAGAGGGCCCTTCTTTGACTCAGTGAGGAATCTCTTCAGATATGTACAATCTTTGCCTTCTGATTTTGGATATACTTGTAGCTCTGCAAACTTTGAATCATATAGACAAGTTATCTTCTTAGAATACCTCCCCAAGCTTAAAATAGAGTGGCATGAGGGGAGTGATGGGTTAGGTGTCTACAAAAATAAAACATTTGGCCAAAGGAGAATGGAAGACCTGCATTCACTGGCCCATGGCAGGAATGCTCTTCAGTAGAACGAGATGTTACCACTCTTTTGGGTGCTACTTCCTGTACTTTTCTAAAGCACAACAATATTCTGTTGTATGACTGTCCCAAGTGAGGGTTGAAGGAGCGGCTATGTGTACTGGTTGGATATCCCCTTCTGAAGTCAGACAGAAGGATTTTGAATTTTGATAATTTTCGACTCCTAAAATACTCGCATCTACATAATTAGACAGCTTGGAGATAGGATGGAATACCAAACATGGAATGCACTTATGTTTCATATATGTACTTTTCCACACAGTGTGTAGGCAATTTTATATAATATTTTCAGTGATTTTTGTGCATGAAACAAACTTCATTAAATGGATTTTTCCACTCATAGAATCATGTCAGTGCTCAAGAAATATTTGGTTTTAGAACATTTTTGAGTTCAGTGTTTTCGATTAGGAATGCTCAAGTTGTGGTATGCTTAGAAAGTGGAAAGATCCATATAATTGTTATTATTTTTAATCACAACAAGCTTAAGTACCTAGTGTGTTTGCTTTTGAATGTAATTATATTATCCTAGTTTGGTGAGACTAATTATCATAGTCATAACCAAGCTATAAATGCATATTATATGCATACAGAAATACACATACACATGTATACTATGTGTACATATATATGAGCCTACATATATATTTTTACATATATGTATGCTTTTCTAGTGTGACTTTCTAGGAAAATTATTTTTGCAAAATATGTAATATTTTCTTATATGTGAGTTATGGTAATTGTGGGGTAATTTTAGAAACTTTGGAAAATCTTGCTTTAAAACTTTCGCAGATACTTTTATACCAAGGATACTAAGACTATAGTTTTTTTTATTTCCCAGAGTAATGAAACTGTTGGCAAAAGTGCCAGGGATTATTCTTTCTATGACTTGAAAAGCTCAAGCTCTTGTAGGAACGCTGTAGCTTTGTAAACTTTGGCTTCCTTTGGAAAAGGCTTCATTTTGAAGCTGAGAAAGTGAAGGTGACCACTGCCCTGTCCATAGCGCTCAACTCTTACAGGCTTACCACGTGAGTGTGCAAATTGCAGGGTTACATCACATTTGAGGCCCAGTCAGTTTCTGCCAAGATTCCTTTGAGCTACCATCATTTTTTTCTTTGCTAGGCAGACCTGCCTCTGGACGCAAACCTGGCACTTGGAGTGATGTATTCGGGTGACTGAATACTGCCTGCTGATGCTGGGAGCTTCTGCTCAGAGCTCCATCCGAGGCAGTTCTCTTCTGCTCACTCATTCTTGTTCTGTGATTAATGAATAGATGCACTTTTTGGAGTCTAAAACCTGTCAGGAGAAGAAACAATAGACTGTCTTTATGAAACATTGTATTAATTGCTTTCCTAAACATTTTGTAAGAATTATTTCTTCTTTGTAGTGATGTAGGTGGGTCTTCTATCTATCTGTTGCTTTCATTGGTTAATTAATAAAGAAACTGCTTGGCCTGATAGGTCAGAACATAGGTAGGTGGAGCAGACAGAACAGAATGATGGGAAGAAGGGAAGTGAAGAAGACACCATGCAGCCAGCCACCAGGTCAGACATGCTGAATCTTTCCCGGTAAGCCACGAGCTTATAGTGAGACACAGATTATTAGAAATGGGTTAAATCAATATGTGAGAGTTAGCCAATAAGAGGATGGAGGCAATGGGCCAGGCAGTGTTTAAAAGAACACAGTTTCTGTGTAATTATTTCGAGTAAAGCTAGCTGGGCAGGCGACAGGAAGCGGCCTGCTGCTCCTTCTACATTTTAGTTTCCCTGGTCACAATTTCTTTATATTTTACCTTCCCTCACTTCCCTTTTTTAGCATACTGGCTAACAGTGGAAATTATCCCTTGTGCTCACCCAATCAGACAGTATGATGTTTATTTTCATCTGCCTGGCTTTCTATCTATCTATCTATCTATCTATCTATCTATCTATCTATCTATCTATCTATCTATCTATCTATCTATGTCCAGAGGAATATATAGTCCTTTGGACTTTATATTCATCTGAGTAGACATATAGATATGATTTTCTTGGGGGAGGTGGTCACTGGACATGACTTAGGTGACAATTGAGAGTAAGCAACTACATTATGAGGTTCTAAGCATCTGCTTGCTCCAACATTTCCCTATCCTGTCCAAGCCATGAGTTCAACCAATCACCATTTTGAAAAGAGCACAGATTGTATTTGGCAATGGTAGTTTGTGTCATCTCCTTTCTTGGTCATTACAGGAAATATTTTCCTCAGCATTTCCCTTGTAACACAAAAGATAAATAGGACTAAAACAAAATACTAAGCTGGTCTACCTTTGTTGATTGTGTAGACTTTGAAATCAAGCTAGCTTCCTGATTCTGTGATATAAAGACTTTAGCAAATGGGCTTTGGAAATTTTAAAATTTCAATAACATAGAAACCTACAAGAGTTGATTTTCTGAAAGTTAAAAATTACACTTAACATTTAAGACGCACCTGACTTGATTAATTTTTAGTGAATTAAATTAAAATTATTTTTAAAAGAACTGAAATTAAAAGTTTTTTTGCAAGGCTTGGGGGATTAGAAGAGGTAGCCAGGTCTCTTCCCCAGCCACAGAGAAGGCCTATACAAGTACATTTGATCTAAGGAAAGCTGATGACTTCAACTGTTCAGCATGCTGAAAGGCAGATGCAAGAAGATGGTGGCACAGACCTTTAGTGCAGGAGACTAAATTGTAGGCGCAGTTACGAAGCTGCCCAGACTGCTCTATTGAACACATATAGGTTAAGGTGACCCAAGAACTGAGAGGAATCATCTCCATATTTCTTGCACTGAGATTGGCATTGGAGAAGAGATCTCTTGATCCAAAAAATGTGAGATTTTTTTCCCCTGATGGAAACACTGTAATTTGAACATTGGAGATTGAATTGAGTCCAGTCAGGGTTGGAAGCCTGGCTCTGTAGTTTGCTAGATCTGCTGGGGAATTTATCTCACAGAGTTCCATTTCTTTAGTTTAGAGTGAAATTCTCTCAGGAGGACCACCTCTCATGGTGGAACATGCAGACACACACACACACACACACACACACACACACACACACACACTATATATATATATAATGATCTTATTAAAGGACAAATGCACAGAAGTCAAACAAAGGGAGAGATACGTCATTGGCAAATGTCTACCAACTGATTTAGCATTATGAGATTATAGCAGCAGAGGGCAGAGCTTTAGAGCTATACCAAGACTGGCTCTTGGAAGTGGTTTCAGTTCTGTGTCTCCTGTGCTTGGATAAATCAGCATGAACTTGGTTGAATCCAAGGGATGTTCCTCCACGAAATAAACCTTATAAGTTGGCATCGAATGTAGGAGGGAAAATAGAGATGCATATTTAGAGTTGGGGAGTACAAAATCTGCCCCAGGATAATGTTGAAATGCGTGACCACCAACTAGAAGAATGAATTTGTGCAAACTTTCACGGGAAAGCGCCGAGACGGCTAATACCTCCACATTACTGCTTTGGAGATTTAAGTGTTTGCTTTTACTGAGAGTTCTTGAGCAATCCAATTTTCATAGCTGAATTTATTAAAAATGAACAAATGGGGTAGAATTTGCTCACCAGAAAAACAGTTCAAAATCAGAATAACCCTTCCTGGAATATGAGGTTTTGTTTGTTACATTTGAGGCACAGTGCTGGATTCTGTCAGTAATGTAGAAGTAGCTAGAATGAGGTCCTGTCTCTGCCTTTCAAAGAAATATCACATTTCAGGCATTCCCTTGTTTTACAAGGAGGCTGATGCCAGGAGAGAAGTTATAGAAGAGAACCAAGTTACTTCTGGGTTTATTTTCAGTGTGAACAATTTTTTTTTCATATACTTAGGGTTTCCTATAGTGATCTAGATATGAACACAGGTACTATTTTCCAGTTGCTTAATGAATTCAAGCATTAACGTCTTACTTTGTCAACCAATAGCATCGAAGGCTATGTGGTCTGTGTGATGCATAGGCAAATGTTCTTCTTGACTCCATTGATTTTGCTCTCTCTGCTGTTTAGGTGTTTCTGCTAGATACATAGTAGACACTGGTACTTGTAGACCTTCTATCCACCTTTTAGCATCTTAGTCATGCTAGCTGGTCTTCTTAGGCTTCTCTGTCTCTCAAGCTGTACAACAGATTCAAAGAACCTCCTTTGAATACTTTCTAATTTTGAGGTGAGTGTGGGACTGTAACACATGTAACCTTAAATGAAGTTTTCTCAGTTGTTATAGGAGGAGGGCCCGCTTGTTCTTCGTGGCCTCCCCAGCTAGCTTAGTCCAGAAATAACCACACAGAAACTGTATTAATTAAATCACTACTTGGCCCATTAGCTCGAACTTCTTATTGACTAACTTTTACATCTTAGTTTAACCCATTTCTATTAATCTGTGTATTGGCACATGGCAGTGGCTTACCAGCTAACTTTTGGCAGCGTGTCTTACTCTGGTGGCAGATCCACAGTATCTCTCTGACTCTGCCTTTCTCCCAATATTCAGTTTGGTTTTCCCTGCCCACCTAAGTTCTGCCCTATCAACAAGCCAAGGCAGTTTCTTTATTCATTAACCAAGAAAAACAACACACAGACAGAAGGACCTCCTACACCAAGTTGTCAAATAGCAATGTATTGATGGCACCTCAGTGTGTTTAGACCCTTGTCTTTAGCATCTTCTTAGTCTGGGGTCTGAATGCTTTTCTTGGGGATAATGAAGGACAGTGCATCTTGTTGAACCTACTGCTTTGGCATTAAATTCTGTGCCTGCAGCTCTTTGAAAAGTTAACTTTAATTCTGTTCCTGCTGTTCTTTGAACAGCCTTGCAAAACATGCAATTCTTCTTTCAAATTCAAATACCAAGGTGAGAAATTAGCTTTCCTGCTATTCTGGTTTATTTTCTGTCAACAATCTTCCCATATCAAAAAGATTGGTCTCAAAATTTGTCATAGAAATGAATAAAGTTATCAAAGAATAAGAATGAAATTGGACTAAGGATACCATCCAAACTTCATTTATGATGATAACAAATATGGTACTCAGTATCCTCCAGAAAATAGTCATACATGGGGAAATTGAGGCACAGAGGAGTTAAATATCTTGCTCATGTCGCATAGTAAGAGATGAGAGCAGCATTTGAATCCATGCAATATCTATTTAGACTGTGTCTCGTACTGCCTCCCCAAGGCCACTCTTCTTGCCTTGTTCTCAATTTGGAATGCATGCAATACTAAAAGCAAACACAGACTTTGTACTTTTTTAACTCATAATTTTGCAGCTTATTTAAATCAGTGATAATTTTAGGATAAGGCCTAGTTACTAGAAGCAGAAATTTATGTGTAAAGAAACAGAGTAAGGGCCAATATTATAGAATAGGTGAAATAGCTTTGGAATCTATTAACCTTCCTTTCTCTCATTAGGTGCTTCCTCTTTCAGTGTGTGTGTGTGTGTGTGTGTGTGTGTGTGTGTGTGTGTGTGTGTTGGTGAAGGTCCATATTCAGTGCTTCTAGCCTGTTCAGTCCCTGAGATTGGCTATGTACACTCCTTTTTACATACACAGAAGGAAGCTTACCTTACCCACAATTCCTCTTCCCAAAAGATTTTCTACGTAAGACTGAAATGCAAAATAAAAAAAATGAAAAAAAAATATCTTTTGCACAAAGATATTAATTGCAATTTCCCCCAAAGGTAAAAATTAAATTGAATGTTGACCATTAAAATAAAATTTTTGAAAATGTTGATAAATGTTCATGATGCATTATACAACCATTAACCTATTTATTAGGACTTTAACGAAGAAGAAAATGCTGTTTAAATGTTAAGGGAAACATTGAAAGTAGAGGAGTACTATGCTGTCTATTCAAGAAAAATAGAAGTATATAAAATATATAAAAGGCTGGGATATAAAAGACTGGTAGCCCCAAGTATTGCCACAATGCTCATTCATAGTTTACTGTCTTCAAATGGGATGTGTTCTAACACAGAAAAGTTACAAAACACATTCATAGTAAATTGCCTAATGTCTCCTTAATTCACATACTTGTATTATCTTTTCAAAAATGAATAGTTGCCAGTTTCTAATTTTAATTAATAGGATTCCCATCCAGTACAGTAAAGTGAAGAGTTGGGGAAAAATACATATATACACATATAAAATAGAACAATCACTTTCTATATTTTATTATATGTTTATGATCTATATATGTGCTTCACTTTTATAACTAGGAAAATTGAAATAGAACATATACAATTTAAAAATCTAAAGACAGACTAGTAAGGTTTTCTTTTCTACATACCCTCTATCTTTTTGTAACTGAACTATTATGTTTTGTTTTGCTTTATAATGTTTTATAACTTTTGCTTTATCTTTCCTTGTTTTAAAACACTCCCCACAGTGTTTTGATGCAGCATCTATGCTGTTAGTATAAGGGGAAGAGTTATAGGTCTGGAATACACAGAAGGCAATGTGTACGTCTACATCCATCATAGATGGTAGAATTATAAATGGACTCTTTATATCTGTTAAATTCTGTGTTTGCAAATGAGGACATTCTTGTAGCTTTTTGCCACAATGTTTACTCATCAGTTTCCTACTCCTCTTCCTCTCCCCTCTTCCTCTATCTCCTTATTCTCTCACTTCTCCTCCTCTTCTGCCTCCTCCTCTACCTCTTCCCTTCTCTTCTTCCTCCTCCTTTCTCCGTCCTTCTCCTCCTCTACTTCCTCCTCCTTTCTCCCTCCTTCTCCTCCTCTACTTCCTCCTCCTTTCTCCCTCCTTCTCCCCTCTCTTCTTTAACCTTCTTCCCCACTCCCCCCCACCCTCCTCTTCTTTTTCACCCATCAAGGAGCCATCTGAAATCCTTGCTTGTACAGGATACGTGAAGAGCACACAGTTGAGTGTTCAGTTGGATGTTCCTGGTCATATTTGGCTTTTACCCTTGTGTCACCGCTAGCATTTGTTTTCTCTGAAAAAGGATTTGAAAAGAAGCCTGGGCACCTTTATTCTAAATATAGGCTCCTAGGGAATGAAATTCTATTAAAAATGAACTGATAACAGGAGAGAAAAATCATAATTAGTCAAATTGAAGAACCACATTCTTAATTCATTTCCCAATGTCTCCTGGATAAGCCTCCTATGTAACTTGCTCCCATAGGGGTTCTGCTGGCAGAGAACAGTCCATGGGAAGAATAAAAGACGGTGCCCCAATGGGTCATCATTAATACTTTCATATCGAAGGGAATTATGTATGCATTTTGTTTTTTAACAATACAAACACACAAAGAGGAAGCTGTCTGTTTCATAGTTTTCCATAATTTTCCACCCTGGATGGTGATATGTGAAAGAAAGGTGAACCAAATAATTAGAAAACAATTTCTAAAACTCAAATATACTGAACAGTTGAGTCAATAACTATAATGTCCTAAGAGCCTCATAGCTTCAATGCTGCTATCATCTACAAGTAACTCAAGATTATTTTTTCCCATTAATAATATATGCATGTATAGTTAAAGTTTTACTATGATAATTCATGGTGGCTAGTTACATTTCTATATTAAAACAAATGCTGGCTTATCAAAAGAGCACTGCCTAATATAAAGGTCTTCTATCATCATTCAGAAATACTTGGCTGATAAAGGGATTCTACTTTTCCCAACATTCTCCTAGTGCAAGAAGCAGTTCTTTTCCTCTGCCTCTATTCCTCCACTACTTACATAACTTGACAGTATTTGTTGGAATATATGAATCTCGGGTCATTGGGAAGTATATGCTCTATGAGAAACTGATGTAATAACTTGGAAGTTGTACACATTGAAATATTATGGCCTCTCTACTGCTAATCAAATGCTTTTACTTTGGAGATGAAAGAAAGGGTTGCTCTTCTACAATTTCTATTCCCCAAGTACATTTTATAGCAGTTCTTGGCCCTGCATAGTCAGACAGGAGTCAGAGCATTTAAGAAAGGTTAATGGTATTTGTTGACTACATACTCTATATAAGACACTTTATAAACTAGTGTAATCCTTTTCACAGCTCTGAGTCATTTGGTTCTCTCTGTATGCTACATTTTAAAAGTTGAAATTCATAAAATCTTATGTCAAGTTAATTAGTTCCCAACTCTAAGGGCAGAAGAATACTCTGAGTAAAAGAAGTTATAATTGAAGAAATGGCCCCTAGGCTACTGTTCAGAAGTTGGATGGGCAACCTGTCTGAGAAGGGGAGCAGTGATCTCGAAATGGAAAACAGCATTTGTCAAGGATTTGCAGTAGGAAGGATCTTAGAAATGAGACCTGGCTGGAGGGCAGACAGTGGGGTAGCACCATGGAGACACACTAGAACTTTTGCTACAGGTAGGGGCTCAACCTAGCAGGGCTCAACTGGCCTGTTGAATTGTACTATTTGTATACATGGCTAAAATTATAGTATGGAGAAGAGATTGACATAGTGTTAGTTCAATAATCTACAATGATGATAAGGTAGAGGTGTTGGTAGTAGAGCTGGAGACATGCAGACAGCAAGGGAATATGGGTAGAATTCATTGAATTTCTTGATATGAAGGGGTATGAGGCTAGAAAGATATGAAAAGTTACACAGATATGTATGACATAAAATAGATGGTTCTATCATTTTGGAGATGAGAAGCACCTAGAGAAAAAGCCAGGTTTTACAAACTTAAATGTTGGTTAATTAAAAACATTAATGTGTGGATCATATAGTTGGTTTGGACATACACTTAGCACTCCTGTGATAGTTGATAAAAGGAATGTTAAAAAGGCAATTAGGATTATGATTCTGAAATTTAGAAGTGAAGTCTAGATTCGAGGATTGGCATGAATCAGATCACCAAGTAAAGAACCACAGCTTTTGGTACTGTGCAGGGGAAGGGACCTGTCTTGGAGGATCACTTATTATTTTATTATTATATTACTTTTCTCCTCTCGCCTTCTAGGAGGAAAATAATATGACTACTTCCAGGGGAGAAAGGAAGTGGGTGTTTCAAACAAAGAAGGGTATGCAGTGTCAAATATTCTGGGAGAATAACTAAGGAAGAAGACAGCTGGGTATTGGTAATAAGGAAGATGTGGCTGATGCCATCTGACTCAATCCAGAGAGCTGACGGGGACAGGATCAAGATGGCAAAGGGGTTGACATGAAATAAGAACGTATAGAGGTCTGTTTATCTGTTCAGGATAGTGATTAGAACAAGAAGTGGAGTAATAACGGTGGTGTGCTAGGTAGTTTTGTGTTGCTATTAGGATACTACTAGGAAGTATCAATGAATTGAACAAACTACTAAAAGCTTATTTTGACTTACAATTTTGGAGCTCCTGTTTCAAGATCAGGAAGACTCAATGCCTCTGGTTGGGGAGAAGGATGTGAATGGTAGGGAGCACATAGGGTGGAAAACTCGCTAAATCCTGGTAATGAATCCAAAAATCTATTCAGGAGAAAATACCTAATGATTTAAGCCCTTTGTACTAGACCCCACCTCCTAAAGGTCTACAGTATCTCCCAATAATGTCATCCTGGAAACCAAGGTTTTAACACATGAACCTTTGGGAGTCAGCCACAACCATACTATAACAGAAGAAAATGATGTTCCGCGTGAAGAAGAGAAAAAAGTCTATGTTGAGGCAGAATGCTTGGGATGACTGAGGAAGAATGGAGGGGATGGAAGGCTCCATAGAGAAGAGGATTAGATTTGACATCTTACTCTAAATTTGATGAAAGTGAATTGAAAACTCAGCAGAGGAAAAAGAGACGTTCCCTGCTTTATATTGACAATATCAGACTGTTTCCAGAAGGCAGTCTTAAGGCAGGGGAGGGGCGTAGAAAGACTGGCAAATGGGACCAATTAGGATTTCGTTCATGCTATAGTTGGCCAATATTAAACATCTGTTAAATGCCAGACATCTGTAATCCAGTCTAGAGGAATTGTCATTTGGATTTGGACAAGGGGATTGTGGTCCATCTTGAGATGTGTTTTGGAGGTAGAGCTGATGCATTTCCCAAAGGAGTAGATGTAGGTATGAAAGGAAGAGATGAATTAAGGGTGGCTTGAGGTTTTGACTTTTTCAATAATAGGGTGGGACTGAAACTTGGACCCCTAGAGAATCCCAAAGAAGGGGAGCAGCAATAAGAATGTTCTTCTAAACTCCACGAGCAAATGGCAATTTCTCAATTATGTCCTCATTGAAATTTCCCAAGCTGGCCATCATATTAGTGACTGACCTGAAGATCTTTACAATTCCTATCAGTTTAAGCAAACCAGGATTCTATGAATTACTAGCTGGCTATAATGCTTCAGTAAGTTTTTATTTTGTTAGTGGTATGTTCTATCTTTTTACTCACGCGCTTGTGTGTGTGTATTTGTGTGTGTATGTGTGTGTGTGTGTGTGTGTGTGTGTGTGTGTATGTGTTTAGGTATGAACATGCCATGATATGTGTTTGTAAACATCAGATAACAACCTCGGTTACCAATCATTCTTTTATAATATGTGAAGTAGGATCTCTGTTGTTTACCACTGAGTAGATCTCTATTTTCTAATGGTTTGGTAGGAGTATTGAAATGTGCTGTTAGGCCAGGATTTACATGAATTCTGGAGACATGAACTCAGATCCCTTGCATTCATTCCCAAGGCAAGCACTATGTCAGATGACCATTTCTCTAAGCCCTGATATTTTTGTTGTATAAGCAAGCTACTTTCAATTGCACATTTAGCCAACTTTGTAAGTAGTCTTGTTTTCCAGGTGCCAAATGACATTCATCACATCTGAAAGACAATAGCAAAAATTAGGGCTAAGGGTGTAGCTCAATATTGCAGAGCAGTTGTCCTGTGTGTGGAGGGCCCTGGATTCTGGTTCCTGCAATGCAGAAGTAAATAAACACATGAGCAGAAGTCATCTTCCATTGTAAAATCAGTCACTGTAAAAAGCCTTCCCAGGGGAGATAAAACTATACCACCAATTATCTCCCCTAACATGTACTCAGCTATTTTGAAATTAAATCTCAGGTCCCTATTGTACGGTCTTAGAAAGTTAAACACAGACTTGAAGAACTGTCTAGAGAAAAGCCCAGGGATTTTTGAGATTTAATTACTTCCTCTAAAAAGTAAACTTAGGTCAATTAAGGAGCTGTAATTTGTCTTCTATTATTAAATCAACTGAATCATGCAATAAAATATCAGTGGAAACTCTGGTACTTATTTGGACCAGCATCACTGCTCTAATTATTGAATTGATAGGGCCGACTATCCAAAGAGTCACATTTCCAAGAGGCAAAACAGGGAGAAAACGTCTCAACTATATTATATTTCTTTCTCTGTATATAACATATCAAAAATGTAGTGAAGGAAAGAAAAACGAAAAGTGCTTTATTTCAGTTTCCTGTGAGGGTTTTTCTTTGTCCCTTTATCCACTCTATTGGAATGTCCCATTGTTCAGTTATTATAGTGATAGCAGATCTCATAGTCAGTACATAGGGTATCTCTGGGAGACCGGACATGACTAGTTATGAGCATTGGGTAGTGTTTGTTCCAAGAGTCTGTTGAACTGAACTGTGTATTTACATATTTTGTATCTGACAAATAAAGATGCTTAACTCATATTATAAACATCTGCCTTCTCGCAGTATAGGGACAGCGCTCCTACTGAGAAGATGCTCCCTGTAAGCATCTCATAATTTCTTCGAGCATGTGGTTGATGAGCAGACATTCACTTTCTCTAGTCTCTGGACAAAAGTCCTAGATGATTGCACATTCCTTTCCAATGACTGGGGTTACTCCATGGATAGAGTCTCAGTTCTCCCTTGGTTCCAAGCACAAAGATTATGAAGTATAGCTGTCCCTGGTCTTACCTATTCAAATGGAAAAATGAAGACATGATGTAATGTATGGAGGTGCCCCCCCCCCGCCTTTAGCATGTAGTTTCCTAACAGCCATTCTGATTGCCTTTATTGAACACAAGCTGTTGTGTAGACACTGGAGCCCAATGGCTTTGCTCTTTCCCTGACTCTGTTCTCTGGTGCTTAGGTGGAAATTGAGGTCCTGTCCTAGAGAAAGCGGCAGGCCTGAATGGCATCTGACTGTTTCTGTCACTCTGGGATCATGCTTAGCTTCATCGCCCTTGCTGACTGTAACTGTGTCCCAGCTGCTGTCTGCACAGGCCTCGACTTTCTGGGCATTCTGCCCACTGATGACTGGTTGTTCCCTCATTTCCTGTAGAGTCTCAGCAGGGAATACTAACCTGGGTGGCCCTGTGTGTACCATAGGTTTTTCTCTCTTGTATTTAAGTGTAGCTCTGAGTTTTATAAAGATATCTGTCTGACAGAGAGTTTGGTATGCCATCATAACAGAGTAATCAGTAATCCCTGATACTTACAAGCCTTGAGGAATGTGCTTTGTAGCTGTGAATCTTGACACTGAGAGCTTCCTTATTTAAGGTCACTGAGCGGAGTATGAATTCAGATCTAGCTTCTGTTTACTGTGATGCCCTGTATGTTATTCCTTCCATCGTTCCTTTGTAGTTTGCTCATCCAGATGACTATCCACTAGTCATATCCATTTACACATTATACTTTACAGCAAATAGATAAGGTGTTTCTGGAACCTCGCTATTTTTAGGATGTGAATTTTAGAAAACTTTGCTGAGGGCTTTAATGAGTCTTGGCTCTGCTTCCTAGGGGTTTAGGTATAACTCATCAATATACCTTACTATGCATTTGAAAAGTTAGTCAAATGTTGTATGTGGGGCCTGGAGTTCTTTTAAACTGCAGTCAGCAGTGAGGACTCACTTGGCTCTCAGGGATGCCCAATGATAGGGGATTCCATCGCCAACTCTTCCACCATCTCTGAAGAATGAACAGGATCTCAATTCCTGGGATATTGGTCCAAAAGAACCACCTTTGCTTCCTGAACACTGGGGAAGCATTTTTACTCAGGGTCCAGGATGCACTTGGTGGTTTGGAAGGTCAAGAGGAGGAAAATGATCTTGAAGGAGTATGCAAGCTCAAGGGGAAACTTCACTTGCTTGATTCACTACCTTATTTCTCAATAATCCTTTGCACAGCTAACAGGCCAAGTCTGCGAGGGGAGGGTTTGTGTAGCACAGCCCCAGATCTCCTGGCAGACCCAGCAGCTGACTCTTTTTCATCTACCCCTGCTGATGCTACTGAGAGTAGGCACCTGGGGCCTCAATGCATGGCTCATATTTCATAGGAAGAGCTCACTCTTTTGTATAACGTATTTATTAAAAACACATTATTAATTGTCCTTCAAGCCCAGAAGTAGCTGTGCTGACATGCACATGATACCCAGTGATTTCTACTTCTTTGGGAAGTTTTCCCAGGCACCTGGCCGACAGCAGGCCCATTGATGACAAAGGAGGAAGAAGCAGAAGAAACAATCAGTGGGAACGGGCT